>NC_059426.1:176398347-176715847 GCF_021028975.2 Sphaerodactylus townsendi
AGGCAAGATTGCACACTTTAGGTTGGGAAATTCCTGGAAATTTAGGATGGAACCCAAATTCGCCCAAATTACAACCCAAAACCCACTTATTTATCACAAAGTGCCAACACGCCAATTTAACCTGAATACTGAGGTTTTAGTATTAGGATGGGTGAATCACGACCCTAGGAGGGTTTACTCAGAAGCAAGCCCCATTGCCAGCAACTGAGCTTACTCCCAGGTAAAGGATCGTGCTCAGGCTAGCCTAGATGTGTGTGTGTGTGGAAAATCACCCCCCCCTCACATGATGAGCTCTGTGCATGCGTGCCCACAGAGTGCCACCTGTGCCATAGGTTCGCCACCACTGAGGTAGCGTAACAGAGTCCACCTCACAAAGACTACTTTCTATATGTAAATGAATCCATTGTAATTCCAGGGTAACTCCAGGTCGTTCCTGGATATTGCCAAAGCCACATAAGAGAGATGGTAGATGAGGGGGAGCATAAGCCAAAATACTTCCTAGGGCCTTACTGGGACCCAAGCCCAGGCCTCCTGTGACTGCGCCCTTGTGTTTCTCTCTGTTGTGTTGCTTGGGGGTGTGTAACTCAGTTGCCTGGCAAAAAAGATGCTCCTCCCACTCAAACCCCAGTGCCGGAGGGAGAACTGGGCCTGGTGGGCAGGAGGCTGATACCAGGAGGCGTGGCCTCACCAGCAGGCTCCACCCCTCTCTTCCTGTCACAGGGGAGTCACCTTGTGCAACGACTGGATGGCATCAGTGGTGTTTCCATGGATGCTGGTGGTGCCGCTGGGCTGTGTGAACCCTGGCAACAGGTTTGAGAACATTTTCTTCTCCTGTGCTTGGTAGGCCGTGGACACCAGTTCATAGCTCCGCCCCACAAGCATCAGGGTCTCAGGGTGGGGCTGTGGATGACTCTAGTGCAGGAAGAAGTTCCCTTCCCCCATGCCCATTTTTACTCATCAAAGCCAAAAGAGGCCTGCTGCTTTTTGCAGAGTTCAGATGAACAGCCATGGGACACCGGTTTCATACACAGATGTCGAAATGTCCCATCTCTGAAGCTACCCTTTTCTCCAGGGGAACTGACCTCTGGAGTCTGGAAATCAGCCGTTATTCCAGGAGAATTCCAGGACCCACGTGGAACTCGGCAACCCTCCTGCTGGACTTTCTTGGGGTCACTTTTACCCCCAGGCTCAGCATCTAGGCTTGGCTGACTTCTCTGCCCTCAGAGCTTTTGTGGATAAATGAAATGACTATTTTCAGATTCGGGTCTAACAAAGGGCACCTTTTCAATCATTGATCATACCTGAAGATCCGGAGGTGGCAACTCCCATGCAGAATGGGTGTGTGCGAGAAATTGTGTCTCACCATGTTCAGCTCAACAACTCTAAGGTCACTCCAAACAAAGGCCCTTTCTGCACGGGCAATATACAGTGCCCTAGGGACGGCAAAAATGCCGTCTCTGGGCAGCTGTTTGCACAGCTGGCGCTGCTGCATTGCAGCAGTGCCGGCTGTGCCTCCCCCAAGCGGTGCGAAGGCGCCGCTTTAAACCTCGCTCAATGAGCGAGGCTTTTGCAAAGCAGCGTCTTCCCGCCAACGTGGTGCGACTAGCACCGGCGGGAAGGCACTGCTTTCCCCCTCCCCTCTACTCACCTCTTGGTTCAGTGTCGCTGTGGAGGGCTGGAGGGACCGTGGAGGTCTGGAGGGACCTGGACGGAGGACAGTGTGGGTGGGTCCCTCCAGCCCTCCATGGTGACACTGAACGAAGAGATTAGTGGGGGGTACTGCAGGAGAGGCGGCTCCACCTCTGGTGGAGGTACGCTGCCTCCGCTGTGCGGAAAGGGCCAAAGTGTATCTTCCATTTCATTCAAAGAAGGTATCAAATAAATATTTTTAATTAAAAACCTGAGGAACTTCGCATCTTTGTGTGATTTTACCTTGCGACATGCGCGTTTATGAAAATGACAAACAAACTTTTTGTTGTCGAAGGCTTTCACTCATTGTTGCGGGCTTTCCGGGCTGTGTGGCCGTGGTCTGGTAGATCTTGTTCTTAACATTTCGCCTGCATCTGTGGGTGGCATCTTCAGAGGTGTTTCACAGAGAGAAATGTGTTACACACTGTGTCCACACAGTAACACACTTCTCTCTGTGATCCTGGACTCAGTGTGTAAAAAAACTTTTCTCTGTGATACACCTCTGAAGTTTCCAGCCACAGATGCCGGCGAAATGTTAGGAACAAGATCTACCAGACCACGGCCACACAGCCCGCAAAACCCTGAACAACCAAACTTTTTGTTGTTGTTGTTCATAAGGCAAAGCACTTCAAGTATGAAAAACAAGAATTGACACATACCAGTTTGGGCCTGTTTTCTTTCTTTGGTCAAGCAGTCCTATAAAGACGAACAGACTTGAAGTTCTGTTGTTCCTTGGAATATCGTCTGTTCTTTGTTTTCAGGAGTAGCTCTCGAATATCAATGTGCAGCTTTATTAAAAGGCTGGAGCCCTTCTGCGGTAACTTCAGGGCCCTCCAATCACTCTGAGAAGAGTCATATAACAAACAATCACAACGGTCACAATACGGATTAATAGCCAATTAATAATCTACACACAATCCTCCTTTTCAATAGCCTGTACAAGAAATTCTCACACCCATGCTATTATTGCATAGTCTTATAACAGAAATCAAATCAAATAAACAAATATAAATAAATAAGATAAAAGCTGGAGTCCTTCTGATCTAAGCGACTGGCAGCTTCAGGCCCTTCGATGACTCTGGAAGACTGTGCCGTTTTTCCTTCTATGGAGCACCCCAAACCTTTAGCCCCACCCCACTGGAAGGGTGACAGAAGGACAGTAAGGGTCTCTGCCCCCTTTGCCACAAAGGATCCTGACTGTGTGTTTTGGGGTGGGTGGGAAGCCAGTCTTTTTAGGAGGAGATCCTGAAATACAATAATTTGGCAGAGCTGATTTGGAGCCCAAGGGGAAGAGCCTGGAAAAGCTCATGAAGCCCTGGATGGGGGGGGGGACTGTTAGGGTCAGGGGGTGCCCACTGTCTCCGTGCCCCTTCATGTTTTGTCTTTTCTCCCTTCCCCTTAAATAATGCTCCATAGATTTGTATCTTCCATGGCCCCTGGAAGGTGAGAAGCATGCTCAGGCCCAAGGACGCGGGGTGAGTCTCGGGCGCTACTGTGGAGGGGAGAGCTTAAAATCACCCCACTTCCCTCCACCTCAGGAGAGCTGGGTCGGAGCGGGAGAGGCAGCTAAACACAGAGCCGGCCTGCTGCCGTGTTGCCTGTCCAAGCCGCCTCCTTCCTTCCCCAGGCCCTCAAGGGCGTGGCTCAGGGGCGGTTTGGATGGGCACCGTGGTGGCAACCCGGCTCCTGGGCCACTATTTGCGGTGCCCTCCCCTCCCCACCCCGCCTCCCTGAAGGCTGGCTTCTTCCCTCTGCAGGTCCTGGGGAGAGTGTCAAGCCCAGGGGTAGGGAACCTTTAACACTCAAAGAGCCATTTGGACCCATTTTCCACGGGAAAAGAAAACACTTGGAGCCGCAAATAATTTTTGACATTTAAAATAAAGATAACACTGTATATATTGGGTTTTTTTACCTTTTACTCCACTCATTCTGAGAAGCGCATGGATGCACCCGCCCTGCTGCCTGCAGGGCAGGCAAGGATGGAGCCAGCGGCTCGGCCTCGCCATCTGCCGGGAAAGCGCCCGCCCCGCTCAAACGGGGTGGGCGAGAGGGGAAGCCTGCGGCACGGCCCAGCCGTGCACGGGCAATTGGTGCGCCCGCCCTGCTGCCTGCAGGGCGGGCAAGGATGAAGCCGGCGGCTCGGCCTCGCCATCTGCCGGGAAAGAACCCGCCCCGCTCCAATGGGACGGGCGAGAGGGGAAGCCCATGGCGCAGCCCAGCTGTCCGCGGGCAGTTGGTGTGCCCGCCCTGCTGCCTGCAGGGCAGGCAAGGATGAAGCTGGCGGCTCGGCTCGTGGAGCCGCAGTGCAAGGGCAGAAGAGCCGCATGCGGCTCTCGAGCCGCAGGTTCCCTACCCCTGGTCAAGCCGATGAGGCTGCCTGACTGTCCTTGGACCTAGCTACTGCTGGCCCTACGCCCAGCTGCACTGCACTTGGATGTTTCTGTGTGAATATGTGCCTTTGGGAACTATGTTTTGTTTGGCTTCCTTCGGGCGGGAAGGGAGGCAGTTGCAACTATATGTATTGGCGGGGTCTGAGTGTTAGCTCAGACCTTGCTTTGGCTGTGATGGGATCTGTCTGCCAGTTCAATAAAGGACTCTACCGGGGATTTTATGACTGGACTGAATGCGTGACTTACAGAGGGATGGGGTGGCCTGCAAAAAGGCCGCCGGGGGGGGGGGGGGCACTCGGACCGGCCTATTTAGGAGCCCTACAGGGAAGAATGCAGTACCTCGGTTAAAGTTGGGTGCAAAAAGGGACAGGGGGAAAGTTGGATGAAGAGGAATGGAAAGGGTTCCTGATGAAATGATATGATTTTTACAAAAGAACAGCACAAAAGAAAGCCATTCCCATAATGTACATCTTGGCAATAATGCAGTCTGTATCCAATGGCTTAACCCGCAACAATGTGGGTCATTTTAACCACAATGTGAAATAAACAGTTTCCTCCAAATCCAAATCCAAAACCTTTATTAGGCATAAAACCGGTGTGTGTCAAGAATTCCAAATACAGTAAGGAGATCATTATTGCGCCACTTGCAGTACACAGAGTAAAAATACAGCAACAGCTTCAGAGATTTCAACATTAGGAGTTATTTAGAAGCTTAGCCATTTTTATTTTATCAGAAAGGAGCATAAATCCTGTTGGTCATACAGTTCTCAAATCAGTTCTGATGTTGTTGTATTTTGAACAGTGAAGCAGAATATGAGAAAGTGTATCAGTTGTAATAAACAGTTTCATAAGGAATAGTTTACATAGTATGATATACAGAATTTCACACATTTATAATCAATTTTGAAATAAGCACATGAATGCACAAGACAGCCTTTCATACATCAGTTGCAGTTTCAAAATGAACACAAAAGGTGGGGCTAGTTAACCTCCAGGACTGGTTAACCTCGTAATGCCTTCTCAGGCCCCTCCCATAGTAAACAAAATGTATGAGACATTTATGGTGATTGTAAATAAACCCTGATAAATATTTACTTACAATATGTTCTTGTTATTTGAGTTTACAATCAAAAATTCCCCTATGGACCCTCTTCTGCAAAACAAATATATAACATAAAAACATTTACACCATTGCTTTTATAAACATGCAGCTGTCTTTAAATAAAGTAAATTGCTCACCATAACAATCTCTCTCTTGAAATATTTGCAGCTAATACGGTAGTTCTCAACAAGAGGGCGCTGTTGTCGAGCATAAAGCTGTCTTGTGTGTGATTCACATGAAATTGCACCGCGATTCGAATTCCTGATTAAGTCCTTTTAGAACTATGCAATTAAAGGCACATGTGATAAAGGCGTCCGGTCTCAAAAGTCTCTGTTTCATGGGTCAATCGCTTCCCCTTATGTTTCCAAAACCACTACTCTCACAGATTCTGGATGACGTTGTTTTTCAATGAAGTGGGAGACCATAGGTGCTCCCACGACACGTGTCCTAATTTGTGATATGTGTTCCAAAATTCTGATCTTGAATCGTCTGCTTGTATGCTCAATATACCACATTCCACACTTGCACATAATCCCATAGATTACATGGATAGAATTACAATTTGAAAAGCCGTATAACTAAACAGAATAAGATTCAGTAACAATCTCTTTACATTCCAGTTAAGGGACAAACAGAACATGAACCACACTTATAATGTCCTATAATGAAATGTTTGATTTGAGAGAAGAAGAAGAGTTTGGATTTATATCCCCCCTTTCTCTCCTGCAGGAGACTCCAAGGGGCTGACAATCTCCTTGCCCTTCCCCCCTCACAACAAACACCCTGTGAGGTGGGTGGGGCTGAGAGAGCTCCGAAAAGCTGTGACTAGCCCAAGGTCACCCAGCTGGCGTGTGTGGGAGTGTACAGGCTAATCTGAATTCCCCAGATAAGCCTCCACAGCTCAAGCGGCAGAGCGGGGAATCAAACCTGATTCCTCCAGATTAGAGTGCACCTGCTCTTAGCCACTACGCCATGCCACTATGATAAGAGGGTTCCTTATCATCAGTTTTAACTAACCAGTTGTTAATAGACCTATTTTTCCTCCACCCTGTCGATCATGTCTGAGTCTGCACGCAGCCCCACAAAAACCAAGCATTCATTGCTTCATGGGGGTGTAATGGTACAAAAACATAATTCCAAAGCATGGATCCTCACGGATTCTTGTGATTTCTGTGTTAGGGCGCACTAAATTCACCATGAAATCACAGGTCACGTTCACAACCCCACAATGTCATGCAAAAATCAGGAATCTACCGCTTTGTGGTACTTCCACAGTAAATGGATCCACGGCACTTCCAAAGAATGGATCCCGTGGGTTTTGCATTGAGTGACCGCAAAGTTGCCATCAATTCAAATATTATGTCCATGCCTAGAAACTACCCCTATATAATCAGAATCCACTGCTTTGCAATGCCATGATGCAAAAATTGGTTTCCAAATCATGGATCCTCGATATTTTTTCACTGGATCACTCCAGATTTACTATCCAATTATATTTCATGTCCATTGCTACACACTAAGAGTTAAAAACCAGACTGCCTGGCTCAAGAGGTCAGGTGGGAGATTCCAGCCCTGAAACTGGCAACTCCAAATACTACTTTGCATCACAGAAAATCCCCTGCACGTGGAAAGCTAGCACTGCAAGGAGAAGCTGTCTCTGCTTGTAAGGATCAGGCCAGAGATGGATGTCTCCGAGGTGTGCCGAGTGGCGTTCTTCAATCCTTTCTTCTGTTCAGCACCTGGCACTCCTGAACCTGAAGAGATCTTTCCACTCTGGTTCATAATCTGAAGGAACCGGGAGCGACCCCCACTTCACGCACACTCAGGGGAGTAGAAAAGCAACTCAGAGGACCAGGATTTCAACAGGGAGAAGAAAAAAGTCCCATTGCTTGGCACCCTGAGTTGGAAGGAAGGAAAAGCATGCTGGAACCAGGCTGCCAAGAAGTAGAGGGGTCAAAGGAATGGGGTGGGCTCCCCCAAACCTCCTGCCCCTCCTCAGTCTTGACCCATCAGCCCCCTCTCCAGGCAAAAGCGGCTAAAAGGTCCCTTCATGTCTCTTGCAGTGCTTCATTCCCTGGCTCTTCTGGGGTGAGGGTGGGGGACTGGTTGTTTTGTACAAAGTCAAGTGGGAAGGGAGGGAAGGGGGCTCTTCTCTCCATTCATTGCTTCCCCCATTCCTTTCTCTATGCTTTGGCACCCTGCCTAGAAGATCCTGTGCCTACATTGCACCCTCCCTCCCACCCCTCCTCAAGTTCTCACTCAGCCCCAATGGACGACCTCCTTTTGTCGTCGTCCCCGCCCCCCCCCCCCTTTGCTTTCTTCTGGGGCTTTGCCCTCCTGGATGTGGGGATGGAGACTCTCTTAATACGCCTCATTTGCAAGAGCATTGAATGCCCCAGAGAAAAGCCAGGACTTCCTGAGGGGGGGGGGAGATGCTTCCCGTTGCTTGCCCCTAAGAGTAGCCCCCAGGGGGTCTGACCCTAAGCAACCCCTCTCCCCAATCCAGCCCCACTAACCAGAGCCCCAATAACACCCCCCTGCAAATGTCAGTCGCTGGCGAGACCCTCGCAGTGCAGGGAAGGGGCTGCAACTCATCCCCCCCCCCCCAAGACCTTGTGCAGAGAGGAGGGGGAAGAGGGGCGCCAGAGGGAGCACCCCCTCTCCCCAGGCTTTGCAGTGGGTCACCGTTTCTTGGATCGGGGCCGCCTGACCCCCCCCACTCCATTTTCCCCTGCTTCTCCCCCCCCTCCACGTTCCCCCCAAATCCCCCTTGACTCACTCCGAAGGGGCTGCGAAGGACACGCTTCCATATCCCGAGGCCGGAAAGGAAGGAAGGAAGCGGCTTCCGGCCTCCTTCCCTGGCGGCCACTCTAGGATTGCGGGCTCTGTGGCTTTCCTTTCCGTGGGGCGGGGGGAGCATCCCCCAACCTTTGGCACTCCAGATGTTATGGACTACAATTCCCATCAGCCCCTGCCAGCCCATTGGCCATGCTGCCAGCCCCTGCCAGCCCATTGGCCATGCTGGCAGGGGCTGATGGGAATTGTAGTCCATAACATCTGGAGTGCCAAAGGTTCGCCACCACTCGCCCCCCCCCCCCAGTTGTGGGTCGCAGCACAGCCTCACCCCCCGCCCCCCCTGCAAAAGCGGCTTTGCGTTGCTTGGGGGCCGACCCGGGAAAACCACGAGAACAGCCCAGTGATGCCGGCCTCGATAAGCCTTCGACATTAAACTTTTGAGCTTCAACGAATGGTCGACCTACTTCTTCACGAAGCCACTGCTTAGTTCAACCGCAACGACTGCTATCTAGCGGAAAGCTTCCAAAGTGCTGTCTTTGCAAAGCCTACATTTCCTGTTGTGGTCTTATTTTCTCTCGCTTCTGGCTTCTGCTTGCAATAAAGCTGGTTTTGTCCAGCAAACGCACAAAGCCTTTCGTAACACGCCCAGCTGTTCCTGGCCCAGGAGTGCTTCTGCAAGCAGCTATATTAGGCACTTTTAACTGCTGCAAACTGGCTACATTTGGGGAAACATCTGGGGATAGGAAGAGACTGTCACAACATGTGTGAATGTTTAGATGAGCAAAATCTAAATGACAGCTGGACCCTCCTTCTGACAGGTGCCGTGTGCAGATTAGGACCGAGTGCACAGCTTGTACCGTGTGCAAACCTGATAAGGTGAGGGCACCTGATTGGTACCACTTTTGTATATAGTTAGCACAGACAGCAGTGTGATGTGTGCCTGAAAACACCTGTGGTCTGGCGAAGCACTTTGTCAGTAGATAGCAATAAATAGAACTGCACTGGTGACTGTGTGTCTGTCAGTTCTTGTCTACATTGCGTCCTACAAGGTGGTCTACTCCGAGTAAATCTGCTGCTTCAACAGAGAACCCCCCCCCCCCCCGCCTTGCCTAATCTCTGGCCCTGGGAAATGCTGTCTGGCCTGCCTTTCGACCCCCACCCCGGAAGCCTCTCCCCAAGCAGGATCCAGCCCTCCTGCCCCCCCCCCCGGTTCGGCACAGGTTCACTGGGCTTCCTGGGGGACCCCAGAGGGGGTAAGTAGCTGGCAGCAGAGCCCTCTTTGCGTATATTCCTGAACATCCTTGAAAGAAACCACTGGAATTACAATTAGGTGTGTCCTGGAGACTTCAATCTGAATCCAGTGTTTTGGTCCAAATTGGCTACAGCGACCAAAGCCGTTTCCTTTGAGAGTGAGCAACCTTACAAGGTTGGTTGTGGTGGGTTTTCTGGGCTGTGTGGCCGTGGCCTGGTAGATCTTGTTCCTAACGCATCTGTGGCTGGCATCTTCAGAGGTGTACCTTAACCCTAACCCTTGGCCGTGCATTCACACAGCAATCTTGCTACCAGGCACTGAGTTTTACCACCATCAAAGAGGTTGGCTGGTCAAAGTGGTCCTTTTGCTTCTATGGGTTTCATTTCTCCAATTGCCCACCTCTTCTGTTTGAGAGCTGCCATCCTCCTCAGAGGTGCCCCCGGTGCAGAGGCGTATCTAGAGAAAATGGAGCCCAGAGCAAAATCTGACTTTTCTGCCGCCACCCCACCACCACCCCGCTCCATTTTCCCTAGATTTTTCCCTGGGCTCTATTTTTCCTAGATCCACACAACACATCTACCGTCTATCTCACTTGATAGCCCTTTCCTGTGGATGTCTCTGTTGGATAGCCCAAGAGGGTTTTTTCTCCTTCCAGACCTCAACTCTCAAAATAAAAAATCAGAAAAAGGTTGTTGCTTGGGCGGGGGGGGGGGGTTAAGGGGAAAAAACTCATTAGAAGATTCCCTTCAGCATAGTTAAGAAGGAGTAGGAACCGGTCGGCCCTGGAACTGGGGTGTTGTGTGGTTTCTGGGCTCTACTGCAGTGGTGGGATCCAAAAATTTTAGTAACAGGTTCCCATGGTGGTGGGATTCAAACAGTGGCGTAGCGCCAATGGGGCTGGGCGGGGCATGATGGGGGCGTGGTCGGGCATTCCGGGGGCGGGGCATTCCTGGGCGGGGCTGTGGCAAGGACTCAGCAGCTGCGCGGGTCCTTGGGCGGGAAACGAATGCACGCAGGCGCAGGCTGCCACGCACGCCGGTGTACTTCCTGCTAGACTGCTTCAAGTTCTGCGCGCTACTGCTGAGAGGAGGGGCGTAACTAAGGCAAAAATCACGTGGCAAAATCATCAATTAGTAACCCCCTCTCGGCACACACAAATAATTAGTAACCTACTCTCAGGAACCTGTGAGAACCTGCTGGATCCCACTTCTGGCTGTATGGCCGTGTTCTGGTAGCATTTTCTCCTGACGTTTTCACCTGTGGCTGGCATCTTCAGAGGAGCCTTGGTATGGTTTGCAGTCTGAACTGAAGATGGGCTAAGAGTCTCAACCCCTCCTGACTGTTGTATGGATACTCCCAGAATCTGAGCTCATCACAACCCTGGAATAACATGACTACTTTGTACAACACCTTACGTGAATGAAGATCAGTAGGAGAAGAAGAAAATTAAAACAGTCACAAGGTGGGTCTTGTGGGTTTGAAGGCCTCCAATCATATTTCCTTATCAAAAGAGAAATGGAAGATATACAATATATACTCGTGGACCACAATTTTCCAGCTTTTTCCCCTCACTCCAACAAACATCTCCGCTCAAATATACTGCAATGTTTATTTGCTCTCTGTGACTGACTCAACAACTATACCTGCCTTTCTTCCACTCCCCCCCCCCGAGCCCCATTAACTCCCCCCTGCAAGTGTCACTCACTCGTGAGACCCCCGCAATGCAGGGAAGGGGCTGCATCTCATCCCCCGCCCCGCCTTGTGCAGAGAGGAGGGGAAGAGGGGCGCCAGAGGGAGCACCCCCTCCCCCCAGGCTTTGCAGTAGGTCACTGTTTCCTGGATCGAGGCCGCCTGACCCCCCTCCCACCCCTTTTCCCAGCTTCTCCCTCCCCCCCACAACCTGCCCCCCAAATCCTCCTTGACTCATTCCGAAGGGGCTGCAAAGGACACTTCTCCATATCCCGAGGCCGAGAAGGAAGGAAATGCCATCCTGCCCCCTTCCCTGAGGAAGCGGCCTCTCTAGGATTATGGGTTCTCCGGCTTTCCTTTCCGTGGGGCGGAGGCTGACAGTGGGGCCGGGAGAGCATCCCCCCAAGCATCGCCCCCCTTCCGTTGTGGGCCAAAGCACAGCCTGCCCCCCCCTTTGCAAAAGGGGCCTTCCGTTGCTTGGGGGAGGGAGAGCCGGATCACGGGGGGGCAGAGAAGGGGAGGCCAGAAATCAAAATTCAGGGCTTGGCCCCTACACCTCAAACTATGTATATAAAGGCCCAGGCTAACCCTCTAACCAAGCATAGCAGCATTAGTGCAGTAAACCTAGCCTAATGATTAACTTTAAATACAAAAAACAAATCCTAAACTAAGCCTAATACTCCATCAATCCACACCAGCACTAGCTCTGCAAAAAACTATAGACAAGATCACAACTCGCCACCTTAAAAATACAAACTTCATAACAGGAGCCCAACCAGTCTCTGCCCCAGATAAATCTCACTATCTGAGGAGGAGGGAGAAACCAAAACCGGGACAAAGAAATAGAGTAGCCAACTAGAGTGGCCTCCGTCTCTTTATTGCGCAAACTCTGCATTTATGAGAAGTGTGATATAATTATCACAACTGTTGAAGTTCGTTTTGTCAGTTCAGTGCTTCTGGCCCCCAGGAGCAAACCGTGTGGATCCTCTGGGGCACTGGTAGCCCTGTAGGGGCCACTCAGCTTGTAGTGGCAAAAACAACAGGCGTCGGCTCCTTCCTCACCTCTTCCTGCTCGACAGCCTGATTGCAAGGCAATTGGCTCCTACAGAGCCAATTGACACACACACACACACAAAACTGCCTTCAACGGAATCCATCAAGGACAGCCGCTCTCCAGGGTCTCGAGCATATGACCTCCTGCCTGGTCCTCTTTACTGGAGATGCCGAGGATTGAACCTGGGACCTTCCACATGCCAAGCAGATGCCCTCCCACTGAGCCATGACTCCTCCTTATCTGGGTGCCGATATTATGGACCCTCAAAAGGGTAGCCCCCATCTCCTTAGCAAAGAATGGAGGATGGGGGCACCCACTGACTGGACCCCAGCACTGTCTAATAGCCTATCTAGACAAAGTGTGACATCCGCAACCTTCGCACCAGGCAGACAAGTCATCATGCGGTCATCACGCCTCTCACAAACCCACATTCCGAATAATCGAATCGCCTACTACGAAGAGCCCCCCATCTCCCCAAGGGATATCCTTGGTGCGAGAGGATAGCTGATCACCAGCTAAGGAAGGAGTCCCATCTAAGGGAGCATCTTCCACCACCTCAGTGTCAGAACCTCCTTTGACCAGACAACTGAAACACTTGTGATGAACAAAGATTTCTTTATTGCAGGCAGTTATAAGTCCCATACAGTTCCAAGAAGCCTCTGCTAGGCCAGCAGAGCCTTTGATAATATAAAGCAATCAGCAAAGCCCTTCCCCCGCCCACCATACATTCCCACAGCTGCACTACAGACCGAGGTATGTGGCCTTCACTAGCTAGCAGAAAAGATAAGAAGCTGCGGATCAGCAAAAGAACAAATTCACACAGTGAAAGAACAGGCTCCCTTCCCCCAACTCCAGGCCACTCTGACACTCAGATTGGCACCCTCATTCTCCATGACATCTGAAGAGATGTCATCTTGGGACAGGGACCCGGCTGTTAGGTCCTTGAAACTCTTGTCTGTCATTCTCTCTGCCTCTTTCAGCTTCTCCAGGTCTCCCACCTTTGCTTCAAGAGAACGCACATGTTCCGAGTGCCAGGACCTTACTGCAGCGAGGGTACACCCACGAATTCTGTCCAGGTGATAGACAGCTGTACATGTGACACCCAGTGCAAAACACTGGAAAGCCCCTAATCCAGTGGTGGGATTCAGCAGGTTCGCACCACTTCGGCAGAACCGGTTGTTAAAGTGATGCTTGTAAACAAACAATTGCTAAATTATTTGAATCCCACCATCGGAACCGGTTGTTAAATTATTTGAATCCCACCACTGCCCTAATCCCCTGCTGGCTTTCTGCCTTCATATCTAATTCTGTTTAGATATTCAAAAATTAAACTTTTAATTCTTTGATGTTGATGTTGTTGAAGAGCACCACTCTGACTAAATTTCTTTTCACTCTCAGATCATTCAAAAAGTCTCTCCTTTGTGTGAGTTGTTTTATGCCGTTGACGACTGCAACTATGGCTAAATCTCTTTCCACACTCTGAGCATTCAAAAGGTCTCTCATTTGTATGAGTTATTTGATGACTTTGAAGATGGCTACTCTGACTGAATCTCTTTCCACACTTTGAGCATTCAAAAGGTCTCTCATTTGTATGAATTCTTTGATGACTTTGAAGATGGCTGCTCTGACTGAATCTCTTTCCACACTCTGAGCATTCAAAAGGTCTGTCATTTGTGTGAGTTCTTTGATGATTTTGAAGATTGCTACTATAACTGAATCGCTTTCCACACTCTGGGCATTCAAAAGGTCTCTCATTCGTGTGAGTTCTTTGATGCTGTTGAAGATGGCAACTACGACGGAATCTCTTTCCACACTCTGAGCATTCAAAAGGTTTCTCATTTGTGTGAGTTCTTTGATGACTTTGAAGATTACCACTCTGACTGAATCTCTTTCCACACTGTGGGCATTCAAAAGGTCTCTCATTTGTGTGAGTTCTTTGATGATTTTGAAGAGTGTTACTGTGATTGAATCTCCTTCCACACTCTGAGCATTCAAAAGGTCTCTCCTTTGTGTGAGTTCTTTGATGCTTTTGAAGATGGCTACTCTGACTGAATCTCTTTCCACACTCTGGGCATTCAAAAGGTTTCTCATTTGTGTGAGTTCTTTGATGCTGCTGAAGATGGCCCCTCTGACTGAATCTCTTTCCACACGCTGAGCATTCAAAAGGTCTCTCATTTGTGTGAGTTCTTTGATGATTTCGAAGAGTGTTACTGTGATTGAATCTCCTTCCACACTCTGAGCATTCAAAAGGTCTCTCGTTTGTGTGAGTTCTTTCATGACTTTGAAGAGTGTTTCTATCAGCGAATCTCTTTCCACACTCTGGGCATTCAAAAGGTCTCTCATTTGTGTGAGTTCTGTGATGCCGTTGAAGAGTGCTACTCTGACTGAATCTCTTTCCGCACTCTGGGCATTCAAAAGGTCTCTCATTTGTGTGAGTTCTTTGATGACTTTGAAGAGTGTTTCTGTCAATGAATCTCTTTCCACACTCTGGGCATTCAAAAGATCTCTCCTTTGTGTGAGTTCTTTGATGCCGGTGAAGACTGCTACTCTGACTGAATCTCTTTCCACACTCTGGGCATTTAAAAGGTCTCTCATTTGTGTGAGTTCTTTGATGCTGTTGAAGATGGCTACTCAGATTGAATCTCTTTCCACACTCTGAGCATTCAAAAGGTCTCTCATTTGTGTGAGTTCTTTGATGATTTCGAAGAGAGTTACTGTGATTGAATCTCCTTCCACACTCTAGGCATTCAAAAGGTCTCTCATTTGTGTGAGTTCTTTGATGACTTTGAAGAGTGTTCCTGTCAGTGAATCTCTTTCCACACTCTGGGCATTCAAAAGGTCTCTCCTTTGTGTGAGTTCTTTGATGCCGTTGAAGACTGCTACTCTGACTGAATCTCTTTCCACACTCTGGGCATTCAAAAGGTTTCTCATTTGTGTGAGTTCTTTGATGCTGTTGAAGACTGCTACTCTGACTGAATCTCTTTCCACACTCTAAGCATTCAAAATGTCTCTCATTTGTGTGAGTTCTTCGATGATTTTGAAAACTCCTACTCTTGCTGAATCTCTTTCCACACTCGGAGCATTCAAAAGGTCTTTCATTTGTGTGAGTTCTTTGATGCCGTTGAAGACTACTACTATGACTGAATCTCTTTCCACACTCTACGCATTCAAAAGGTCTCTCATTTGTGTGAGTTCTTTGATGCAGTTGAAGATTGCAACGCCGACTGAATCTCTTTCCACACTCTCTGCATTCAAAAGGTTTGTCTCCTGTGTGGGTTCTTTGATGCACAAGGAGCTTTGACCTGCAGCTGAAGAACTTTCCACATTGAAAGCATTTTTCTGCTCTCATTATGCTATGTTTTAGAATACACACATTACCATTTCTTCTACCAGAAAAGGTCTGTTTCCTCTCTAAGCAGATTAATGCCTTCTTTCCTGAATGAGTTTTTTGGTGTTGAAAAAAATCTGATTTTTGTGACAAGTTCTTGCCATGCTCTGAGGAACTATAAAGTGTCTCTCCCTGATGTTTCCTTTGATGCCTTAGGAGCTTTGCTCTGCTAAGGAAAGTCATGCCACACTCCAAACATTGATGTGTCTTCTTTCCACTGTGCATTTGCAAATGGATTTCATACTGGCTGTGAGTTGAGAAGTTCATTCTACACTCCAGGCACTTATATAAGCCTCTACTGTGTGGATTACTTCATGGCAATCCCGTCCTTGGCCAGAAATAGATTCATCCCTCTTCTCAGCCATGTAACTTCCTGTCTGCTTTTCTGGTTTGCCTTGATTCCTGAAGTTTCCTTTCAAATCTCCATTCTTCTCTTTCTCTGGCAATAACTCATGCATTTGCTCATCACCCTCAGTCCACTGCTCATCTCTTGCTGGAATTAAAAAAGGGATCCTGTTAGCACCCACATAAGGAAATCAATTCTTCCTTAAAGTTCCATCCACAGACAAAACACTTCAGTAGCTTTTGTGCTGCCGTACATTAAAGTTTACATTAATATACAATTTAAAAGGACTTGAAAACCTGCTGCATCAGAACAGCTTGGTTTGCAAACTAACGATTCATATGCTTCCTCACCTGCGTGAATTCTTGGATGTGAAGAAACGGCTGATTTCTCACTGAAGGTGTTTTCGCACTTCATGCAATCGTACAGTTTCTCTCCAGATGGAATTTGCCTCTCGGAAATAAGACTGGTGTTCTTACTGGAGGTCTTTCCAAAGGCCACATTTTCATGTTCAGTTTGCCTGAAGAGGATTCTCTGGTTAGCATGGATGCCTTCATTCTTGTCTCTTGTGGTTGATGTTCCTTCTTGGACTGGGACTTCACAAAAGCCTCCTCTTTGGGACAGAATAGGATTATGCCTTCTCTGGTCTCCATGGCTTCCCTCCTGACCTTGTGGCCTGTCTTCATCCTCAAATTTTCTTCTGGAATCTTGAGCCTTGACTTTTTCCTCAGAGAATTCCTGGAATCCCTCAACTATCTCCTCTACTTGTTCTGCTGGAAGAAAGAAAAAGGTCCAATCAGCACTAGGCAAAAGCCAATTCACCCACCAGGGACTGCTCATTTTTTGGGCGAATGTTTCCATTATCAGGACTTCTTTCCTCACAACTGAGCTGCTGGTCACACCTTATCCCAGAGGGCAAAGTGGAAAGGAATCCTTCCTCCACCAGTCACATGAGACTTGCCACACAGCTCTTTTGAATCTCTGTTATGGAGGATTAAAAAGGAAAAGTAGAAGAGAATCATTTTATACCCTATTTTCCTCAACCCTAATGAGCCTCAAAGTAGCTTACAAATGTTATTCCTCTCCCTTCCCACAATAGACAGCTTGTGAGGAAGATGAGGCCAAGAGAGTTCTGAAAGATCTGGGACTGGGCCAAGCTCACCCAGCTCATGTTAAGAAATTGGGAATTAGATCCTTTTCTCCACTCTCACAGCACAGTCAGAGGGCATCACCCTAATCCCATCGAGAGGATAAGTGTTTTCTTATGGCTGTCCACTAAGAAACTAAGACAGTGGTGGCGAACCTATGGCATGGGTGCCAGAGGTGGCACTCAGAGCCCTCTCTGTGGGCTCGCGCAAACAGAGAGCCCCCCCCCCCCCCCCATCTAGTCTGGCCTGGGCTGCTGGGCTCGATTATTAGCATTAAACCTAAGACCTAGTTTTGGGGAAGCAGTGTAGGTAACACTGATTTTCATGTGAAGAACTAAAGCGCAAACCTTTATCTGGGAGTAAGCTCGGTTGCTGGCAATGGGGCTTGCTTCTAAGTAAACCCTCTTAGGGTCATGATTCACCTGTTGGAAGAGTTGCATGGTTGCTTCAAAGCAAAGCCACCAACTACCACCAAGCTTACTCCTGAGTAACGCACACCTTGGAGTCAACCGTTTTTTCTAAACTAAAACCTCAGTATTCAGGTTAAGTTGCCGGGTTGGCACTTTGTGATAAATAAGTGGGTTTTGGGTTGCAATTTGGGCACTCGGTCTCGAAAAGGTTCGTCATCACTGAACTAAGACGTGGCTTGTTTTAGAGCCTTCCTAAACACCTTGGAGTCCCCCATCAGCCTCTAGCCAGGACACACTTTCTGGCTTGGGTGATGGACACAACACTGCCCTCTGTTGTCCCGGGAAAAGCAGGTGATTTGGGTCGCTCTACTTGGCCATGCTGAATATTGCTTTCGCTGCCATCTCGCCAACTCGAGGCCTCCAAAAGGAAGCAAGTAATGGAACAGGCCTCAACACTACATATTGCTGTTCAACATTTTGATTCATGCCTCATCCCAAAAGTAGAAATGTGCACCTATGAAAGTTCCTTACCCAGAGAGGCCACACTCTCGTAGTTGTCCAGCATGACGTCCTCGTAGAGAGCTCTTTGGTCTGGATTCAGTAATGCCCATTCTGCATCTCCAAAATACACGGCCACCTCCCCAAAGGAAACCAGAGACTGGAAGAAAAAGCAGATTCCCTCGTCAGAGGTCATATCAGGCAGAGACAGGATGCTGAAAGGGGGACTCTGGGAGGCTGCATTATGGAGAGCTCAGATTATGTATCAGGAGTGGCTGTCCGGGCACTGCGGGATCTTGGTGAGTTCAGCAGGGCCTGTAAGACGGAGCTATTCCACCGGGCTTTGGGGGGGGGCTGGTCAAGGCTCTGCACCGGGCCCCCACTGAGGCTGCCTGTCTTCCATCTCTTGGCTGGGCTTGATTCCATCTCGGGCCCTGCCTTTTCCCCTCCCTCTCTGGCCTTTGGATTAAGCACCTTGCTTTTAACAACTTCTTTGGTTAGTTTTAATTTCTATTCATTTATGTAATTGATGCTATCAGATTTTTCATGGGGTCCAGTTACACTTTTCTCTTTATTTGCTGTCATTGTGAATAGCCATATTGTCCGACGCCTCGAGCCCCTTGGGGGTGAGGCGGCCTATAAAGCTTAACAAAACAAACAAACAAACAAATAAATTTACAGCCTCTTTCCCCTCAGCACCAAAAAGCAGGAGAAAACTTTGCCTGAGAAAGGGAGGGGGAACCAGGCTGCCCCCTGCTCATCTCTCCTACCTGGGCCGGAGGTGCAGCAGCTGTTTTCACACCTCCACAAAGAGAAGGGATCAACACTTTCTCTTCACTGCCTGTGAGGGAGGGAAAAAAGGGGAGAAAAAGCATTAGCTTCCACTTCCTATTCAGTTTGTTGCATGAATCTCATCTCTTCACGCACACCTATTCCCAGGACTGTGAAAACTCTACCAATGAACAAGCAAGCATAATATGTAAACTCTTTCTGGTAAGTTGTGAGAGATAATTTGCTTATTCACAAGACTGAAGAGCTTGGCTGAGGTTTCTCTGCATTTTTTTCTTCAGACCCACCTTGAGTCTCTCTAATTTGAAAAGGAGGGACGTGAATATTGCAACCCATGTGTGGAACTGTTCTACCGTGAATTTGTCTAATCGACTTTTATGGGCGGCCACAACTGCTTAAACAATGAGCGTCACAAGTTGTGTGAAGAAGCATTTCACTTTTTTCCTGACCAGAACTCTTCCCATCAAATTCACTGGGAGTTCCAATCCCATCCTGGAACAAGGAGTCCTTACACAAGTGGAGAGTGGCATTTTAAACGCTCCTGGTCATGGACAGGCTGCCCTTCCTCCAGCGGAGCTCTTTCCCTCTCGGAGAACTTCCTTTTCATCTTCACGGATGGATCACACCTCTGAAGCAACAGAGAGGGAGACAGGTAAGAGATGGAATGGAAGACACTGAGCAATGCATCCTGCCCCACTCCCAGACCTAGCAGGGTTTTCCTTCAGCCCTGGGGAATTACCTGGAGGGATGAGAAATTCCCTAGGAGAAGTGGAAAGAAAAGCCCTCACCTGTTCTGCCTGCCTCTTCTCCTCGGCTTGACTCAGGAGGAAGCCCTCTACGGTTGCAAAGTCCATGCAGCTGACTGCATAAGCCAAAATACTTACTAGGGCCTTACTAGGACTTGAATCCAGACTTGCTGTGACTGCACCCTCGTGTTTCTCTCTGTTGTGTTGATTGGGGGTCTGTCACTCACTTGCCTGGCAAAAAGATGCTCCTCCCACTCAAACCCGAGTGCCGGAGGGAGAACTGGGCCTGGTGGGCAGGAGGCTGATACCAGGAGGCGTGGCCTCACCAGCAGGCTCCGCCCCTCTCTTCCTGTCACAGGGGAGCCCTCTTGTGATTGGAGGGCATCAGGGGTGTTTCCATGGATCCTGGTGGTGCTGCTGGGCTGTGTGAACCCTGCAAACATGTTCCAGAAACTTTTCTTCTCCTGTGCTGGGCAGGCCTTGGACACCGGTTCATAGCTCGGCCCCTCAAGCATCAGGGTCTCAGGGTGGGGCTGTGGATGACTCTAGTGCAGGAAGAAGTTCCCTTCCCCCATGCCCATTTTGACTCATCAAAGCCAAAAGAGGCCTGCTGCTTTTTGCAGAGTTCAGATGACCAGCAATGGGACACAAATTTCATACACAGATGTCATAATGCCCCATCTCTGAAGCTACCCTTTTCTCCAGGGGAACTGACCTCTGGAGTCTGGAAATCAGCTGTAATTCCAGAAGAACTCCAGGCCCCACGTGGAACTCGACAACCCTCTAACTGGACTTTCTTGGGGTCACTTTTACCCCCAGAGTGGCACACATCTAAGATTGGCTGACTTCTCTGCCCTCAGAGGCTTTTGCGGATGAATAAGATGACCATTTTCAGGATGGGATCTAAGAAAGGGCACCTTTTATATCTTTAATTATACCTGAAGGTCAGAAGGTGGCAACTCCCATGCAGAATGGGTGTGTGTGCAAGAAATTGTGTCTCACCATTTTCAGCTTGACAACTCTAAGATCACTCCAAACAAAGTGTAACTTCTGTTTCATTCAAAGAGGGTATCAAATGAATATTTTTAATTAAAAAAAACTGAGGAAGTTCACGTCTTTGTGTAATTTTACATTGCGATATGTGCGTTTATAAAAATGAGAAGCAAACTTTTTGTTGTCGAAGGCTTTCACAACTGGACTCAACTCGTTGTGAACTTTCTGGGCTGTGTGGCTGTCGTCTGGTAGATCTTTTTCCTAATGTTTTGCCTGCATCTGTGGGTGGCATCTTCAGAGGTGTATCACAGAGAGAAGTTTTTTGCACACTGTGTCCAGTATCACAGAGAGCAGTGTATTACAGTGTGGACACAGTGTGTAACAGACTTCCCTCTGTGAGACACCTCTGAAGATTCCAGCCACAGATGCAGGCAAAATGTTAGGAACATGAACAATCAAACCACGGCCACACAGCCCGGAAAACCCACAACAACCAAACCTTTTGTTGTTGCTGTTCATAAAGCAAAGTACTTCTAGTATGAAGTAGGAACAACAAGAATTGACACATACCAGTTTGGGCCTGTTTTCTTTCTTCTGTCAAGCCAGTCCTATCAACATGAACAGACCAGAAGTTCTGTTGTTCCTTCGAATGTCGTCTGTTCTTTCTTTTCAGGAGTAGCTCTCGAATATCAATGTGCAGCTTTATTAAAAGGCTGGAGCCCTTCTGCGGTCAGCAACCGGTAACTTCAGGGCCCTCCAATCACTCTGAGAAGAGTCATATAACAAACAATCACAACCGTCACTATACAGATCAACAGCCAATTAATAATCTAGATACAATCCTTTTTTTCAACAGCCTGCATAACAAATTCTCATACGTATACTATTAAGATATAGTCTTATAACAGAAATCAAATCAAATCAACAAATATAAATAAGTAAGACAAAAGTTGGAGTCCTTCTCAGGTAAGCGACTGGCAGTTTCAGGCCCTTCAATCACTCTGGGAGACTGTTCCTTTTTTCCCTTCTATGGAGTACCCCAAACCTTTAGCCTCGTCCCACCTGCCCCCCGCCCCACTGGAAGGGTGATAGAAGGACAACAAGGGTCTCTGCCCACTTTGCCACAAAGCATTCTTGAGGTGTGTGTATGTGGGGGGGGGGGGGAGCCAGTCTTTTTAGGAGGAGATCCTGAAAAACAATAATTTGGCAGAGCTGATTTGGACACCACAGGGAAGAGCTTGGAAAAGCTCATGAAGCCCTGGATGGGGGGAGGGCTGTTAGGGTCAGGGGGTGCCCAGTGTCTCCATGCCCCTTCAATTTTTGTCTTTTCTCCCTTCCCCTTAAATAATGATCCATATATTTGTTTCTTCCATGGCTCCTGCAAGGTGAGAAGCATCCTCAGGCCCCACTGCTGGGGTGGTTTGGGGTGGGGGGTGGGGGGCAGGGAAATCCTTTTCTTCCAGTTCCCAAACTCTTCTGCGTACCTCTGTGCCCTCCCCCACCCCCAACAGACAGCCTATTTAGGAGCCTTACATAGAGGAATTGGACCAAAAAGATTATAAAAATGCAGTACCCCGGTTGAAGTTGGGTGCAAAAGGGGACTGGGGAACAGTTGGATGAAGAGGAATTTAAAGGGATCCTTATGAGATCATATGATTTTTAACAAAAGAACATCACAAGAGAAAGCCATTCTTGTACTGTGTAGATCATGACAACAATACAGTCTGTATCCAATGGCTTACACCACAACAACGTGTGTAATTTTTAACCACAGTGTGAAATAAACAATTTCATAAAGAATAGTTTACATAGTATGATATACAGAATTTCATACATTTATAATCAATTTCGAAACAAGGACACGAATGTACAAGATAGCATTTCATACATCATACATTGCTGTTTCAAAATAAACACAAAAGGTGGGGCTAGTCAACCTCCGGTACTCGTTAACCTCGTAATGCCGACTTAGGCCCCTCCTATAATAAACAAAAATGTATTATACTGTAGATCACGTCTGAGTCTGCAGGCAGCCCCGCAAAAACCATGCATTTACTGCTTAATGGTGCTGCAATGGTACAAAAACATAATTCCAAAGCATGGATCCTCACAGATTCTTGTGATTTCTGCGTTAGATCACACTAAATTCACCATGAAAATCACAGGTCATATTTACAACCCAAGAACGTCCTGCAAAAATCAGGAATCTACCACTTCGTGGTACTTCCACAGTACATGGATCTATGACACTTCCAAAGAATGGATCCTTGCCGGTTTTGCATTGAGTGACCCCCAAACTTGCCATCAATTCAAATATTACACCCATGCCTAGAAAGCACACCTATAAAACCGTGAATCCACTGCTTTGTGATCCCATCATGATGCAAAAATTGGTTTCCAAATAATGGATCCTCGATATTTTTTCACTGGATCACTCCAGATTTACTATCCAATTATATATCATGTCCATTGCTACACACGAAAAGCAAAAAATCTGGACTGCCTGCCTGGCTCAAGGGGACAGGTGGAAGATTCCAGCCCTGGAACTGGCAAGTGCAAATATTCCTTTGCATTGCAGAAAATCCCCTGCACGTGGAAAGCTAGCACTGCAAGGAGGAGCTGTCTCTGCTTGCATGAATCAGGTTCTTTTTTTCCATTCAGCACCTAGTACTGCTGAACCTGAAGAGATCTTTCCACTCTGGTTCATAATCTCAGGGAACCGGGAGCAACCCCCACTTCACATTATCAAATTATGTAGGGTGGTGAGAACCACAAAAGATTGCGAAGAGCTCCAAGCGGACCTTGATAAATTAGGTGAGTGGGCCCAGAAATGGCAAATGCAGTTCAGTGTAGCAAAATGCAAAGTGATGCACATAGGAGCAAAAAATCCAAACTTCACATACACACTATAGGGGTCAGTGCTATCAGTCACAGACCAGGAAAGGATTTGGGCATCTTAGTTGATAGTTCCATGGGAATGTCCACTCAATGCACGGCAGCTGTGAAAAAGGCAAACTCTATGCTGGGGATCATTAGGAAAGGAATTGAGAATAAAACTGCAAGGATTGTCATGCCCTTATATAAAGCAGTGGTGCTGCACCGCATCTTTGGGAGTCCCAGGTTCAGTTCTATCGCCAAGCATCTCAAAAAGGAGATTGAAGACATAGAAAAAAGGCAGAGAAGGGCAACGAGGCTGATGGAGGCACTGGCGCACCTTCCCTCCGAGGCGCGGCTGCAGCGTTTGGGACTCCCCTTAGTTTGGAGAGGAGTGACGCCTGAGGGGGGATAGGATTGAAGTCTATAAAACCATGCCTGGGGTAGAAAATGCTGACAGAGAGAGATGTTTATCTCTTTCTCACACAACTGGAACCAGGGGACATCCATTGAGAATGCTGGGGGGAGGAATTAGGACTAATGAAAGGAAAAATTTTTTCACGCGAACGCGGTGGGATTGGTGTTTGGAATATGCTGCCACAGGAGGTGGTGATGGCCACTAACCTGGATAGCTTTAAAAGGGGCTTGGACAGATTTATGGAGGAGAAGTCGATCTCTGGCTACCAATCTTGATCCTCCTTGATCTGAGATTGCAAATGTCTTAGCAGACCAGGTGCTCAGGAGCAGCAGCAGCAGCAGCAGGCCATTGCTTTCACCTCCTGCAGGTGAGCTCCCAAAGGCACCTGGTGGGCCACTGCGAGTAGCAGAGAGCTGGACTAGATGGACTCTGGTCTGATCCAGCTGGCTTGTTCTTATGTTCACACCCACCCAGGGGAGTAGAAGAGCAACCTGCAACTCAGAGGACCAAGAGTTCACCAGGGAGAAGAAGAAAGGGGATTGGCGGGGTGTGTGTGTGTGTGTGTGTCTCCCTCATTTTCCCAAAGAGCAAAGGAGGCGGCTGCATTGCTTGGCACCCTGAGCTGGAAGGAAGGAAAGGCCTGCTGGGACCAGGCTGCCAAGAAGTAGAGGGGTCAAAGGAATGGGGTGGGCTCCCCCAAACCTCCTGCCCCTCCTCTTCTTCCCATTCATTGCTTCCCCCATTCCTTTCTCTATGCTTTGCATCCTGCCCCTACATTTCACCCTTCCCCCCTGTGAGAACTTCAGCCCCAACTGACCCCCCCTTCCACCACCACCAACCCCCACCCCCGTTTCCCAGCTTCTCCCCCCTCCCCCTCCCCCTCCTGCCCCCAAATCCCCTCCCCCTTGACTCACTCCAAAGGGGCTGGAAAGGGCGCTTCCGCATATCCGGAGACCAGGAAGGAGAGAAAGGAAATGGGAGTCCGTCCAGCCCCCTTTCTTGGAGGCCTCTCCAGGATTGCGGGCTCTGTAGCTTTCCTTTCCGTGGGGTGGGGGCTGGCAGTGGGGCGGGGGAGCATCCCCCCAAGCATCCCCCCCTCCGTTGTGGGTCAAAGCACAGGCCCCCTCCCCCTTTGCAAAAGGGGCTTTGCGTTGCTTGGGGGAGGAAGAGCCAGATCATGAGGGGCAGAGAAGGGGGGGGCAGAAATCAGGGTTCAGGGCAAGTTGGCCCCCTCCAGCCCATTCACCAGACCCCCAAGGGTGCAAAGCCACAGTTTATCCCACAAAGTTTATTCCACATTCCACAGGTGTATGTACTCCCACCTATTTTACTGCCATCAGGTCCTCTGAAGATGCCAGCCACAGATGCAGGCACAACATCAGGAGAAAATCTATTTATTTATCATCAATTTTATATGCCGCCCCTCCCCCGAAGGGCTCTGGGCAGTGAACAACGCAATAAAACAAACAAATTCATTAAAATCCCATTAAAACAGCAGACTGGAACACGGCCATACAGCCCAGAAAACACACAACACCACCCTAGTGATTCCAGCCACGAAAGCCATCTACAGTACATTAAATTTTTGAGCTTTACCTAATTATCGACCTACTTTGTTAAGGTAGCTAGTGCTGAATTCAACCCCAACGGCTGCTATCTGGCGGAAAGTTCCAAAAGTGCTGTATCTGCAAAACCTATATTTCCTGTACTGTCGAAGGCTTACACGGCCGGAATCACAGCCCGGAAACTACACAGCCCCCTACATTTCCTGTTGTTGTCTTATTTTCTCTCGCTTGTACCTTTACTTGCAATAAAGCTGTTTTTGTCCAGCAAGCGCACAAAGCCTTTCGTAGGCGCCCAACTTTTCGTGGCCCAGGAGTGTGTGTGCAAGTAGAAGAAGAAGAAGAAGAAGAAGAAGAAGAAGAAGAAGAAGAAGAAGAAGAAGAAGAAGAAGAAGAAGAGGAGGAGGAGGAGGAGGAGGAGGAGGAGGAGGAGGAGGAGGAGTAGTTTGGATTTATATCCCCCCTTTCTCTCCTGCAGGAGACTCAAAGGGGCTGACAATCTCCTTGCCCTTCCCCCCTCACAACAAACACCCTGTGAGGTAGGTGGGGCTGAGAGAGCTCCGAGAAGACAGGACTTCAGGAAATAATCCATGATTGTCCATTTAGAATCTCCACAGTTCTGTAAACTGTTTTGGTTTGCCAGCATGTGTGGATTCTGGCCTCTAGGTGGCACCTGGAAATCTTCTGCTGTTACAATCCATTTCCCGCAGACTGAGATCCAGTGCCGGATTTAGATGAAAAAGAGCCCCGGGCCAGTGGTGGCGAACCTATGGCACGCATGCCAGCCAGAGGGGGGGTAACACTCCAGGAGCCTCTCTTCTCAGGAGCATCGCCGCTCGCTGTTGCCCCTAGGTTTAAGCAGTTGGCAGTGGCTAGCGCCTAGGGGGCAAAGGGTGCACGACACACTAGGCACGCATCCCTGTGGGGGCGAGGCGAGGGCGTTCCAGGGCCATGGTGGGGATGTTTCAGGGCATTCTGGGGGCATTCCAGGGCAGGGTTGGGGTGAACAGGGGTGTGGCAGGGGCCACTGATGAAACCCCTCCGAATACCCCACCCTTGGACAAAGAGGCTTAGAGACAGCTTCTACTCTAGAGCTGTGGCTATGCTAAACTCCGCGGCTTCGTGTTGATGTGTTTGGGGCTGTGTAGGGCTGGGTGGAGGAAGGGGAAAGTGAGGATGGGGTATGAGTCTGAAATTGTGTGCATCGAGGAATGCTGCCGTAAATTTCGTTGTGCGTGCACAATGACAACAAAATGCTTATGCTTATGCTTATGCTTATGTCTTGCAGCCAGAGGAATACAGGGGCCACAAAATGGGGCCCAAATGGAGTCCACTTCAGGAAAGTCCTGGAAGGACAAAATCCACGCAGAAATCAATGCTAGTGTCAAGTTATCAGCTTAAGACAGTATCATTCTCAAGTGGAGAACAAGGAAAATAACTGAATCCATTCTTGGGCTCCATGTTAGGTTTCTCTACACCATCTCTTCCTGTTTTTTGTAATTTGTTTTAAAAATTGTGTTATTTATAATAGTTTAAATGTCTATTTTATTCTATTTGTTGCATTTATTGTACGGATTGTTTTATATGCTTTCGCTGTGAGCCACCCTGAGTCCTACGGGAGAGTTAGTGGGATAAAAGTGGAACAAACCAACAAACAAACAAATAGTTGAAGGCATTCATCTTGAAGATGCCAGTCACAGATGCAGGTGAAACGTCAGGAGAAAATGCTACTAGAACATGGCCACGCAGTCTGGAAACCCCACAATATTCAATAAACAAACAAACAAACAAATAAAGTATTGTCGAAGGCTTTCACGGCCGGAATCAGTGGGGTGCTGTGTGGTTTCCGGGCTGTATGGCCGTGTTCTGATGGTAGGATGGTAGGATTCCTACCATCAGATCCTCTGAAGATGCCAGCCACAGATGCAGGCGAAACGTCAGGAGAGAATGCTGCTAGAACACGGCCATACAGCCTGGAAACCACACAGCACCCCAAACAAATAAAGGATTGTCAAAGGCGTCCATGGCCAGATTCAACTGGTTGCGGTAGGTTTTCTGGGCTGTGTGGCCGTGGTCTGGTGGATCTTGTTCCTAACGTTTCGCCTGCATCTGTGGCTGGCATCTTCAGAGGTGCATCACAGAGAAAAGTCTGTTACACACTGTGTCCAGTGAGAAGGGAATGTTTAGTGGGGTATATATTGTCCATGTCACCAGCATGCAAATGTTGCCAATAAATTACTAAAGGGACATGAAAAAACCCCAATGGCTCTTTGTGCTCTTCCTCATTGTGGTACAGTTGTGTACTTCGCAGTGAGATCTCCCCAAATTTCTTAATTTACATGTAAGGAGGTGCCCCACTGCTTCCCGCAAGCCTGGGCCCCGTTCTGTCTGCCCCCTGCTTCCAGGGTGGGGAGTTGTTTGCCACCTTTTCTGTTCAAAGCCGTTTTACCAGGAATAGTGTTCAGTTCTGGGCACCGCAATTCAAGAAGGATATTGACAAGCTGGTTCCAGAGGAGGGCAACCCAAATGGTCAAAGGTCTGGAATCCATGTCCTACGAGGAGAGACTTAGGGTGCTGCAGATATTTAGTTTGGTGAAGAGAAGGTTAAGGAGGGGGGGACATGACAGCTATGTTTAAATATTTGAAGGGATGACATGTCGAAGAGGGAGCAAGCTTGATTTTCTGCTGCTCTAGAGACTGGGACCAGGAGTCATGGGTTCAAGCAGTGGTGGGATCCAAACATTTTAGTAACAGGTTCCCATGGTGGTGGGATTCAAACTGTGGCATAGCACCAATGGGGCTGGGCGGGGCACGAAGGGGGTGTGGACGGGCATTCCTGGGGCGGGGCATTCCTGGGCGGGGCTGTGGCAAGGATGCAGCCGCTGTGCCAGTCCTTGGGCGGGAAATGAATGCACGAGGCAAGCAGGGCTGCCACGCATCTGCCGGTGCACTCCTCCTGCTAGGACTGTTTTCAAGTTCTGCACGCTTACTGAAGCTCGAGAGGAGGGGCGAATCTCAAGGCAAAAAATCAACGTGACAAAATTCATCCCATTAGTAACCCCCCCCCCCTCTCGCAATACAAGCTACACAAATAATTAGTAAATCCTACTCTCGGGAACCTCGTGAGAACCTGCTGGATCCCACCTCTGGGTCTCTAAGGGTGCAGAAAAGTGAGATTCCACTCCTAAACACATCAGGGAAAGAACTTCCTGACCAGCCAGAGCTGTCTAACAGTGGGAATTCCACCTCGGCCTCGGAGGGTGGTGGAGTCTCCCTCTTTGGAGGTCTTTAAACAGAGGCTGGATGATCATATGTCAGGAGTGCTTTGATTGTGTGTTCCTGCATGGCAGGGGGTTGGACCTGATGGCCCATGGGGTCTCTTCCAACTCTATGATTCTATTATTCTAATGATGTATCACTCCTGCAATTCATAGAAAGTATCATTTAAAAAAATTGATTCCCTTGAAATATCAACAGGAGAGTGGGCTGAGCTGCTTCTCCATGGATGACGGAAGGCAGGGAGGAATGGAAAACCGGAAGGAAGCAAAACGGACATCGGCCTGCTCCACTTACCCTGCACAGGCAAGGAAAAAGTTACACTTAGGCTGCTTTCACAAACCACAGGTTTTCTCTGACCTCCGGCGCAGTGAGTTCTGAAGAGGGGGAAACACAGTGGTGGGATCCAAAAATTTTAGTAACAGGTTCCCATGGTGGTGGGATTCAAACTGTGGCGTAGCGCCAATGGGGCTGGGCGGGGCATGATGGGGGCGGGGCATTCCTGGGGGCGGCTGTGGCAAGGATGCAGCTGCTGTGCCGGTCCTTGGGCGGGAAACAAATGCATGGACGCGCAGGCTGCCACGCACGCCGGTGCACCTTCCGCTAGACTGCTTCAAGTGCTGCACGCTACTGCTGAGAGGAGGGGCCTAACTAAGGCAAAAATCACATGGCAAAATCACCAATTAGTAACCCCCTCTCGGCACACACAAATAATTAGTAACCTACTCTCGGGAACCTGTGAGAACCTGCTGGATCCCACCTCTGGGGAAACACGTGCATAACTGAGAATCAAACCCAAAGGGAATGTATACTCCATACAAAAGAGACCGCAAGTTTGTAAATGGCCAGTGACACAACAGAGAGGGGCGACATCTCACGATACTCTTCACCGAGCCGGTTCCTGATTCTCCAACTCTCCCCCCCTGCAACCTTTAATACCTCCCAAGGAGCCAGAGCGCGTGTTAAGAGCCGCAGCGTTCTAATTGCTTAATGCTCAAGAAATTAGCAAGCAAATGACTGCTTAGGATAATGCCTGCAATTCTTGATCTCGGAAAAGGGGCTTGCATTGAACACGCGATCCTAGGGTATTAGACATGAAGGAACCGCGGTGATGCGTCTGTCATCACTCAGCTTCTCTTCGAACAGAGCTCGTAACTAAGCAAACCACATTCCTCCTTGGCTCCATAATCCTGGCTGCACCTTCCCTATTGGTGGGGGGGGGGGGGGGGGCGAGTTGTAGCTTGATTGGAAGCTGCCTACCAGCCGACGTGCATCGCGGGAAACAATATCTTTCACCAAAGTACCAGGGATTCTTTGGCCAACAATGTCATTCAAGCCCATGTGTTCCTCTTCTTCTTGTTGTCCTTCCCGGAGTCTGTAAATGTGTGGACACTTTCCAGGTCAGCCAAGGTGAAGCTAAACCCCCCAAATCAGCTCCACGGACATCCCCTCTCCCTGTAGGTTTTTCTTTGCCTTTCTTCTTCAAGACTCGTTCGTGTTGCCTGCAGAGCAGCAGGTAAGAACTTGCCCGGTGAGAATCTGGAAACTACTCAAGAAAAAAAATAGGGGGTAGGCCTTCACTTAATAGTACTGCTATCCTCCCAGTGAGTAATACATCACCTGACGCTTCACAAGCGGCAGAGGTGGATTGAGGCAAACCCTTCCCTGCCCTCTGCACCCCATGCAACTCCTGTTCTGACTGTCTTCACGGACCCAGATTGGGCCCACAGGATACCCTTGGGAAGTTCTTTGGACACTTTCCTTTTCCTGGTCTCGTCAAACCCCCGTCTGGAATTAAACATGAAGCTGCTTCGGGGACCCAAGACGTGAACTGTCGCAGCACCAGGTAGGAAAATGTCTTTTTAAAACAATGGGAAAGGGTTCGACAAGCCCGTCCAATACCCCGAGCTAACGCCAATTGGAAGCTACCAGCACTTTGTGGGAGGGAAACAAACGATTGCATTGGGAAATTATTGCATTGGGAAATCTTTGTCCCCGATAGCCTGTGAAATGAGTTTATGAATGTCCGGTCCAGTTAAAAAGACCAAGTGCATGTATTGCGTGCTTGGCCGGGAAATCCAAACTGCCTTAGAGTGTGTATTCAAGCATCAGTTCCACCTCTCCTCCTGGTATCGCTCTTGAACGTGATATTGTCTGAAAGTGCATTCAAATGAGTTTCCCGTCCTCTGCCTCGTGCAATTTGTCATATGTAAATACTTCTTGTAAGCATGACTGAGTCTGGATCTATTTTATACTGACTCCAGTTTTTGGACTTGAGGGAGAGAGAGGGTGCCGTTGCTCTCCCCCCTCAGCCAAATTTGATCCCCCCCCCAGACACAAAAGGTCTGGATTTCTGTGTCTCAAAAATGATATTGAAGAGATAGAAAAAGTGCAGCGAAGGGCAACGAGGATGATTGAGGGACTGGAGCACCTTCCTTATGAGGAGAGGCTGCAGTGTTTGGGACTCTTTAGTTTGGAGAGGAGACGTCTGAGGGGGGATATGATTGAAGTCTATAAAATTAAGCATTGGATAGAAAATGTTGACAGAGAGAAATTTTCCTCTCTTTCTCACAATACTAGAACCAGGGGGCATACATTGAAAATGCTGGGGGGAAGAATAAGGTCTAATAAAAGGAAACACTTCTTCATGCAACGTGTGATTGGTGTTTGGAATATGCTGCCACAGGAGGTGGTGATGGCCACTCACCTGGATAGCTTTAAAAGGGGCTTGGACAGGAGGAGGAGAAGTCGATCTCTGGCTACCAATCTTGATCCTCCTTGATCTGAGATTGCAAATGCCTTAGCAGACCAGGTGCTCAGGAGCAGCAGCAGCAGCAGAAGGTCCTTGCTTTCACATCCTGCAGGTGAGCTCCCCAAGGCACCTGGTGGGCCACTGCGAGTAGCAGAGAGCTGGACTAGATGGACTCTGGTGTGATCCAGCAGGCTTGTTCTTATGTTCTTATGTCTTACATTTCTGTATGGAAGCCAGATGATCACTTGCCGGTCAATGTAACACTTCTAGGCCATTCTCCCAAGAATCAGGCAAACCCTTTCAAGTCAAGTTTTACAATGTGAAGGCATGTATCAGGAATCTTTCGTAAAACTGGCTGGACTTGAGTTTGCCAGTTGATGCATGTCCACGGTTGCCAAGTTTAACTGGGCCCAAGAAAGACAGCAGCAGTGTGAAAGGGGCTCCCGTCATATCAGGGGATCGGCACTTTGCGCGAATTTCTCGAGGCCATTTACACACAAGTGGTCTCCTTCGCATTCGAAGAAGAGAAGAAGAGTCGGATTTGTATCCCCCTTTCTCTCCTGTAAGGAGACTCAAAGGGGCTGACAAACTCCTTTCCCTTCCCTCCCCCCTCACAAAAACACTCTGTGAAATAGGTGGGGCTGAGAGAGCTCCAAAGAACTGTGACTAACCCAAGGTCACCCCACTTAAGCCTCCACAGCTTAAGTGGCAGAGCAGGGAATCAAACTTGGTTCTCCAGATTAGAGTGCACCTGCTCTTAACCACTACACCACACTGGCTCTCAGATGGTGGTGAAAACAGAGTGAAAACGGTGTAAACCCTTTTACACTGTTTTAAACCATTTCACACTGTTTTCACACTGCTGCTTTTGGTCCATGCGGAATCTGTCTTAGTGTGACATTCCCTTTGGGTTGGATTCTCAGTTTCCTGTTCAAAATCTGTTAAAATGCCACTTTTTGTCTTTTCAGTGAAACAAATTTCAAAGGCACCTGTGTTGTTTTGCAGGAGAACACTAGATTCACGTCCAGTAGCACATTTAGTTGGATTTACGCATTACTGACTAAAGGAGACTTGACTCTCAAAAGCTTACGTCCTGAAAATCTCATAGGTCTTTAAAGCGCGCCTTGTCTCAAATCTAGTTATTTTCAGTGAAATTGTATCTCTCCAGAATCTTTCAAAGGCTGTTTTTGTTGGGAAGCCTAATCCTATGCTGGGAGATTTAAATGTAATAAATTTTTAATTAAAAATATGCACTAGATCAACAGCCCTGAGCAGGAATGTGCTTAAAGTCCCAGTCGACAATTAGCTTCATGGCAGGATGTAACCCCCAATGTAGACACCCAGTAAACACTGCTGCCACGATCTCATCACCCTCTGGATCAGCAGCCTCAGCTCTTTTTATTCCAGGCTGGAAGGGGAAAGGGGCTGTGGCTCAGTCGCTCAGCATCTGTTTGGCATGCACGAGGTCCCAAGTTCAAGCCCCAGCAAGTCCACTTAAAAATGACCAAGTGGGAGGTGAGATCAGATCTCACCCTGAGAGAAGAAGAAGAGTTGGATTTATATCCCCCCTGCCCAGTGGTGGGATCCAAAAATGTTTGTAACAGGTTCCCTCTCCAGCCCCCCTTCAGCAAAGGGGGCAGAGGCGTACCTAGGCAAACCTGAGCCCTGGGCAAAACCTGAGTTGAATACGCCCCCCCATGGGCAGCCACCCCACCATGACCCCAAAACATTTTTTGCACCAGGTCATTTCTAAATCATCATCACATTATAGAAAATGCCCCAACTCACAAATCTGAACACAGCAATGGTGAAACACGCAGGTTTTTTCATAGAGACTGGTGAGATAAAAGGTACGAAAGGCTGAGAATCCATGAATTGCAGTACCTGGAAGGAATTCACCCAGTTCAGGGAGTGACATTATTAGTCGCAATTGCTATATGGAACCTTCACGTTCAAAGGCAGGATGCCTCTCGGAGAGGCGAGGGTGTGGAGACGGAAAAGTGGACCCAATTAGTAACCCCCTCTCGGCACACACAAATAATTAGGAACCCCCTCTTGGGAACTGGTGAGAACCTGCTGGATCCCACCTCTGCCCCTGCCCCTTGAAGCTACGCCTCTCCTCAATCACACCTACCTCACAGAGTGTTTGTTGTGAGGAGGGAAGGGAAAGAAGCTTGTAAGCCTCTTTGAGGTAGGTGTGACTGAGCAGAGGCGTAGCTTCAAGGGGCTGGGGGCACGCAACACATAGGGTGTGTGCTCCTGCGGGGCGTGGCGAGGGCGTCCCGGGGGCATGGAGAGGGCATGACAGGGGCGTTCTGGGGCGGGACAGTGGTGTTTTTGGGGCGGGGCAGAGGTGGACATGGGCGGGGCAGAGGACGCACCAGGCGCTTTCCCCCCTTGCTACGCCTCTGGGACAGAGAGAGCTCCAAAGAACTGTGACTAGTTCACCCAGCTGGCATGTGTTGGAGCGCACAAGCTAATCTAGTTCGCCAGATAAGCCTCCACAGCTCAAGCGGCAGAGTGGGGAATCAAACCCAATTCCTCCAGATTAGAGTGCACCTGCTCTTAACCACTATATTACGCTGCCAGTCTGAGTAGGCAGTGCAGCCCTTGATAGTCCAAGGGTCTGATTCAGTTGGCAGCTTCATACATACATTCAACATGGCAACTGACCCTCTGAGAGAAGCTGGAGTCAGCCCTGTGGCCTCCAGTGGCTGATCCTTCATTCCAAGGTTGGGCAGGTGGGTCAGGAGGCGCATTGGTGCCAGGCACCTTGACAGCTAACAAGGAAGCGTCCGGATATCCAAGAGTAAATTGGCTGGGTGGATGCTGAAAGCTGCCAAAATAGGACCGCCCACAGCCAAGGCAGAAGTCTACCTATGCTCAAAGAACTCCCCGGGGATGCAGGAACATCGAAAAGTTGTCAATTAACTAAAAGGAGAGAAAGAACCCTTCAAAAAACTTGATGAGCATTGTCCAACGCTCATCAAGTTTTTTGAAGGGTTCTTTCTCTCCTTTTAGTTAATTGACTATGGCTACCAATCTTGATCCTCCTTGATCTGAGATTGCAAATGCCTTAACAGTCCAGGTGCTCGGGAGCAGCAGCAGCAGAAGGCCTTTGCTTTCACCTCCTGCACGTGAGCTCCCAAAGGCACCTGGTGGGCCACTGCGAGTAGCAGAGAGCTGGACTAGATGGACTCTGGTCTGATCCAGCTGGCTGGTTCTTATGTTCTTATGACAACTTTTCGATGTTCCTGTGGGGTATTGGGAGTGGGGTATTGGGAGTGGGGTATTGCTGGAAAGGGAAGGATTAGGGTTGCTAACTCTGGTTGGGAAATACCTGGAGATGTCTGGGAGTAGAGCTTGGGAAGAGCTGGTTTGGGGGATGGGAGGGGTCTCAGCCGATTGCCACAGAGTCCACCCTCCAAAATAGCTCTTTTCTCTGGGGGAACCGATCTGGGTTGCCTGGAGATCAGTCGTGATGATAGCTGGAGATCTTCAGGTGCCAACTGGAAGATGGCAACCTGAAGAGGGAGATCATGGATGCCAGCTTGCTCCAAGAGGTGGATGACGGAGAGTTCCAAACTGTTTCCCCTTCTGTGAATTCCTTTCGGGCCTTCCAGCTTGTTTTGATGGATGGATGGATGGATGGATGGATGGATGGATGGATGGATGGATGGATGGATGGATGGATGGATGGATGGATGGATGGATGGATGGTGGATGGATGGATGGTGGATGGATGGATGGATGGATGGATGGATGGATGGATGGATGGATGGATGGATGGATGGATGGATGGATGGAAGGAAGGAAGGAAGGAAGGATGGATGGATGGATGGATGGATGGATGGATGGATGGATGGAAGGAAGGAAGGAAGGAAGGAAGGAAGGAAGGAAGGAAGGAAGGAAGGAAGGAAGGAAGGAAGGAAGGAAGGAAGGAAGGAAGGAAGGAAGGAAGGAAGGAAGGAAGGAAGGAAGGAGATGGATGATAGATGGATAATAGATAGACATACAGACAGAGACAGACAGACGATCGATCGATCGATCGATCGATCGATCGATAGATAGATAGATAGATAGATAGATAGATAGATAGATAGATAGATAGATAGATAGATAGATAGATAGATAGATAGATAGATAGATAGATAGATGCCCCACTTGAAAACGAGTCCCCAGCACGGTGTCTGTGCAAGCAAACATGCCGTGTCCCGCTCAGATGGCTCCTGGGAAGCATCCTGGCCGATCTGAAAGCTCATTGCTGGGATGTGAATTTGCAGGATGTCTGGAGCCAATTCCTGTCTGCCTCAAAGAGCCGCGTGCCAGAGCAACCCCTAATTGGCAGCCTGAGAGGTCCTCTGTGGCAGGCAGACATTCCGAACCCTTCATCATCCGAGGTTCCCAGATCCTGACTTGTCTGAACTTTGTGCAATTTATCAACAAGTCGGGTACAAAACAGAGCCGTCTGCAGCTTCCGTACCACCCTCCTGCCAGGACCAGACAGCTTAGTGAGTGATTGCTGAAATGTACAAATGTGATGCTTGATGATGGATTCATATTGATACAGTGATGTTAGATTGTGGAGCACCCAGGGTGTGTCTCTAAGGCCCCTTCCGCACATGCAGAATAATGCACTTTCAATCCGCTTTCACAATTGCTTGCAAGTGGGTTTTGTTATTCCACACAGTAGAATCCAGCTGCAAAGTGCATTGAAAGTAGATTGAAAATGCATTATTCTGCACGTGTGGAAGGGGCCGAAGTCTGTATATATTGCATACTTAGATCAAGAAGAAGAAGAAGAGTTTGGATTTATATCCCCCCTTTCTCTCCTGTAGGAGACTCAAAGGGGCTTACAATCTCCTTGCCCTTCCCCGTCACAACAAACACCCTGTGAGGTGGGTGGGGCTGAGAGAGCTCCGAGAAGCTGTGACTAGCCCAAGGTCACCCAGCTGGCGTGTGTGGGAGTGCACAGGCTAATCTGAATTCCCCAGATAAGCCTCCACAGCTCAGGCGGCAGAGCTGGGAATCAATCCCGGTTCCTCCAAATTAGATACACGAGCTCTTAACCTCCTACGCCACTACTGCCAAAAAGCCAAAAAGATAATACCAGATAATCGATGCATTTGGGACTTTGGTTCCCCTAAAGTGTTCAAGATGCTCAGCTCTTGCTGCGGGCCGTGTTCAGTGCTATTTTGTTTGATTGTGTAGAAAGGAACACGCTCTGCCCATTAGTCATAAGATGTCTTTTGCATACGGTTGCCAACTCCGGCTGGAGAAATTCCTGGAGATATGGGAGCGGTACTTGAGGTAGGGTTTCCAGCTCCACGTTGGGGAATACCTGGAGATTTTAGGAGTGGAGTCAGAGGAGAGCAGGTTTTGGGGAGGGGAAGGGCTTCAATGAGATATCACGCCATAGAACCCCCCCTTCAATACAGCAATTTTCTCCAGGGGGGCTGATCAATTGTCCTTCAAGGAGAACTCAAGGTACCAGCTGTAAGTTGGTAACTTGAGGTGATCTAGGCCTCACTCATTCACCGAGCTTTATAGAATGAGCTCTCAAGTTGCCAACCTCCAGGTGGGGGCTGGAGATCTCCTGGGATTACATCTGATCTCTGAATGACAAAGATGAGTTCCCCTGGAGAAAACTGCTGTTTTGGAAGGTGGACTCTAGGGCACTTTATACCCATTGAAGTCCCTCCCCTCCTGGCTGTTGTGGGTTTTCCAGACTGCGTGGCCGTGGTCTGGTAGTTTTTGCTCCTAACATTTCATTCACATCTATGGCTGTGACATCTTCAAAAGCATGTCACGGTAAGATGTGTTTCTCTCCCTTTCTTTCCCAAACTCCACCTTCCCCAGGTTTCACCCCTAAAATCTCCAGGTGCCCTCTGTAAGGTACATGGGGCTGAGAAAGTTCTGAGAGAACTGTGTCTTCACTAGCCCAAGGTCACCCAGCAGGCTTCATGTGGAGAAGCGGGGAATCAAATCCGATTGTCCAGATTAGAATCAGTCGCTCTTAACCTCTGCACACACCCCCCCCCCCGGCTCTAGCTTGGAGTGATCTCTAGGGGGCATCCATTGAAAATGCTGGGGGGAAGAATTAGGACTAATAAAAGGAAACACTTCTTCACGCAACGTGTGATTGGTGTTTGGAATATGCTGCCACAGGAGGTGGTGATGGCCACTCACCTGGATAGCTTTAAAAGGGGCTTGGACAGATTTATGGAGGAGAAGTCGATTTATGGCTACCAATCTTGATCCTCCTTGATCTCAGATTGCAAATGCCTTAGCAGACCAGGTGCTCAGGAGCAGCAGCAGCAGAAGGCCCTTGCTTTCACCTCCTGCACGTGAGCTCCCAAAGGCACCTGGTGGGCCACTGCGAGTAGCAGAGAGCTGGACTAGATGGACTCTGGTCTGATCCAGCAGGCTAGTTCTTATGTTCTTATCTTTGTTGCTCTTTACTGCCACCACCTTGCATGGTCAGAAGGCATTACTGCAGTCATTAGCATGGCAGGGGAAACAGAGAGCAGAGAGGATCCCATCTTCCCCAATAAGGTTGCTTACTGCCTTGTAGCTTCTTGTAGAATCAAGCACAGAAATCCACACTCACTCACTGAATAATGCGCTTTCAATCCACTACGAAATTGGATTTTGCTGGGTGAAACGACAAAATCCACTTGCAAACCATCAATAAACTGTATGGAGTTGCAGACTGAAAATGGATTGTTCGGATATTCTTCCTTTCACACTTTCTAAAGAACAGACTTTCTATCTGCTTTCAACCCATTTTGTAACTGGATTTACGGTGCGAAATAGCAAGCTCTGCTCGCAAACAAGCATTAAAGTGCATTGAAAGTAGTTGAGAGTGCATTATGCCACAAGTGTGGAAACATAGTAGAGGTGCTCGCGTGAACATATTGAAGGGCAACAGGTATATTTGGGATATATAATCCTGTCAAGCAAAGTAACGGGCGGAAATGTGGATTGTGCGGCACATTAAATTAGAATAGTTATCTGTCAAAAGACCAGCCGTTTTACCTCAGAAGTTCATAAAAACATAAACAGAACTTTACTTAAACTGAGAGAAAACATACAGTATATACATTAGCAAAGTATCACAAATAATAGCTACATGCACGGCTCGTGGTTAGTTACAGTATGGTTGTGTTACAATATCTTTTAGTCAGATAGTCAGAGCACTTTCTATCATTTGGTTTACAGAGCAGTATGCAGAGCATCTTTCTTTTAGTTAGTGAGGCAGTCTCCGGGGCTTTCCCCACTGATAGAGTTGAACTGGTTTCTACCTAGGTTCGCCTCAGTGAATCCCCACTGCCACCGAGCTCAACATTGTTTTGTCTCAGTTCCCCCCCCCCCTCAGAACTGCGACATCCTTGTCGCAGTTATGAACTACACTTTTCTGCCGGAACAAGGTCGATACCGCTTCGAAGCTTCGAAGTGGGGAAGCATCGAAACGACACCTCATCCGTTCAACCAATCACGAGCCGCTTTTGTGGCATGCGCAGAACAGGAGAGTCGTGGCGGGCAGAAAGCCCATGTAACTGTAAACTGTAAAAACTGTAAAAAAAAAAAAAAAGAACGCTTCTGTTTCCCGCCGTAACACAAGCTCCAATTACGATCGAGGAGCGAAACAGGCACCAAGATGATCCCACCCACTTAGCTCCCTTCTGTAGTGGGGAAAGCCCCTCCAAGTGTATGGGGAGGGAACAGAGCACTACCAACGGATTCTAACTGTCACCTTTGGAATGTTCGTGCAGCTTCCCAGAATTCCATGCTGCTCTTGCTGCTGCTGCTGCTTGCAAGCAAGGCTGGAAATTCCAACACATATGAGGGCTATCTCTCCATCCCATCAGTACAATTAGTAGGGCTCGGGACCAAAATTTGGTTTAACAAAAACCTTACCCACCTGTTCTTGTGACTGTGGGGAAATGTTTGGCATCTGTAAGTGCTTTTGGTGTTTGATTTTTGTGTTTTCGGTTTCAAATTGATGGAGTTGTTTGTATTCTATCGTATTTAATGATGTTTAAAATTATTGTGTATTTTACTGATATTTAACTGTTTAATATACCTTGCTATTTTGTATGTTGTATTGCTTGGTACTGTAATGGCTATATTTTGATTTATGATTTTTGATTGCTTTTTGCTATTCTATATTGTTATTGCTTTTTGCTGTTGGCTCTTTTTGTTCGCCGCCCTGAGCCCTTCGGGGGAGGGCGGGATATAAATTTAATATGAAATGGAATGAAAAGTCCCTCTACGCGTTTCCGGTTGCTGCGCTGAAGTTCCCCAGCGATACACGGAACTGAGTCACTGGGGAGAGCTCCCACTGCCAGACAGCCCCTTGCCTGCGCGGCATCAATACGGTGGCTGTGTGGCATACAGGGAACATTGCTCAGGACAGAGCCTTCTCGGTGGTAGGGCCTAGATTCCTTGCTATCATCCAGTTGTCAGGTAAAGATGTTTTTATTTCAGACAACCTTTAACATCTAGATTTAACAACTCAGAACTTAGCAAGCCGAGATTTAGGGTGGGTTTTTTTTTGGCAAATTTCATTGTGGTTCAAATGTTTTAAATGGTATTGTGTGACTTTATTGTATTTTATTGGATTGGGTTTTATGGTTATTGGTTGTTGTTGTATTTTATTGTATTCTGCAAGCCGCCTTGAATACGGACAAGGGAAAGGTGGGGCGTGAATATTTTAAATAAATAAAGCTACGCTACATAGACAGCCCGTCCAGCTCAGCTTGGCAACTTCTGATCAGCAGCAGCTCTGACAAACATTTCAGACAAAGGGAGGCCTTTCTCACCTCCTGAGATTCGAAGCCTAGGATTTTCTGCACGCTTGGCGTTTGCTACCTGCTCGCAAAGTCGCCTACCTGCCTGCGGGCCTGCTGCCCTGGCCAATGTCTCTCTGAGCTCTTTACAGGCATGGCAGGAATGCGGCGATTATGGACGCACCTCGTGTGATTGACAGCTTTGAATTTTGACTGCATCCTCAATTAAGGCTGGCTCGAGATTAGAAAAACAAACCTCTGTATTCTAAAGTGCTGGGAAACAAATTAAGCAGACTCAAGTGGCTTTTAGGAGAGCAACAGCTTTATAGCTGAAAGCTAAATTTGGCAGGAAAAATCCTAAGTTCAGTGGGACCGAAGTGTCCAGGTAAGTGGGACCGAAGTGTCCAGTAGCTTATTATTTTTGCCTTCCAATGGGTAATCTGTTTAAGTCTCCCATGAAAACCGTGATTTGACATCTAGATTTTGGGCATTTCGAAATGTTGAGCTTGCATTTTGTATGGGTTGCAAATGCATACAAACTATTTTCAGCTTGGCTGTGGTGGGTTTTCTGGGCTGCGTGGCCGTGGTCTGGTGGATCTTGTTCCTAACGTTTCGCCTGCATCTGTGGCTGGCATCTTCAGAGGTGTATCACAGTCTGACTTCCCTCAGTGATACACCTCTGAAGATGGTTCCCGAGAGTAGGTTACTAATTATTTGTGTGTGCCGAGAGGGGGTTACTAACTGGTGATTTTGCCACGTGATTTTTGCCTTCGTGACGCCCCTCCTCTCAGCAGTAGTGCGCAGAACTTGAAGCAGTCTAGCAGGAGGTGCACCGGGCGCGGCGGCAGCTCATGCGGTTCGGCGCAGGCATCTGCGCTTCCCGCCTAAGCGACCAGCGCATGCTGCTAAGTCCTTGCCACAGCCCCGCCCAGGAATGCCCCGCCCCGGAATGCCCGACCACGCCCTGTTGTGCCCCGGCCAGCCCCATTGGCGCTATGCCACAGTTTGAATCCCACCACCCTGGGAACCTGTTACTAAAATTTTTGGATCCCACCACTGTACAGGCCTCATCCTGGAACAGAGTTGTCAGCGCTGGGTAACTTGGGAAATACCTGGAAATTTGGGAGGCTGGAGCCTGTGGGGGGGCAGGCTTTGCGTAGGTGAGGGTGCTCAGAAGGGTGTAATGCCGTAGAATCCGCCCCCCCCAAAGCAGCCATTTTCTCCAGGAGAACTGATGTTGGTCACCTGGAAATCACCTATAGTAGCAGGAGGTCTTCAGGAGCGACCTGGAGGATAGCAACCTTATCCTGGAAACAGAAAGGACATTTTAAAAGAAATAAATCAGAGCTGTGGGGTCTACAAAATGATTTGACGTTACAGTTTCTATCGAAGCAGGAAAAACCCAATCGGGTTTAGCCGCACTGTCACAGTTGTTATTATTTGTTGTTCTTCTGACACAAATTGAATGCCTTCCTTGGGCTTGCCTGGGTTTTACGTGGCTCTTCTCCAAGCACCTGGCCAAAATATTTATTTGTTATCTGGGCCTTTTACTGAGGGATTTGGTGTTTTTAAGGAAGCTAACCTTCAGGGGGGAGCTGGTCTCCCTCCAGAATTACAGCTGATATCCAGGTTTCAGAGATCAACTCCTTTGGAGAAAACTAGTGGCGTATCTAAGGTGCAGCTGGTGTGGCACATGCTTTGAACATCACTTGAAGGGGATGCCATCCCTGCCTGCCTGCCCACCACAGCAGTGATGTCTATGGGCGATTCCGCACATGAGTAAAATAGGTCTGACCCAGTTCCCTGAGAAGGGTACTAACCTAGGTCGAAGCCATTGTTGTTCCCCACTGCAACCAGCTTGATCCCAGCTCGGAGGGCGGAATCATCCTGTGCCTCTTTGCCGCTCCGTTCCGATTGGCTACTGTTCTACGGCCATGTTCTGTCTATCCCCACACACGTTATAAAAAAACTGCCACAGGAATGGAGGGACGAAGGTGGTGTTTTTTGATTGGCCAGCTGTACGCATGCCCAAAACATTCAACTGTGATTGGCTGAATGGGGGACTCCTGGCACCAGAGATTCCGCACTTTACTACTAAAAATCGAAGCTGAGTTCCTCGAAAGCTGCAAGGGTTCCTCTTTCTGAAAAAGTAGTAGTTCCCAACTGGAGTCGGAAATTTGACCATTACACGGGGCAAAGCTGGTACAAAACCACGTCGATCCCAGTGGTTGTGCGGAGCACTTAGGTCGAACGCAGCTCGAACTTAGGTCGATAACGCAAGTGCAGAATCGACCTATGTGCCTCACTTCATTCCTCCTGCCATTTGGCCCATGGGAACTACTCACCCACTGGCCATATAGTGCCTGCCTCACCTTGCCCCTTTCCCCATGGGCCAATAAACACAGATTAAGGGCAGGAAAAAAACCTATGTTGGATGGGAGCTTTGCACGGTTCCCACCCCTAACACTGGTCTAATCCACCCCTCACCCAACCTATTGGCTGCAGGGCAGGTTAAACTAGAATCACGTTGTGTGCAATTCTTTCTTTTTAACATGCCTCACAGCTACAGCAGGCATGTTCGGGGACTGAGCTTAAACTAGAAAATCTCAGCCCCCGGCTCCCACCTTTTGAGCCACGTGGAGGAAAGGGCCATAAGATCGCCCTGGGGACTGTCCTGCCTCCCTGCAGAGCTGCGGGACCCAAAACAAAACACACCTCTGTGCAAAGGCACACGTCCCATTTCGATGGATGGCTAACTACGGAACGGCCTGGAACGAGGACAGGTTCATGTAACCCGCCTCTCACCCAGGTTTATTGGTCTGTGTGGAAAGGTGTTGGATTATTAAACTTGATATTTAGCAGAGTGCGGAATAAGAGACCATGAGACAGTTGCTGTTTTTATATAAAAGAGTTTGCTTACTAATAAGGGAGGGTTTACATGGAAGAAAATAAAGAATAACTTTCTATCCTAGCGCTAACTTGGGTCGATTCCCCACTTACCATTCGCTGCGCGCTACTCTCAGCACGCTCATTTCTGGCGCGGGGGTTGTGTTCCCCGGGCTTCCCCAGTCATCAAAAGGTGCCGTTTTGAGGAGCGCCAGAAATGAGGGGGGTGCGAGAGTGGCAGAGTCGGGGCAGATGCGTTGTTGCCGCCCCTGTAGTGTGGAGTGCCGCTGGACCCTGCGCTACTTTGCAAGAGTAGCGCGCAGCAGATGGTAAGTGGGGAATCGACCTTGGTTACATTAGGACCATGTGATGCCTCATGGTGCCTCTCTAGCAAGGCAGAGATTCACCTCTTAAGGTGAATCTTGTTGTAGCATCTTGTTTGTTCTCCTCCTCTGTGTGAGACAAAGAAACATACTTAACTTTATAACCTCTGACTTATGGGACTTGACTCACATGGGCAATGCCGGGGTTAGCTGACCAATAGCTTAATCAATGAACTGGTCATAAAACTCTGACCTCAGTAACTAATTAGCATGCCTGTGGAGGAGCGGGGAAACAAATCTAGTTCTCCAGGCAAGAGTCGTGGAGGAGTGGGGGATCAAACCCGGTTCTCTAGTCTAGAGTCCACTACTCGTAACCACTACACCAAACTGTCTATCATGGATGTCCACTAGAGGTTTTGTATCTGGAGTACCCAGTGATTACTTAAATTCAGTTCTTAGGTACACAAGGTTCCTGTGTGCCTGAGAACTGAGTTCAACGAATCCTAAGAACCTTCAAACTAGTGTTGCCAACTCCAGGTTGGGAAATTCCTGGAGCTTTGGGGGCGGAGCCTCGGGAGGGTGGAGTCTGGGAAGGGCAGGGAGCTCAGGAGGGTGTGATGCCATATTGCCCACCCTGCAAAGTAGCCATTTTTTCCAGGGGCATATCTACAAAAAACAGAGCTTATGGCCAGCACTAACATTGTGCCCCTTTCCAGAATATCTACTCCTGATATGGTTTTTTTAATTTAAAAAAAAATATTTTTAATTGTATAGTTTGAAATAATCATTCTATTTACATCTTTCTGATATAATTTCCAAACAATACATTTTCCCTTTTTTCCCCTCCCACCCTCCCCTAATATTATGTTTTACTTTTCTTTAACCAAACAGCAGTAAGTTCATTCGTTGTTGTCTTCTTATCCACATGTCTTCTCTGACTCCCGTCTCCTTCATCCAACTCTCATAACTTGTTCATATCTTCCTTATTTCATTCTGTTTTTCTTGCCATGTTTTATTCTTTGATAATACTTCAAAAATGCCTAATGTCACTTGTTCCCATATATATTCCAACCATTTCTGAATCGTCCATTTTTTCTTATCTTTCCACCCAAACGCTATCACTGCATGTATTGCTCTAATCAACGTTTTATACATATTTCTATATTGTATATCTATTTTTTCAGCATCAATTATTCCCATAAATAATAGATCATTTCTTAATTCCACTTTATTTTTCACCAATTTCTCTATCCATAGCAATGCCTTTTCCCAGAATCTTTTTACTTCTTTGCATTCAATCCACATATGGCTATCATGTGTACTCCTGATATGGCATTAGCATGCGGCATGCCCCTTGGGTACCCAGCCTGGGGGGGTCAGTCCTCCTGCCAGCCAGCCATGGCCTTTGTTACTGGCTCAGGGCGGTCAGAGCGTTTCCCTCAAACCTAGCACAGAGGCCAGCTAAAAATAACACTGGCCCCTTCCGCACAGGCAAAATAATGCGTTTTCAAACCACTTTCACAACTGTTTGCAAGTGGATTTTGCCATTCCGCACAACTGAAAGCAGTTTGAAAGTGCATTAGTCTGCATGTGCGGAATGAGCCACTGTTGTTACCCTGTTTACAACCACGACACAAGTGCTCTTGGATCAAATCTTGTTTTGTATGATGTGGGGATGCGTAGATTAGGGAAACCACGGCAAGCCATTCTTGGCTGCCAAACGCGGCTCTGGGGTTTCACTGGGATTCTTAGTTGCACGGTTGGAATCTCCAAAGCCTTTTTAATTAAATGCCTGCCTGCCTTGAGTTTAAATGACAGCGAGATAATTGACACAGCACCATTAAGAAGGCTCTCTAATTATAAGGGGCATTCAGCAAAGGAATCTGTTTCTGGAGAGGTGGCGGCCTTTCAGGGTTTTCGGAGAAAGGTTTGACAGGTGTCTGTCAAGGATGGTTTCAGACAAGGGATTCATTCGGGCGACCTTTCAGAAAGGAGATAGGACGGGCTATTTGGAAAAGAATGTCACTTCTGCTCCAGTTCGGCTCTCATTTTCTCTTATTGTTTTAAAATTCCTTTCTTTTTTTGTTAGTATCTTCTATTTTATTATCTTTTATTCTCGTCAATCAATACTTTAGCCTGGCTATGATATACCTGCGCCTGCATAGTTATTGTATTGTATTGTTGTATTGTATTGTATGTTTAATTTATATACCACCCTCCTCCGAAAGGGTCAGGGCGGTGCACAACAATATAATAACAACATCATACAACAACCATCAGCTAACATGGCATCAATAAACATAAAACCAATAAACATAGCATCATAAACATCATAGGCACGACATTATAAATATAGCATCACAGATATAGCATTATAACAGCAATCAAAAGCGGAAAGGGGATAAATAAAGTTTCCAGTAATGGGAGGCTCTACTGCAGAGGTGGGATCCAGCCGGTTCTCACAGGTTCCCGAGAGTAGGCTACTAATTATTTGTGTGTGCCGAGAGGGGGTTACTAATTGGTGATTTTGCCATGTGATTTTTGCCTTCGTTACGCCCCTCCTCTCGGCAGTAGCGCGCAGAACTTGAAGCAGTCTAGCAGGAGGTGCGCCGGCGTGCGTGGCAGCCTGCGCCTGCGTGCATTCGTTTCCCGCCCAAGGACCGGCGCAGCAGCTGCGTCCTTGCCACAGCCCCGCCCAGCAATGCCCCGCCCTTGGAATGCCCGGCCATCCCCACCCCCGTCGTGCCCCGGCCAGCCCCATTGGCGCTACGCCACAGTTTGAATCCCACCACCATGGGAACCTGTTGCTAAAATTTTTGGATCCCACCACTGCTCTACTGCTACATAGAGGGGTCCCCAAATTTTGGAACCCAGCAGCCACCTTTGGAATTCTGGCCGGGGATGGGGAAAGCAAACATAAAATGGCCGCTGCAGGAGGCGGGGCTACCCACAGAATTTCACATACTGAGGTTGTCCATAACTCTAATATTAACTCTTCAATGTTCCAGGTAGAAGCTCTGCTTTTTAGGACACCTTTTGAGACAGTTTAAAGATATATTCTTGCCTACGGACAGTTTACCTTTAGTCGTGCAATGCTGTGCTCTGGTACGGCCAAAGTGATGTTTTTAAAATCTGCATGATCACATTGTTCATGGAGGAGGAGGTGGAGTTATAACCTGCTTTTCTCAAACATAAGGAGTCTCAAAGTGGCTTACAAGCTCCTTTCCCTTCCTCTCCCTGCAACAAACACCTTGTGAGGGAGGTGAGGCTCAGGGAGTTCAGAGAGAACTGTGACTGGCCCAAGGTCACCAGGAGATTTCATGTGTAGGAGTGGGGAAACAAACCCAGTTCTCCAGATTAGAGTCCCCCACTCTTAACCACTTCACCATGCTCAATAGACTCTGCCTTCTGGTGCACACTTCCTCTTCCATAGGAAATGCCATTCACATAACAGCAATGGTTTTCCATGGATCCTTACGCAAGCAGAGGCTTTAGCAGAAAAGGAAGTGCATTCCTTCACAGAGACTGTCTAAGCATGCAAATCATTTGCAGGATGTATCCCTATATTTGCATTTTTTAAAAAACCCACGTTGCAGAATTTGGGTGGCCGCAGCCCAACATTTCAATGCATTTATGTTGTGCACACAACTCTGGATTTCCTGATTTAGCGCTTGGGAGGTAGTCTGCCCTCTGTGCGGCATCAGGACAGAGCGGATCTTGACTGGGCAAGTTCCTAGTGGGCCTCTGACTTGGAGGGCTGTTAGCTGTCACAAGCAGGCTGAGCCAAGTCCCCACAAGAACTTCTTAGGTTGATTCCCCACTGCAGAGTCGACTAGATTCGACCCGGTTCCCTGAAAAGGAACTGACCTAGGTCGACTCCATTGTTACTCCCCACAGCAGCTGAGTTCGTCCCACCAGAGCTGAGCTCAGAGGGCGGGATCACCTCAGCACCTTTTCTGCTCTTTGTTCCCGATTGGCTGTCGTGTTACCATGGGAACGTGAACATGCGTCCGTTTTTTTTTACATAACTGCAACATAGCCACAAATCAGTGCTCTATGTAGCTAAAAGCAGCGTGTAAACGTGTGCTGTTTATATGTATGGCCATCGCTTTATATACAAGAAGGGTTTTTTTTTTAAAGGGCGCGCTTTTTCCCGCCGCGAGTCTTTCGTTCTGAGCATGCCCAAAACACTGAACTGTGATTGGCTGACCGGAGGGAACAGTTCCTCGATGATTCCCCATTTTACCAGCTTCGACCTGAGTTCGACCTAGGTTTGCTGAAAAAGTTGTACCTCCCTGATGGAGTCGGAATTTGACAGTTTGAGGGGGTGAAGCTGGGACGGAACCGTGTCGAACTCAGCGGCTGTGGGGAATACCTAAGTCAAACCTAGGTTGAACCTAGGTCAAACCTGCCAGTGGGGAATCGATCTTAGTTGGACAAGGTTGACGACCTTGAAGGACCAAGGGTCTGATTCCACATAAGGCAGCTCCATGTGTTCAAGATGGTCAGGAAAGGGGTTTTGGCCCAGTGGTAAAGCATCCGTTTGGCATGGAGAAGGTCCCAGGTTCAAGCCCCGGCATCTCCCATTGGAAGGACCAGGCTGGAGATGACTCTTGAAGACCCCAGAGACTACAGCCAGTCTAAGCGGACAATACTGATTTTGTATTGTCAAAGGCTTTCACGGCCGGATTCAACTGGTTCTGGTGGGTTTTCCGGGCTGTGTGGCCGTGGTCTGGTGGATCTCGTTCCTAACATTTCGCCTGCATCTGTGGCTGCCATCTTCAGAGGTGTAACAAACTTCCCTCTGTGATACAATCATCATCATCTTCTTCTTCTTCTTCTTCTTCTTCTTCTTCTTCTTCTTCTTCTTCTTCTTCTTCTTCTTCTTCTTCTTCTTCTTCTTCTTCTTCTTCTTCTTCTTCTTCTTCTTCTTCTTCTCCATCTCAAAAGTAGCTCCTGCCAGAATCCATCAAAGCCGGCGACAGCTCACTAATGAAAAGCACGGCACAGAGCTCAACATCGTGTCCTTCTTGGCATGCATTTTTGGCAAGGGAAACCGACCAAGCAGGTATTGCCATACCTGCCTCGGAAAGGAGGGGTTTGCACCTTGGGGCAGCCGCCTCCGTGTCACCAAGAAGGTATTAAAGTTCCTCCAGAGCAAAGGGTGCAGATGTTGTTGGCTGTAATTGAAGAACACGCCGGCAGATTCTGCCGAAAGGGAGGCCACGGGCTAGAAACCACAGCCCGGCTGGGAACGCAGCACTTCCTCCCTCTGGGGCGACTGCCCCTGTGGGAATCCTCTGGGCACTGGCAGGGTTCCAGAAGTACTGAAGAACACTTGCTCTGCCTTGGGGCTCAGTCCCTGCTGTCACTCATTTGAGTGAACATGACCTGATTGGCTAGGGGCCGAATTCAAGAGCTTCTGCTTGGCTGGCAGAAGATCCCAAGATTTGTCCCAGCATCTCCTGCTCAAAGGACCACGCAGGGGTCTGCAACCTGCGGCTCTCCAGATGTTCATGGATGACAATTCCCATCAGCCCCTGCCAACATTGGCCATGCTGGCAGGGGCTGGTGTGATTTGTAGTCCATGAACATCTGGAGAGTTGCAGGTTGCAGACACCTGCATGGTGGGGAAGATCTGGAGTGCCAATTGGCCATGCTGGCAGGGGCTGATGTGATTTGTAGTCCATGAACATCGGGAGAGCTGCAGGCTGCAGACCCCTGCGTGGTGGGGAAGATCTGGAGTGCCAATTGGCCATGCTGGCAGGGGCTGGTGTGATTTGTAGTCCATGAACATCTGGAGAGCTGCAGGTTGCAGACCCCTCCGTGGTGGGGAAGATCTCTGCCTGAGACGCTGGAGAGCAGCTGCCAGTCAGAGTAGACAATGCTGAACTTAATGGGCCTAGGTTCTGATCCAGTAGAAGGCAGGTTCATGTGGTCAAGTCTGTCATGGAAGGGATCACAGCTCAGTGGTAGATTATCCACTTGGCATGCAGGAGTTCCCAGGTTCAATTCCCGGCATCTCCAGTTGACAAGACCAAGTAGGAAGTGTGTGAAAAACATCTCCCTGAGACTCTGGAGAACAGCTGCTGGCCTGAGAAGACAATACTGACCTTGGGTGGACCAATGGTCTGATAAGGGGGCGGAGCCTGTGGAGAGTGGCGGTTAGGAGTGGCCTCAGCAGGAACCCATCCTTCAAAACTGCCATTTTCTTTAGGGGAGTTGATCTTCGTCGTCTGGAGATCGGTTGCAACTCCAGGAGATCTCCAGGCCCCACCTGGAAGTTGGCAAGCTGAAACTCTGCCTACCTTGCACAGCTGCTGAAAGGCCTAGATCACAGGTGCCAAACTCGCGGCCCTCCAGATGTTATGGACTACAGTTCCCATCACCCCCTGCCAGCATGATGCTGGCAGGGGATGATGGGAACTGTAGTCCATAACATCTGGAGGGCCGTGAGTTTGGCACCTGTGGCCTAGATAGAGCAACTCCCTTTGTCCAAGTTCTATGACCCAGCTTGTGGAGCAGCTGTCCAAGTGTCAGTCTCTAGGGCCTGGGAGAAGCAGGTGCCCATCCCCCCTCAGCTGTGGAGACCTTCTCTTGCCCTCTCCTAACATTCTACCTTGCAGGGTAGTTGTGACAACCAAACTGGGAAGGGGAACATTGTGCATCACCCTGACCTCCCTGAAGGAAGGCCAGGATAAAAATGCACAGGCAGTCAGGTGGCCAACTCCAGCTTGGGAAATTCCTGGAGATTTTGCCCCGTGATTTTTGCCTTAGTTACGCCCCTCCTCTCAGCAGTAGCGCGCAGAACTTGAAGCAGTCTAGCAGGAGGTGCACCGGCGTGAGTGGCAGCCTGCGCCTGCGTGCATTTGTTTCCCGCCCAAGGACCGGCACAGCAGCTGCGTCCTGGCCACAGCCCCACCCAGGAATGCCCCGCCCCTGGAATCCCCGGCCACGCCCCCATTGTGCCCCGCCCAGCCCCATTGGCGCTACTCCACAGTTTGAATCCCACCACCATGGGAGCCTGTTACTAAACATTTTGGATCCCACCACTGGCCGTGTGCATATCGTTTTGTTCAAAGGGACTATTTGGTTTAGGAATCTTTGTGTCAATTGTCACACAATAACAAGCCTGTGTCAGAGGTGGGATCCAGTTCTCACCACTTCTCTAGAAGTGGCTACTAATTTCTTCTGAGTGCCGAGAAGGGGTTACTAAAGCAACCTCCCTGCCCAATAGGGACTGGAGGTGCGTGTGTGCTGCGGCGCCACTGTTTGAATCCCACCACCATCGGAACCTGTTATTAAAATTTTTGGATCCCACCACTGGCCTGTATGCATATTGTTTACTCTGTAGAGTCTAACACAGTATAAAAGCTTATATTCTAATTGTTTAACTGTTTATCGAATGTTAGAGATACTGGCATGGCAGCCACGCAGGTGCTTGCTTGGATTGCTATTCTTTATTTATTTATTTATTTTTATTTATTTCTTAAATTTATATACCGCCCGATCCCCGAAGGGCTCCGGGCGGTGAACAACATTATTTAAACATCAACAGGAGCGGTCATACAAATATAAATACATAAGCTCCATCCCATAAAATAGCTTAAAACTCATAAAAACAGCGAATAACCATAATACATAATAACAACAAGAGGCGTCCAACCCCAATTTAAAACCTTCCCCCATGATAAGGCAGGCCCCTCAATATGAGGGGACCCTGATGTAACTGTCCCAGGCACAGAGCAGTGAGGGGGCACCATTCAGCAGCTGGACACTCCAAAGGCCCGGTGGAACAACACAGTCTTGCAGGCCCTGCGGAACTCACCCAGGTCCCGCAGGGCCCGGACAGCTGGAGGAAGGGTGTTCCACCAGGCCGGGGCCAGTGCCGTAAACGTCCTGGCCCGCGTGGAGGCCAGCCGCATCATAGAGGGGCCGGGGATCACCAGTAGGTTGGCCTCTGCAGAACGCAGGGGCCGAATTGGGACATATGGGGTGATGCGGTCCCGAAGGTACGAGGGTCCCAGGCCGCGCAAAGCCTTGAAGGTCAAAACCCACACCTTTGAGCAGCCTACCCCTTTTTCATTACAGTTGATTCTCCTCTGCAGTCTGGCAACACAAAAACGGATTTCAGTGAAAAAACTCAAGAGTGAGTCAAAGCTTTGCTTTTCTGCGAGAAGGAGAAACAGCCCCATCCCTTCCCATTGTTCGCCTCCTCCTCCTGTTATGAAGGCAAACTAGTTTTTAGCTGTTGCTTTTCAAGTCTCTGCATGCGTCGGAAGAACAGCGATCAGCTTGTGCAGGAGGAGAGAGCTATGCGCATACACCGTGGGACAAAGGAATCTGTCTGGCTTTCCAACTTTGAAGGACCTTCTGTTTGGAGTTCCAGAAGGTCTCAGAGGTTCTGAACAGGCCCAGTCTTGGAAAGGGGGACCCAAATTGCTGCACATGGAAACCTGGAATCCATGCCCTATGAAGAGACTTAGGGAGTTGAGGATGTTTAGTCTGGAGAGGCGAAGGTTAAGGGGGGACATCCAAATCCAAATCCAAAAACCTTTATTAGGCATAAAACCAGTGCCAAGAATTTCAAATACAATAAAAAGATCATTATTGCTCAACTTGCAGTACACCGAGCAAAAACATAGCAACAGCTTCAGATACTTCCACACTAGAGCTATTTAGAAGCTTAGCCATTTTTGTTTTATCAGAGAGGAGCATAAATCCTGTTGGTAACACAGTTCTCAAATTGGTTCTGATGTTGTTGTACTTTGAACAATGGAGCAGAATATGAGAAAGTGTTACAGTTGTGTTACAGGGGGGACATGATAACTATGTTTAAATATTTGAAGGGATATCATGGTGGTGAGGGAGCAAGCTTGTGTTCTGCTGCTCCACAGACAAGGAGTGATGGATTCAAGGTGCAGGAAAAGAGATTCCACCTAAACATCAGGAAGAGCTTTCTGTCAGGGCAGTGGAATTCACTGTCTCGGAGAGTGCTGAGTCTCCTTCTTTGGAGGATTATAAACAGAGGCTGGAGGAACATATGCAAGGAGTGCTTGGATTGTGTGTTCCTGCATGGCAGGGGGTTGGACCTGATGGCCCTTGGGGTCTCTTCCAACTCTATGATTCTAAGTACCAAGGGGGCTTCTGCGATGGTCATGACACACACCTGAGTTGGCAGGGGAAGCCTTTGGTGGCATGTAATGAAAGTCTGATGCATGGGAAGTAATACACCCCGGGGCAAATATTTTCTTTCCCCCCTCTAATTACGTGGTGGCTGAAGAGGGACGGGAATCTTCTCTCCATTGTTCCCTGAACGTGTCAGGGCTCAGGCAAGCTAACAAGCCGGTTTCGTCCATTTTTGTCCTACTTTGGAAAGTTTGCCAGAGTTGCAATAAGTTGATTGTAGCTCCGGTGCTGCAGATAGCGAGGAGGCCTGCTTGAAAAGCAATAATTTCCGTGCACGCAAAGAAGAAAGAGAAGAGTTGGTTCTTATACCCTGCTTGTTTCAACATCCCCTTTATGATAATTTAGGGGGGTAAGCAAGTAAAGTATAGTCCAGGTGCACCTGTGTCTCATCAAAAACGGGATGCTGTAGTAGAGAACATGTAGCCTAGGGGTCTTCCAGACCACCTTGTCCTCTGTAGGAGAAGAAGAGTTTGGATTTATACCCCACCTTTCTCTCCCGTAAGGAGACTCAAGGTGGCTTACAAGCTCCTTTCCCTTCCTCTCCCTACAACAGTCAGCCACCTTGTGAGGTAGGTGGGGCTGAGAGAGTTCTGAGAGAACTGTGATTGGCCCAAGGTCACCCAGCAGGAATGTAGGAGTGCCGAAACACATTTGGATTACCAGATAAGCCTCTGCCACTCAGGGGGAGGAGTGGGGAATCAAACCCAGTTCTCCAGACTAGAATCCACCTGCTCTTAACCACTACATCACACTGGCTCACACCGTGCTGGCTCTATGTGGAGATGAAATGTTTTTACCAGGTGTTTTGAGTCCCACTCCGCAACAGCCTGAAGTGGTACAGCCAGGGACCGGATTAACCCTTTCATGGACAGGTGTCAACTACAGGAAGAGCCCGCATAGTCAATGCAGCAGGATTGGCATTATGATTTCACAAGAACCAGTGCCAGCTGTCTTTGTGGGTGGCTTAGCTCTGTGGTGCCCACAAACTTGTGTAACTCCACACGGGTTTCCTCAGAGCTGCTGATTTCCATCCTCATAGAGTTGTGGAGCATCCGGCCAAACTTTTCTTAGTTAGATTACAGCCCTGGGATCTCTCCAGTCGCCAAACCGCTGAGCTTCCACCAAGATCTTAATGACCCCTTTCCTTCCTTCCTTCAGAAGAAATCTAGGTTAAGTATGGAGCAGGAAGCTAATGACAATTGTTAAAGTCAACAGCTGGCGAGCCAAGCACCCCTCCCATCAATTTATGTTGCCTTCATCTCAAATGTCTGCAAGAAGGCCTGCAAATCCAGTTGGATTGGGCATCCCGTGTCTGATGCAAGATCTCTCGCCCTCGGAGGAAGCCGCTGCCCGTGGGAGCGAAATACTCCCAGCTGATCCAAATAGCCCACTCCTTTCAGAAAACATGGAGACTGTGATGGTGGAACACAGTAGGAATGCCAGTCCCACCTGGAGGTCCCCCAGAATTACAGCTCCTCTCTAGACTACAGAGATCAGTTCTCTGGAGAAAATGGATGCATCGAAGGGTAAGCTCTGTGATATTTTACCTTACAGGGATCCCCAAGATCCATCCCCAAGCTCCATCTCCAAGTCTTTAGAAATTTCCGAACCTGAATCTATCAACCCTACCACACAATCCCACAAAAGTGGCCCAGAAGGCCCCTGGCAAAAAGAAGACAAAGAGGGAACAAGTTTGGATTTCTCTCCTGTAAGGAGACTCAAGGCGGTTTACAAGGTCCACCAGACCACAGCCCGGAAAACCCACCAGAACCAAACTCCTTTCCCTTCCTTTCCCCACAACAGACACCTTTGTAAGATAGGTGGGACTGAAAGAGTTCTGAGAGAACTGTGAGTAGGTCACAGCAGGAGTGGGAAAGCAAACCCAGTTCACCAGATAAGAGTCCGCTGCTCATGTGGAGGAGAGTGCAATCGAACCCGGTTCTCTAGATTCGAGTCCACCTGCTCTTAACTGCTACATCATAGTGGTAACCCTAGAAGTCAGAGTGTTTGGAATTCTTCCACATAGAAAATGGGAGCTTATGCAACACATGAGCCTTTCGGGGGAGGGCGGTATAGAAATATAACCAATGAATGAATGAATGAATGAATGAATGAATGAATGAATGAATATGACAAGTTGAATATATGCTGCTAATTTGGCCCTAAACTTACAAGTTGGATATATTTATTTTACTTTATTTTTGGAATTTTTAGACTGCCCTTCCCTATCTGGGCTCTGGGAGGCTTACAAGATACAAAATTAAAATATATCCCAAATAGGCATGCAATCTGGGAGCAAATCATAATTAAACTGAGGAAAGGAAGGGAAGAAATATTTGTTTGTTTGCTTGTTTATCAAATTTATATCCTGCCCTATCCCCAGAAGGCTCAGTACTAATGCAGTTGCTGAGTATATGCAATGGAATTTTGGTCATGTTTACTGTGACTGAACTACCTAGTGAGGAGTATGTATATTGGGAATGATTTTGTATTATAGTTTACATACACAATTGGTTATCTGGTTACTGATTTTTTTCCCTGGAACTGTGTACTCTTTGTTTATCTGTTTTATAGTCCAGGTGGGGTCTGGAATTTCCCCTGAATTACAATGATCTCCATACCAGAGAGACAAGTTTCCCTTTGGAGGGTGGACTATCTGGCGTTAAATCCTGCAGAAGCCCCGCCCCTTTCCAAACTCCATCCTCCCCAAATTCCAACCCCCAAATATCCTGAAATTTTGCATGCTAGAGTTGGCAGCAGCAGTCACTCGAAGGAGACTACATTGAAGGAATGATGATCTAAACATTTTCACTGATGGGCACAAGTCAATGCAGAACTGCCAACTCTAGGTGTGTGTGTATGTGTGTGTGTGTGTGTACACATTTATTCCTTTGCCACAGTCTCAGGGCAGGTTGCAATAAAAACTGTACAAAATCTCACAATAAACCCCCATCCTAAAAACCCTAAAACAATCTAAAAACTCAAGCACCCACCACACCCTTTGGCCCACAAAAAAACAGTGGGGTATAAGGACACCTCGGGGTCCCCCCTCCCAATAGGGGGAGTTAGCCAAACAACCAGGTAAAGAGGCGTGGCCGGGGCGTGGAGGGGCATTCTGGGATAGGAACTGAAGTCTTTGCCAGGAACTGAAACTCCAAGAGAGTAGACACCTGGCAAATCTCTGGAGGGAGGGAATTCCACAGTAGAGGAGCCACTGTAAAGAAGACCCTCCAGGCCGCTCCCCCCACTTCACCTCCAAAGGGCAGGTCTCCCTGTACGATCTCAGCATCCAGGAAGAAATATATGTGTGGATGTGAAGAAGAAAAAGAAGTAGTTTTGGACTTACATCCCACCTTTCTCTCCTGTAAGGAGACTCAAGGTGGCTTACAAGCTCCTTTCCCTTCCTCTCCCCACAACAGACACTTTGTGAGGTAGGTGGGGCTGAGAGAGTTCTGAGAGAACTTCAGCAGCAGAGCGCGGGGGAACTGCGCCCGGGGAGCACGCCTGCCCTTCGCTCCTGCCGCGGCACTGCCCGCCCCGTCCCAGAACGCCCCTCAATGCCCCAGCCACGCCTCTGCACTGGGGCACACCCAGGGTATCGCACCCACCCCCTGGGCGCTACGCCACTGGAAAACTGTAACTAGCCCAAGGTCACCCAGCTGGAATGTCAGAATGCGGAAACACATCTAGCTTACCAGATAAACCTCTGCCACTCTGGTGGAGGAGTGGGGAATCAAACCCAGTTCTCCAGATTAGAATCCCCTTCTCTTAACCACTACACTAGCTGGCTCTCTCAAGTACCCAGGTTGTGAAATTCCTACAGGTTTGGGGATGAAGGCAGAGTCCGGGAAGTGAAAGGATCTCCGAAGGATATAATGTCATAAAATCCACTCTTCAAAGCCATCATTTTCTCTGTGGGAAACTGATCTCTGTAGCCCGAAGATCAGTTGCAATGCCAGGAGAACTGCAGCTCCCAACTGAAAGCGGGGAACCAACATCAGTAATAGAAGGTGACAATTGTTTGGGGTTTTTGTTTAGGATATTTCTATGCTGCCTCTTCAGATACCTGCTCAAGGTGGCTCACAGTTTTAAAAACCGCAGGATAAAAAATAAGCCTTACAAAAACCCAGAAATCCTCGAGGAAGGATGTTCCATCGTTTTCGAATGGGAGCTGGGACTGTGCCACCTTCTTTATCCTATTCCTGTAGGTGCCTGCCAATTCCTTTCTCTGTTGTCTCTAAGATTAGCTTGGTGTGATGCCTTCTATTCATATAAAGTGCAGATAGCCTTATTCTCCATCTCAAGATGTTAAAACTTTCTGTTCTCTGTTCCACAGCAAGATGTAGTCGGTTCGAAACATGCCGGACCTTCTTTGTTGTAGAATGCGCCACCTGGCTCCTAATGCCTACCTAATCTTCTCCCCCCCCCCCCATCTGTTTGAAAGTTTAAAAGTAAAAATACATTTTGGCAGAAATGTTCTTGTGTCAAAATATCATATTCAATATTGCACAAAATATTGCACAAAATATTGCACAAAATGGTTTTGACAAGGGCAGTGCATAAAAATGAATGAAAATTCTCATATTTGTTTGGGACTATATTCTAATGTGGAAGCATACAGTTTTTGCAACTGTTGCACCTCAGCTGACTGTACTAACATCTTTCTGTGGAGCAAAGTATAGACTTGGCAACTCTGGTTTGGGTAATTCGTGGAGATTTTAGGGTGGAACCTGGGGAAAGTGGAATTTAGGGAGGGGAGGGAGGGTATAATGTCATAGAGTCCACCTATAGTCCAGAGTGAAGGTCAACAGGTCTGTCTGTCTGTCTGTCTGTCTGTCTGTCTGTCTGTCTGTCTGTCGATCGATCGATCGATCTTTGCAGAATAATGAGCAGAATGTAGCTTGTGTGCCACGTCAAATAAGAACAGTTATCCTGGTAAAGACCAGCCTTTTTACCTCAGAAATCATAAACAAAGAAACTTTACTTATACTGAGAGAGAAGTATATATATAAATAAAGTAATACTTATATGTCAATGCATTTACAGTTCATCATTTGGTTACAATTTGGTTACCAGTAACGAGCATAGTTTACAGTATTAAACTTTCACTCAGAGGCTTTTACATAGGTTTAGTTAACAGAACAGTGAACAACATCTTTCCTCAGTCTGAATGTTCACTGAGCTCTCTCAGAATTCCGTGCCTGCTGCATGCAAGACTGTCAAATGCAACACAGAGATTAGTTCTGGAAGATATCCAGACCATACTTGGATATTGGCAACCCTAAATCATTCCCCAAGGGCCTTGTCAAGCTGGCAATGTTGCTGGGCTCAGTTCAATTTGCTCTGTTTCACCAGCAGCAGGTCTCCAGGTCAGCTGTCCACTGGAATGTTTCCCATAAGCCCAATCTTGCCCTGATTCAAGACAGGATTTGAAAAACTAGTTTTAAAGCAGGTTTGTGGCCCATTGTGTTGATTGCCTGATCCAGACATCAATTAGATGGCAGCACATCCTGGAATGGAGCAGGAAGATAGGAACCCCTCCTGGGTAAACACCTGACCAAAGTTCACCTCACCTGGATTTTGGTCTCCAGGCTGCGGTTCTAGTCATTCCTGCTCTGGAAGCATGCCCAGATCTACCTTGGACCTAGACCAGGATGCTTTCTTTCATTGCTCCACAGGCATGATGAAATCTTCTGTCCTTGCTACATTGCAAGATGTAATCTAACCAAACACCACAGGAGCAGATGTAGCTTACCATGAAATACAGGATGCAACCAAGAGAGACACATGCTCAGGTCTCAGACATTTGAGTCAGCACCAGCTAAATTGGAGGAGACGAGCAGGAGAGCTGGAAAATTAAAAAAGCCTGTTCTTGACCTGTCTTCTGCCTGTAATAAAGAAACCTTTGTATGCCTACAAGTGTCTTCATTGTTTGGTCAAGGGGGTCTTGACAGCCATCCGGCTTCTTGCCCTGCAAGATAATGGATGTAATTCTTTTCTCATGGGGCAGAGGTGTCAGGGGAAGTCTAGTTGCCTACAAAGCATGTGAAGCAATAAATAGAGATCAAGGAAAGAATGCACAGATGGCAGTGAAAATAGCAGGCTGGTTACCTATATTTTTCGGACAACATTGATTCGTTACATTTAGGCAGTTACATGGAATAGGGAGCACATCTTTAATGACATAGATGACATCCCCCTGACAGTGGGGAATTGAACCTGGTTCTCCAGTTTCGAGTTTGCTGCCCATGTGGAAGAGTGGGGAATCTAATGCAGATTAGATTCCCCAGATTAGAATCAACTGCTCATGTGGAGGAGCAGGGAATCAAACCCAGTTCTCCAGATTGGAGTCCACTACTCATGTGGAGGCGTGCGGAGTCAAACCCAGTTCTCCAGATTAGAATCCACTGCATCTGACCTCTACACCACACTGGCTCAAACAAAACCAACGCACCAGGAATTGTGGAGGCTCTCATCCAAGTGTCGAACGCTCCTTTGAAAACCATTTCCCCTCCATGCACCACAAGACTGGTTTAAGCCAGAGGTGTATCTCTAGGCCTGGTGCCAGATTGGCAAAGAAAAAGACGGAGGGTTGGCATGCCAGCTCGAAAGCCAAAGGTTCCAGGCTCATTCTCTAGCAGGGCCCGGCGTCTGACATGGGCGTCTGTCAAACCACACGACCGGGCCTCGTTGTCTGATGAACCTGCAGGACGTGCAAGAGATGCAGTTTCCGCATCAAGTGGTACAGTTTGGAAAGGCGTGGCGCATGATTCTGACGAGGAAAAGCACTCTCCCGTGGGACATGACCATCGCTTTTGGGTGCCAATATCCTGGCGGGGCCCGGAGATCTCCCAGAATTACAACTCGACTGGTTCCTCTTCAATTAAAAACACCCCAAGACGCTCAGCATTCTTTGCCTCCCTGCCAAATTGTTTGCTTGCTCGGCGTAACCGTAGCCACATGGAATTCGCACCACCCCAGCTATTAGGGGAGCGGCTCGCGATTCACATTAAGCGAAGGCTAGCAGGCGGCAAAGGTATTTGCCTTGGGTGGCCGCTGTAGCCGCACCTGAGGTTTTCTGTGCTCGTCGAGTGTATTTCCTGACTGCTGCTCTACTCCATGGGAATGTTTCCATGGTATGGGTTTCCTGTTCTGGAATGATTCAGAAAGCTGGCTTCTCGGCAAGGGACTTTCCCAACCAAAGAGGCCGGCAGCTGACTCTGCTGGCAAAAGAAAGCACGGGCGAACTCTCTCCTACCTCCCCTCGGGTCAATAGCTCCAGGGAGCGGAGCACAAGAGCATCCCAAGACCAGAATGGAACAGACATGTTACCGCGCTGCTCTTGGTAACTTTTACAAACTCCAAGGTACCCAGCTCTCGGCAGCGCCCAGGAACCCAAGCAAGACCCGACACGACGAGTATAATAAAAGAGAAGGTTTATTGAGATGCTGACCTAAGTGTCAGCACCTCCGTTCCACAAGGCCACTGCGCTGCCTAGCAGCCTTACAACATCTTAAATACATTTCCTCCCGTCGGGAGCCCGGGAGAACTCAAGACAGCCCACCACCATTCATTAACAAAATCCAAAACAACCAATCATGCATTTGCAACATGCAGGAACCAATCAGAGTTCGATAGGCATCTCCTTCTTGGGTTTCGCGCCAGAGTAGGGCGAGGCGATGACGTATGCCCTGGCGGGAGAATCACAAAGGGTCCTTCAGGTGTTCGGGGTCAGGAAATAGAGCTTGATGACGATGGCCCCTTATCTGCCTGCTGACGGGATTTGGCAGGGCGAGGCGCTTTCTCCGAGATCCTCTTTTGTGTGCGCCCATCAGGGACCTTTACACGTGAAAGGACAGGCTCAGGTGGGGCCGAGGTGGATTCCTGCCTTGAGCCAAGGAGGTTCCACGCAGTCACAGATACAGAGAAAATTATAAATCCTATTTCCTATCTAATACAGTTGGCTTCTACCTAACTAACACAGAAATGAAACATAGTTTAATCCTTAGTCAAACAAAAATCCAGAAGTGGAACGAGTTTACTTCTGGCTCCGCTATCAGACACGACACGGTTTACATTACTCATCCCACAATTCTGGCCCTGCACACATGCTCTTCACCTTCCTTCCCGGAGACCTGGCTCGGCTCCCACCGAGCGCCTCATTCCCCACGGGAAGCAGCAGAGAGATTCTCCACCTCTCTTGCCAGCAACACCTGGAGCGACGGCTTCCCTTCCATTGTTGGGAATAATAGCGGTCCCTCCTTTGATTTTTTTTTGATGTCTGCCAGATGTTCTGAGATTGCCCTGGGCCGCGGTTGCGTTGGAACAGCGGAGAGATCGTGGTGGGTCTAGAAGGGGGGCTGACCCACAGCTACTCGTCCGGTGGCCTTAGACGAGCCATCGGTGGACCTTCTCTGCAGGGCTGTTGTGCAGGAGGACAGTTTTTTTAAAATAACTATTTCTTGATGGAAACAGTTGGGGGGAACTGTCCTTTAAACAACTTGAGTGTGTGTGCATCTAAAGGGCTGTCAAATCACAGCTGACGTATGGCAACCCCAGCAAGGGGCTTTCAAGGCAAGTGTGGGGCAGAGGTGGTGTGGCAATGCCGTCCTTAGCAGAACCATGGGGTAGAAAATGTTGACAGAGAGACATTTTTCTCTCTTTCTCACAATACTAGAACCAGGGGGCATCCATTGAAAATGCTGGGGGGAAGAATTAGAACTAATAAAAGGAAACACTTCTTCACGCAACGTGTGATTGGTGTTTGGAATCTGCTGCCACAGGAGGTGGTGATGGCCACTAACCTGGATAGCTTTAAAAGGGGCTTGGACAGATTTATGGAGGAGAAGTCGATTTATGGCTACCAATCTTGATCCTCTTTGATCTGAGGTTGCAAATGCCTTAGCAGACCAGGTGCTCAGCAGCAGCAGCAGCAGCAGAAGGCCATTGCTTTCACCTCCTGCAGGTGAGCTCCCAAAGGCACCTGGTGGGCCACTGCGAGTAGCAGAGTGCTGGACTAGATGGACTCCAGTCTGATCCAGCAGGCTAGTTCTTATGTTCTTATGTTCTTAACCTTCCTTGGTGGTCTCTCATACAAATACTGACCCCACATACCTTCCAAGATCTGTTGAGATCAGGCAATACCATGCCACTTTCCCTCAAACAACAACAACAACAACAACCAGTAGCTCACTTATAATGCTGAAAACATGACACAAACACACACTATCTCTAGCATGCTTTTCCTTCGCCCTTCATCCAAGGAGCTCAGTGGAGCGTAGTCAGTTCTACCTTCTCTGTTTATCCTCGGAACAACAACCCTGCGAGGTAGTCTGGCTGAGAGAGCAAGACTGGCCCATCACCCACGCACTCTGAATCTAGTCTCTCAGACCTTCACCTGGTATTCCATCCACTGCACCATACTGGCTTCAGTAGGTTGAATGTTATTGCTGTGTGGCATACAAATAAAGGTAATAGCCACTAGGGGCTCCAGAATATGCCATTAAACATCTGCATACAGGAGACAAGGATCTTGCAACTTGTGAATCAGCCCTCATGTATTTGCATTGTTATGTGGAATGTGTCTGAGTCAGAAATAAACCAGGCACGGATATGGATTGGCTAGTGTCCATGCCGTCAGCTACAAGCAAATGCCTTATCTACCCAGCGCATGGGCCATTTTGTTTTGCTTTTCAACATGGTCACCACTTGGAAAAGAAAATCGAAATCCATCTCAAACTGAAAAAAATGCTGTCTTTTTTTTAAAAAGACCACGTTGATGCTTGCAAAGCTCTGTGCATGTGTGTGGCTCGGCTTCTGTTGACGTTCTGATGAGGATTTTCAAAACACAGCAGCGGAGGTCGGTCAGTTCGGTCACAAGAGTGGGTGCCTTGAGCCCAGCCCATCAGCCAGATGCTGGAAAGCACTGTTCAAAAGTTAGAAGGAAAGCCAGTAAGAGGATTGTTTTCATCTTGGTGGGAGAAACGGTGGTGTTCCATGAAAAAGTCTGCTGGCACGTTCTGACCTCACTTTTCAGGTCCTCCCGAGTCGGGGGAAAAAGTCAGTAAAAATCCAGACCATCCCAGCTAAAAATAGTACAGGAAAATGTGCTAATAGGACAGAGCTAAATTTGGTAACCCGAAAGGACTCTGGCTGTTCATCTTTCCCTCTCTCCTCTGTTCTCTTCTCTGCCTCTGGCCTTCTAGTGGTGTAGTGGTTAAGAGCAGCGTGGTGTAGTGGTTAAGAGCAGGTGCACTCTAATCTGGAGAACCGGGTTTGATTCCCCGCCCTGCCACTTGAGCCGTAGAGGCTTATCTGGGGAACCAGATTAGCGTGTGCACGCCCACACATGCCAGCTGGGTGACCTTGGGTTTGTTACAGTTCTTTGGAGCTCTCTCAGCCCCACACACTTCACAGAGTGTTTGTTGTGGGGGGGAGTGGGGGAGGGAAAGGAGATTGTCAGCCCCTTTGAATCTCCTTACAGGAGAGAAAGGGGGGATATAAACCCAACTCTTCTTCTAGCCTCCCATGCAACTAAGGTGGTCATCCGGCAAATCTCCCGGAATTACAATGGACCACCAGAATACAGAGATCAGTTCCCCTGGGGGGAAAAATGACTTCTTTGGAAAATAGACTGCTATGCCTTTATATCTGGCCAAGGCCCCTCCCCAAATTCCACCCTCTTCAGGCTCCACCCCCCATACTCCAGGAATTTCCAACCTGGGCTTGGGACCCTGACGGCTGCTTGTAACCTAAGGTGACCAGATGGTCACCTTGTGAACCCGGGACGGGGGTAGGCAGCTGTGCGCGCAGCCGCAGGAGCACACTGCCTTCTGGTGCGCTGCCGTTTCCCGCCCTGTTCCGTGCTCCTGCGGCCGCGCGCGTGGGAGTCTGCCGCACTGCCTTGCGCCCCAGAAGGCAGTGCGGCAGCCTCCCAAAAATCGGGACAATGGAAGGAACCCGCAGGACGCGGGACAAATTGTGCGGAGGCAGGACTGTCCCGCCAAAAGCGGGACGGCTGGTCAGCTTATTGTAACCTCTCTGACCGCTGCCTGAGGACAGAGCTACTTTGCAGGAGACAAGGTGGGGGAAGGGGTCTCAGCTCCATCCCATAATATGAACAGGAGCACTTGCAAGCCGAGGTCAGCCAAGAGGGTTTAATCTGCCCCCTTGCTGCCTCTTACGCTTCTCTTCCTTGCAAATCCCCACTGTTACCATTTATTGCTCCCCCCCCCACCGTAAACTGAAGCTGGAAATTGGCTTCGCAGTTATCATTGCCAACTCTGGCTTGAGACATTCCTGGAGATCTGGCCGTTGAGCCTGGGTAGGGCAGAGTTTGGGGCAAGGAGGGACCTGGGTGCGGTCAAACGGTGCCCCGTCTGCCCTCCAAAGCAGCCATTCTCTTCAGGGAACAGAGCTCTGTAATCTGGAAATTAGTGGTCATGCTAGGGGTGTTGGGCACAGAAGAGAAGGAAACAGCAGAGTTCTCTCTTTTCACATGAAGACTAAATTCTAGAATGGAAGAAAGGAGGCTGAGATCAGCAGTGTTCAAACGTGAAAGGCCCGGGGTTAGGGTTGCCACCTTCGGGTTGGAGAATTCCTGGAGATTTCAGGAGTGAAGCCCGAGGAGGACGTGGTTTGGGGAGGGGAGGGGGCTCAGCAGGATACACTACCACATGCTATAGACCCCCCCACTCTACAAAGCAACCATTTAGATTTATACCCTGCCTCTCTCTCTTGTAAGTAGTCTCAAAGGGGCTTACAAACTCCTTTCCCTTCTTCGCCCCACAACAGAACCTTGTGAGGCAGGTGGGGCTGAGAGAGTTCTGAGAGAACTGGGACTGTCCCAAGGTCACCCAGCAGGCTTCATGTGGCGGAGAGAGGGGTTCACCAAACCAGAGTCCATTGTTCTTAACCACGACACCACACTGGCTCTCGAGAGGAAAGGAACTGATGTTCCAAACCCCTTTGAGTCCCAAGCAATGGAGCTAGTGTGGGAGAAAAGCAGGATATAAACAAATGCAAATGTAGGCCCTTCCCCAGATGCCACTCCAAATTCTCCAGGGATTTCCCAGCGTGGAGTCAGCAAACCCAGATCTGCAAGGACAATCGGGGCACATTGTTGAGGTTCGCCCTCGGTGAAGCGAGATGCTTCCCGAGCTGCGTTTGGAGGCCAAACTGAGGCAGGTGTTGGGCCTTCACCATCCCTTCCACCCCCGTCTGCTAGTGGGCCGAGCGCAGAGCCTGTCTGTCGCCACCCTTGAGTAATAAGCAGGTGAGCCTGAAGACGGGGAGCCTTCCAGGTGGAAGAGAGCGTGGAGGGAAGAGTCTCCAGGTGGAGAAGAGCTTACTCAAGAACATTCACCCTTATCTCAGCAGAAATGGGCCGGCCGGGTAATTTACAACCCACTGGCGAGGCAGGGCGCCTTCCCTGGGAGCAGGTATGACAACCCTCTGGAGTTCTTTCTAATGAAGACTTTCCCTCCCTCGGAGGAAGATGGGAGAATCCACCATCGGTTGCACTTTTCGGCTTTGGGTTCGCAGGGCTGTTCGGTTCTGGGTTTCGGCAGGCCCCATCCCTCCACCCAAAGGATGCAGATTTCCTGGCGTCGCCACTCAATCATTGACTCAGCAAAGAATGGCCAGTTCCAGGATGGGAAATAGAGACCGGGAATGTGCCACAGGCTAGCCCCCACCTTTATCCTGTTCCCCTGGTTGGATTCTGCTTCCTGGCTTCGGCACAAGTCACCTAAAACATTTGCAAAACGTTTTCAATGTTTGTCCGCACTCACCCCCTTGAAACAGTACATGGCCACCGTGAAGGGGTTTTTTTTCTTCTGTGAAAGGAGGGATTGTTTGTAGGAGTGATACTTCATTGCTTCCTAGCTGTGATTCTCTTTAGCTACATGTTTGAAGATTTAACCCCCCAAAAAGGAAGAAAAAAAACAATTTGAAGTTAGGATATTCCTGTAGAGCAGCAGTGGTGTAGTGGCTAAGAGCAGGTGCATTCTGATCTGGAGGAACCGGGTTTGATTCCCAGCTCTGCCGCTTGAGTTGTGGAGGCTTATCTGGGGAATTCAGATTAGCCTGTGCACTCCCACACACGCCAGCTGGGTGACCTGGGGCTAGTCACAGCTTCTCGGAGCTCTCTCAGCCCCACCTACCTCACAGGGTGTTTGTTGTGAGGGGGGAAGGGCAAGGAGATTGTAAGCCCCTTTGAGTCTCCTACAGGAGAGAAAGGGGGGATATAAATCCAAACTCTTCTCTTCTTCTTCTTCTAGACCGGCTAGCAGAGACTGGCTAGGGCTGGATTTGGGAAGAGGAGAGAGCTCAGCAGGACATGATGCCGTAGGCCCCTTCCGCACATGCAGAATAATGCACTTTCAATCCACTTTCAATGCACTTTGCAGCCGTGCGGAATAGCAAAATCCACTTGCAAATAATTGTGAAAATGGATTGAAAGTGCATTATTCTGCATGTGCGGAAGGGGCCTATATAGAGTCCCCCTCCAGGGAAACTGACCTTTGCAGTTGGGGGAACTAAATGAAGCCATAGTTTTTTACATTTTTATTTTATTTACTTGTTAATTCAGTTTATGAGACGCCCTTCCCCGAAGGGCTTAGGTCGTGGTAAGGGAGATGCTGTCACGCAGGTAAAGCTCTCCTTAGCTTTTTCTTCCGCAACCTGCTCCTTTTGACCGAGGGAACGAGTTGGACTCCTTCCGTATTAAAATTGCTCTGCTCCACCTAGGGAAAAAGAATGTGCTGGCAAAAGCAGCCGGGTGCTGCCTCCCGAGGCCAAGTCTGCAGCTGGAAAGCAGAGAAGCCGGTGCTGCCTTATCTGGGCTCGGCGAAGTAGGACAGGAAGCCACAAAATCCCAGTCTGAAGGCCGAGGAAGGAACGGCACCCAGTCGCACGCCTACTTTCAGCGCTGGTGTGTTCAGTTCCACCCAAGCAACCTGAGAGGACAGCCTTGTGGTTGCTTTGGAGGGCTCAAGGGAGACATAGGAGCACGCGGTTGCTCAACGCTGGGAATTAAAATTAACCCTTTGGAAAACATTTTCAACCCCACCCCCCACCCTACCCTTTATCCTGCTGTTTGCACTCAACCCTAGAATGGTTAAACAACACAAGCCTTTATTGGCATACAAAACAGGACAAAAATTTAAAACAAAACAAGGTTAAGAAATGCAGTTAAAACTACTAATTTCCAGTATAAAATTTGCAACAGTTTCACAAAAGAGCACATCAGAGCTGTTCAGGAGATTGGGTATCTTATAACACTCATGCCACTGAGAACATTGCAAGGAAATGGAATTCATAAGAACATAAGAACATAAGAACAAGCCAGCTGGATCAGACCAGAGTCCATCTAGTCCAGCTCTCTGCTACTCGCAGTGGCCCACCAGGTGCCTTTGGGAGTTCACATGTAGGATGTGAAAGCAATGGCCTTCTGCGGCTGTTGCTCCTCATGAAAGCACCCTGGACTCCAGTTAGTAGGAAACATTTGTGCAATCTCCAAAGAGGATCAAAGATTGGTAGCCATAAATTGGACTTCTCCTCCATAAATCTGTCCAAGCCCCTTTTAAAGCTATATCCAGGTTAGTGGCCATCACCACCTCCTGTGGCAGCATATTCCCAAACACCAATCACCACGTTAAGTGAAGAAGTGTTTCCTTTTATTAGTCCTAATTACCCCTTCCCCAGCATTTTCAATGAATGCCCCACTGGTTCTAGGTGGATTGTGAGAAAGAGAGAAAAATTTCTCTCTGTCAACATTTTCTACCCCATGCATAATTTTATAGACTTCAATCATATCCCCCCTCAGACGTCTCCTCTCTAAAGAGTCCCAAACGCTGCAGCCTTTCCCCTCATAAAGGAAGGTGCTCCAGTCCCTCAATCATCCTCGTTGCCCTTCTCTGCACTTTTTCAACTCTTCAATATCCTTTTTGGAGATACGTGGTGACCAGAGACTGAACACAATTACTCTTAAGTGTGAGTCGCACCACGTCAAGCTTTATATATCAAGAGGGCATGACCAATCTTTGTGCAGATTTTACTATATCAGATTCCTTTCTTCTGATTATCCCCAGCATAGAGTTTCTAGCCTTTTTCACAGCTGCCATACATTGAGTTGAGCATTCCCATGGAACTATCAATTAAAGACGCCTTAAAATCCCGCTCTTCTTCCTGGTTCTGTGACTGATAGCGCACTGGACCCCTGTAAGCGTGTAATGCATTGAAGTTTGGATTTTTTTTGCCCTATGTGCATCACTTTGCATTTTGCCACATTGAACTGCATTTGCCTTGTTTCTTAGCCCACTCACCCTAATTTATCATAGGTCCGGCTTGGAGCTCCTCGCAATCCTTTGTGGTTCTCACCACCCTAAGCATAATTTGGTATCATCCTGCAAACTTTAGGCCACCACGCTACCCACCCCTACTTCCAGGTCATTTTATGGAATGGGTTAAAGAGCACTGCGGGTCCCAATACAGATCCTTGGGGTTGACACCACTCCCCACATCTCTCCATTGTAGAGAATTTCCCATTTCTACACCCACCTTCTTTGCTTCCTGTTTCTCAAACCAGTTTTTTAATCCCATGGGAGGACTTCCCCTCTTTAATTCCCTTCATTGCCAAGAGTTTTTCTCAATAGTCTCTGGTGAGGAACTTCTGTCAAAAGCTCCTTTTGGAAATCCAAGTAGACAATGTCCACTGGTTCCCCTTATCCACATGCCTATTTACATCCCTCAAAGAACTCTAGTAAGTTTGTAAGACAGGATTTGCCTCTGCAAAAGCCATGCTGCACTCCTTCTCAGCAGGTTTTGCTTTTGTACATGTTTTATAATTTTTATCTTTAATGACAGATTCTACTAATTTACCAGGAAACAGATGTCAAACTGACTGGCCTGTAATTCCTCCGGGTCCCCCTAGATCCCTTTCTTTTTTTGGAAGATTGGTGTGACATTGGCCATCTTGCCCAGTCTCTCAGGGATGGAGCCTGATTTCAAGGGATAAGTTGCATATTAAAAGGTGAGTAACATCAGCAATTTCATGCTTGAGCTCTTTAAGAACTCTTGGGTGAATGCAATCTGGGCCAGGGGATTTGGTAGCATTTAGTTTATCAATGGCTGCCAGAACTTCTTCCTTGTCTTTACCACTATCTTACAAGTTAGTTCCTCAGATTCGCCTCCCTAAAAGCTTGGTTCCTAGGTGCCAGGAATTCTTCACCTCCCACCTCCTCTTGGGTGAAGACAGATGCAAAGAATTCATTTCAGCTTTTCTCTGCAATCTCCCTGTCATTCTCTTTAGCACACTTACCTTTGTTCTCTTTGTCATCTAACGGGCCTACCGCTTCCCTTGCTGGCTTCCTGCTTTTGATGTACTTGAAGAACTGTTTGTTGCTGGTTTTGATGTTCACAGCCGTGCGTTCCTCATAATCCTTTTTTGCCTCCCTTACAGCTAACTTGCTCCTCTTTTGCCACCATTTATGTTCTCTCTGGTCTTCTTTATCAAAGTTAAGTTGGACTTCCATTTTCTAAAAGACATCTTTTTTTCCCACACTTCTCAACATCCCTTTGTTAACCATGTGGTTTCTTTAATAATTTCCCTCAACATCCCTTGGTAGCCATGGTGGCTTTCTTTGGGACTGGTAGCTGCCTTTCTAACCTGTGGAACACATTCCAGCTAGAACTTTTAAGACTGTGTTTTTTTAAATAACCTCCAAGCATCTTTGGACATTTTTTGACTCTCTTGATTTTTCCCTTTCACCTTCCTGCAAGCACTATCCCCTCTCATCTCCTTGAGAAATTTCTCCTTTCTGAAGGCGAATGTAACTACGCATTAGTAGTTGTCCACTTGTTAAGCATGCAGAGATACTGAATTGCTGACAGCATTGTGGTTCGCTGTTCCCTATCGGCTCAACAACACTGACTTCCCCAGCACCAGGTCCTGGGTCCCACATAGAATTAGATCTAGGATCACCTCTCCCTGGTTGGTTCTACAAACCATCTGCTCTAAGCCACAGTCATTTTAGCATATCCAGGAATGTTCTCTCCTTTTTTTTTTTTACTAAGTGACCTTGAAACATGCATTTCCTTTTCCAGTTTATATGGGGATAGTTAAAATCACTTCCCCATTACCACGACATTTTTTGCTTTTGTTGGCCTCTCTAATTTCTTTTTTTCCATCTCAGAATCCTCTTGTGCGCTTTTGGTCAGGGGGATCACGATAATATATTCCTAATGTTAAACTATGTTTCACCCCTGGTATTGATATCCACAGTGCTTCTGTGTAGAGGAATCAGCTCCCCCCTGCATTGTCTATTTTATGTGACACCTTATGCTCTCTTTGATGTGAGAGGGCCACCCCACCCCCAATAATGCCCTGTCCTATCCTTTCCTGTAGGAGCCTGTAACCTGGGATAACAGCATCCCACTGGTTCTCCTCATTCCACCATGTTCTCTGTGGATGCCCACTATATGGCACAATGTCCCTCCTTCAAAACTCTCTGTACTCCTAGCTCTCCCCATTTTAGGTCGAGATAAGCTTCTACTATTAGCATAGAGACACCTTGTATACGCCCTGGGTTCTCTGTCATCCTAACCTGGGATTTATGTGCTTTACCCTCAAGAGTCTTTTTTTGTAGACACTATCCCCTTGTCACATGCACATATGCTATGTTTCCTCACTTGTATGTGGTTGATTTAAAAAAACCTCCTTCTCTGTCTGCCATCCCCATGGACTCTGTATTCCGAACCCGAGAAGTCCACCTCAGCTCCTCGTCGGCTTCTCCCCAGGAATCGAGTTTAAAAGCTGTCTCTAAGCCACCTTTTTTTTTTTTAATGTTGAGCTTGCCAGCAGCCTAGGTTCCTCTTTGGTGTACAGATGAAGCTCCGCGTCCCTTTTGTACAGGCCTGCCTTAGTCCCAAAAGGTTCCCCAGTTCCTGAACAAATCTGGAAGCAGCTCTGCCTTGTCACCACCACCCTTCTCATCCACGCATTGAGACCCCTGTATCTCAAAGCGCTTGCTTCAAGCTCGCCCTGCTTGGCGATGGAGCGGGTAGCGATTTCAGGAGGAATGCCACCTTGGGGGGTCCCTGGGATTTTAACCTTTTTTCCCTAGCAGCCTAAATTTTAGCTCAGAGACCTCCCGGCTACATTTCCCAATGTCATTGTTGTACCAATGTGGACCACAACTGCTTTGACTCTCCAACCCCAGCTAACTGCTCTAACAGCCTATCTAGGCGTGGCGTGACATCCGCCAACCTTTACTGCACTCCAGGCAGGCCAGAGTCACCATCGCGGTCGTTATCCATATACGCCTGTCACAAACCCAACTCTCTATATTTCCTGATGGTCGAATCACCCACTACAAGGAGCCCCACCTCCCCGAGGGTGTATCCCTCCCAGTCGCTTGAGAGAGGATAGCTGATCACCAGCCATGGGGAAGGGGATCCCATCTAAGGGAGCATCTTCCCCCACCTCAGACCTGGCACCCTCTGTCACCCAGACTCTCATTCTCCCATGACATCTGAAGAGATGTCACCTTGGGAGTGGGACCCGGCTGCTAGGTCCCTGAAAGCCTTGTTTGTTGCCCTCTCTGCCTCTCTCAGCTTCTCCAGGTCTGCCACCTTGGCTTCAAGAGAACGGACACGTTCCTTGAGTGCCAGGAGCTCATTGCAGCGAGGGCACACCCACGACTTCTGGCCTAGTGGCAGATAGTCATACATGTGACATGAATTCATATATTTCATGCGTATCTTATTGTATTTAGGGCATAGAAACAGAGAATGGTCAATGGTGTTTCAACCGTAGTCATATCACATGAACAAACTCTTTTAGCACGTTCCATATTCTTAAATCTTCCCTCCAGCAGAGCTGATGGCAGCACATTACATCTTGCAGTAGCCGAGGCTCTCCTCTGGGTGGGATTAATCAGCATACGAAGATATGCTGCCACAATTCCACGCTCGCATGCGATTAATAATGTAGTCGGAGAACAGGTTGTCTTGGCTGCAAGAGTCAAATTATGAAAATCAAGATCCAAGAGCCTATTCTTAACTAGTCTGAAGGCTTCCACCTTTGTGAGCATAAGGAGTGATTCCAAGGGGAAACCAACCCTAGAATGGTTCATGGTTGCCATTTTGGGTTTTTTCCCCCTTGCGTTCTTTGTTGAATTGATATTTCGGTGCTTCTTTCTGTGATTCCTGTCACTCGTATAATTGATGCTTCATGGCCGCCATTTTGTAGTTTTCCCTCACATTATTTGTAAAATCGATGCTTCAGTTCTTCTTTCTGTGATTTCTGTCACTCGTAAAACCGATGCTTCATGGTCACCATTTTGTGTTTTTTTCCCTTGTGTTCTTTGTTGAATCAAAGCTTCAATGCTTCTTTCTGGGATTCCTGTCACTCTTATAATCGATGTTTCATGGCTGCCATTTTGTGTTTTTTCCTTTGCGTTCTTTGTTGAATTGAAGCTTTGATGCTTCTTCCTGTGATTTCTGTCACTCCTATAATGGATGCTTCAATGCCGCATTTTGTGTTTTTTCCTTTGCGTTCTTTGTTCAATCAATGCTGTTACCGCTGTTTCTCGGGTAACAACAAGTGATTTCAGCTCAGCAATGGATTGAGGGGCAGGAAGCTGGTGTTTCTTCAACTTCTGGGACAGCAGAGACAGCAGAGAGGTGTGGGAAACGCTTCAAAAAGATTGCATGGCTTGTGAAACCATTTTGAAAACTTTTCCAGCTAGGGAATAATTTTTAGAGGGGATTCATTTAAAACATTTAAAGGCTGAAAATAAAACTTTTTGGGGGTGAAAACAATGTGGAACTCCCTGGAGGAGATGTTTTATTTCCTGCCTCAAAACGTTTTAAAGGTTTTGTGTAGAGAGGGCAATGATGCCAGCCTTCAACAGCTGCATATCGTGAAATAAGGGACACAACGTTTATTCATCAGTGACCAAGAACTTTGAAGGGAGGCTTTCAGACCCCTGGATGTTGAAAAACAAATATGCTTTATCTCTGTCAAATCTAGAAGAGTCAGTGTGGTATAGTAGTTAAGAGCAGGTGCACTCTAATCTGGAGAACTGGGATTTATTCCCCGCTCTACCACTTGAGCTGTGGAGGTTTATCTGGTGATCTATACTAGCTTGTGCACTCCAACACATGCCAGCTGGGTGACCTCAGGCTAGTCACAGTTCTTTGGAGCTCTCTCAGCCCCACCCGCCTCACAGGGTATTTGCAGAGGTGGGATCCAGCAGGTTCTCACAGGTTCCCGAGAGTAGGTTACTAATTATTTGTGTGTGCCGAGAGGGGGTTACTAATGGGTGATTTTGCCACGTGATTTTTGCCTTAGTTATGCCCCTCCTCTCAGCAGTAGCGCGCAGAACTTGAAGCAGTCTAGCAGGAGGTGCACCGGCGTGCGTGGCAGCCTGTGCCTGCGTGCATTCGTTTCCCACCCAAGGACGGGCGAAGTGGCTGCGTCCTTGCCAAAGCCCCGCCCAGGAATGCCCCGCCCCAGGAATGCCTGGCCACGCCCCCGCCGTGCCCCGCCCAGTCCCACTGGTGCTACGCCACAGTTTGAATCCCACCACCATGGGAACCTGTTACTAAAATTTTTGGATCCCACCACTGGACACATTTATTCATCAGTGACCAAGAACTTTGAAGGGAGGCTTTCAGACCCCTGGATGTTGAAAAACAAATATGCTTTATCTCTGTCACATCTAGAAGAGTCAGTGTGGTATAGTAGTTAAGAGCAGGTGCACTCTAATCTGGAGAACTGGGTTTGATTCCCCGCTCTACAACTTGAGCTGTGGAAGTTTATCTGGTGAACTATATTAGCTTGTGCACTCCAACACATGCCAGCTGGGTGACCTCAGGCTAGTCACAGTTCTTTGGAGCTCTCTCAGCCCCACCCGCCTCACAGGGTGTTTGTTGTGAGAGGGGGAAGGGAAAGGAGTTTGTAAGCCCCTTTGAGTCTCCTTACAGGACAGAAAGGGGGGATATAAATCCAAACTCGTCTTCTTCTGTCCTCTTTTGGGGTGGGGAGGTACTCTACATCTGTAGTGCTTGTGTATGAAGTGCCATTAAGTTGCTTGTGACATACAGCAAACTATAAATGAATGATCTGCAAAATGTTCTATCACAGTGCTGGTGAACCTTTGGCACTCCAGATGTTATAGACTACAATTCTTATCAGCTCCTGCCAGCATGGCCAATTGACCATGCTGGCAGGGGCTGATGGGAATTGTAGTCCATAACATCTGGAGTGCCAAAGGTTCGCCACCACGGTTCTATCATGAACAGCATTGCAATCTGAGGGCCGTGGCTTCCTTTACGGAGTCCATCCACCTAATATTGGGTCGTCCTGTTTTCCCACTGCCTCCTTCAATTTTCCTGCCATTGTCTTTTCCAGCGAGTCTCGACTTCTCATAATGTTTATAGGAAGAGTTCAGGCTTGATTTGGTGTAGAACCCACTGACTTGTCTTTGGGGCAGTCCACGGTCTCCATAAAACTCTCCTCCAATGCTGCATTTCAAGGGAATCTATTTTTTTCCCCTTTCAGCTTTCTTCTTTTATCCAACTTTCACACCCGTACATAATAAGAGGGAATAGTGTGGCATGAACTGAATTGACCTCATTTGCCAGTGACACATTCTTATACTTAAGGATAATGTTTTCTACTAGCTCTTCCACGGCCAGATTACTTGGCTGGATTCCGAGCACTGCATTTCAAGAGAGAAGTATAAAGTTTGGAACCTATTCAGAGAAGAAGAGGAGGAGGAGGAGGAGGAGGAGGAGGATTTATACTCTACATTTCTCTACCTTTAAGGAGACTCAAAGTGGCTTACAAACTCCTTTCCCTTCCACCCACAACAGATACCTTGTAGGATGGGTGGGGCAGAGAGAGTTCGGAGAGAACTGCGACTGGCCCAAGATCACCCAGCAGGCTGCATGTGGATTTTTATCCCCCCTTTCTCTCCTGCAGGAGACTCAAAGGGGCTTACAATCTCCTTGCCCTTCCCCCCTCACAACAAACACCCTGTGAGGTGGGTGGGGCTGAGAGAGCTCCGAGAAGATGTGACTAGCCCAAGGTCACCCAGCTGGCGTGTGTGGGAGTGCCCAGGCTACTCTGAATTCCCCAGATAAGTCTCCACAGCTCAGGTGGCAGAGCTGGGAATCAAACCCGGTTCCTCCAGATTAGATACACGAGCTCTTAACCTCCTACGCCACTGCTGCTGTATCTGGTGAACCAGAAACAAATCTGGTTCACTAGATAAGAGTCTGCTGCTAAGGTGGAGGAGTGGGGAATCAAACCCGGTAATCCAGATTAGGGTCCACCACTCTTAACCATGCTGACTCTGATATGGTCCCTCGTTGGAGGTTCACAAGGAAAAGTGAAGGGACCTGGAAGCGTTTAGCCAGGAGAAGAGAGAGGGAAGCAGAGAACAGCAAGATCTGAGTCCAGTAGCACCTCAGAATCCAAAAGGATTTGGGGTGCATACATTCTGGGGGGTTGGAGAGGGGCCTCAGCAGGATAAAATACCACAGAGCCCACCCTTCAATGTATCCATTTTTTTTATTCCAAGGAAACCGATCTCTGTAGACTGGAGGTCAGTTATAATTCCAGGAGACCTCTAAACCCCTCCCGGACATTGGCAACTCTAGGAGCACTGGCCAAGCTCTTCTAAATTATCCTCTGCACATGTTGCAATAGCTTAGGACATATCTCTGCCACAGCAGTCGGTCCACAGACCCTTTCTTCCATGTGTAGTAGGGTTACCAAACTCCGGGTGGTAACTGAAGATCTCCCTCTATTACAACTGATTTCCAGGCAACAGAAATCAGATTCCCTGGAGAAAATGGCCGCTTCGGAAGGCGGAGTCCATGGCATCGTGCCCCACTCAAGTTCCTGCCCTCCGCAAACTCCACCTTCCTCTAGCTCCACCCCCAAAATCTCTAGGTATTTCCATGCAACTCTAATCCACGCGCTGGCGTCTCAGCGGGCAAGACCCCCTCCTACCCCTGTATCCTGTTGCTGATTTATTAGAGAGACGCAGTGACTAAGCTGCGGCGCTCTAGGTTTTTATGAGCTTATTAATAAAATTGCTCAGCACTGAGACAATGACGCAGGCTTTCAACAGCTGCCTGCGTATCATGAAATAAGGGACACAGCGTTTATTTGCCCAAAATGTTTCTAAACCCAACTTCCCCCCCAGACCTCCAGGTGAGCGAGATCAGGTTGCTTTGGAGTGTGGCATTATACCCCGCTGAGCGCATGCCCCTCCCCAAGCCCACCTTTCCCCAGCCTCCACCCAGAAATCTTCAGCACTTTTGCAACCTGGAGTTGCCAATTCCTGCACCCCCTAAAGCTGGATCTAGGCCCTTTCTGCACTTTCTTTCGCCTTGCCCCCCCCCCCCCCCACCCAGAGGTGGGATCCAGCAGGTTCTCACCAGTTCCCGAGAGTGGACTACTAATTATTTGTGTGTGCTGAGTGGGGGTCACTAATTGGGTCCGCTTTTCCATTAGAAATTCCAGTAGGTCCAAAAATCATAAAGTCCTGTTGTTTCCTATGTGGCTGGTTAGCGAAGGTAGAAAACAGGATAATTCTCCCTGTTGGGCTGTTTTAAAAACGTGTTTTAGAAATATGGTAAAGTTCCTTGTTTAAGGAAAGTATCCTTCCTTTGATTTCTAGAAACAAAATTAAGTATTTGAAAGTATTAAGTATTTGACAGGCAGTCAATTAGAGGAGAAGTAGTTGTTTTGTTGGCAGTAGACGATAGGACTTGCTATAATGAGTTTAAATTACGGACAGAAAGATACCAGCTGGAAATTAGGAACTTTTTTTTTACAGTAAGAGTTTTTTACAGTAACAGAGAAATTATTAATGCCCCGCCCCCGGAATGCCCGGCCACGCCCCCGTTGTGCCCCGCCCAGCCCCATTGGCACTACACCACTGTTTGAATCCCACCACCATGGGAACCTGTTACTAAAATTTTTGGATCCCACCACTGCCCCCACCCTTGCCTTGACCACGATGTTAATCCACACTCACCTCCTCAAAACAATTCATGGCTGTTATGAGTTTTTCCCCTTTCTTTTTTCTTACTTATTTGTTGAATCAGCATTTCAATGGTTCCCAGCTTCGTGCCGTGATTCTCTATGCCTAGTATAAGTGATGCTTTGAGGACTGTCCCCCACACCCAATAAAAAACAAGCAGAAATTATGACAACAAACAGGTGAGGGGGGATGGAAGGAGCTCAGTGAGATGATAAAATGGTGCCAAGAAGGACGTTCAGGGATGGCACGGAGGAGTGGGAAATGTAGTAAATAGATCGCATGGAAAGTGAAACCATTTTGAAAACATTCGAACCGACAAAGTGCCTTGAAAGAGGATTCATTTGAAATGCTTTGAGGCTGGAAATAAAACATTTTCAGGACGTAAAGGGGAAAAATGCGGAACTTCGTGGAGAAAACAATAATAGAATAATAATAGAACAGGATAATAGAATTACAGAGTTGGAAGAGACTCCAAGGGCCATCCAGTCCAACCCGCTGCCTTGCAGGAAGACACCATCAAAGCACTCCTGACAGATGGCCATCCAGCCTCTCTTTAAAAACCTCCGAAGAAGGAGACTCCACCACCCTCCTGGGCAGCATATTCCACTGTCAAACAGCCCTGGCAGTCAGGAAGTTCTTCCTAATGTTTCGGTGAATTGTCCCTTGAATCCATTACTCCATGTCCTAGAACAGTGATGGCGAACCTATGTCACAGGTGCCAGAGGTGGCATTCAGAGCCCTCTCTGTGGGCACGCGCACACAGAGTTCGTCATGTGGGGGGCGGAAAATCACCCCACACACATCTAGGCTGGCCTGGGCCTCTGTGCGCGCACTGCGGTGAGCAGGGAGGACTCGGCTGGCAGGCCTGGTGCCTGGGTTCCGGGTGGCTGCTGCCCGAGGGGGGGGGGGCGCAGAGGAGGCAGAGATGCTAGAGAGGCACAGAGCAGTGTGCATGGGACTTGCTGGAGGCTAGAGCAGGCTGGCCCCTGCTCGAGTGGGTGGGGTGGAGGAAGAAGGAGCCAACCGTTTTTTTCTAAACTAAAACCTCAGCATCCAGGTTAAATTGCCGTGTTGGCACTTTGCGATAAATAAGTGCAATTTGGGCACTCGGTCTCAAAAAGGTTCGCCATCACTGTCCTAGAAATAAGCTTGCTCCCTCACCAACATGGCACCCCCTCCAAAATAAACATGGCTAGCATGTCATGGCTTATTGTTGTATTTCCTGCATCAGAACTTTTTAAAAGGTTTGTGCAGAAAGGGCCTAGGATCAGAAGAAGTCCTGTATGCCACTTCAGATGGGGATGAAGGACCATTTGCTAACTCACAGTGCAAGTTTCCCTGCGCTGAAATATGTGGCCATGTTTTCATCTTGCCCTGTTCAAACACCGACACGTGCGTGCCCAATCTCGAACGAAAGGCGAGCAGGAAGCTTCCTTGCAACAGAGCCGAAATGCGTGCTCTGCCTCTGAAATTCACTTCAGCGGCGCCGGCCTGCTTAGAAAATACAAACTGAAATGCCGCCATTGTGTCAGCGGGAAATTAATTCCGATTTCTGGCAGCCGGCCAACGCCGAGAAGCCCCGTGGCTTCGCCCAAACGGATGCACCCTAACTCTGTGCATCTCAGCATCTGGAATGTTCTAGTGTCACTATCATAATTGCTTTTACTGCGCCAGGTTAGGAAGCAGTTGCATATACTGGAATTTTGAAGAAGAAGAAGAGTTTGGATTTATATCCCCCCTTTCTCTCCTGTAGGAGACTCAAAGGGGCTGACAATCTCCTTGCCCTTCCCCCCCTCACAACAAACACCCTGTGAGGTGGGTGGGGCTGAGAGAGTTCCGAGAAGCTGTGACTCGCCCAAGGTCACCCAGCTGGCGTTTGTGGGAGTGCACAGGCTAATCTGAATTCCCCAGATAAGCCTCCACAGCTCAGGCGGCGGAGCTGGGAATCAAACCCGGTTCCTCCAGATTAGAGACACGAGCTCTTAACCTCCTGCGTCACTGCTGCTCTGCTCCTGGGCTCTGCTGCTCTGACAGTATTCTTTATTCTGAAGTTAAAATGTTCAACTTATAGCCAGGAGAAGATGTGTGGATCAAGGTTGCCAACTGCGAGCTGGGAAATTCCTGGGGATTTTGTGGGTGGCCCGGACAGCCAGGGTTGCCGGAGGGGAGGGAATGCAGCAATAGCACAGACTCCGCCTTCCGAAGCCGCCATTTTCCCCAAGGAAAATGCGCTCCAGTCTTCTGGAAGTCTGTGTGAAATAAGTACTTCATAATTTGGTGAATTTTTGTCTTTGTGTATGTTTTGGAGTTTGATTTTCAAAAACGTATTTTTTTTTAAAAAAAATGGGACAACTCAACTCTAGGCAATAGAGATCCGTCCCCATAGAGAAAGGGGGTTCTTTGAGAGATACTCTGTGGCATTATAGTGATCTGAGGCTTCTCCCTTCCCCAAATCCTGCTCTCCCCAGACTTCACTGCAGAATCTTCCAGAATTTCCAACCTGGAACTGGTAATTCCAACTGAGCTGCAGACTCAAAAGACTAGTTAGCCCAGAGAAAGTGGCTGTTTTAGAGACTGGAATGTAGGGTATTATACACCACTAAGGTCCCTCCCCTGTTTGAATCCCACCCTCTTCAGGTTCCGCCAGGGGCGTAATGCCCATTGGGCAAGGTGGCCAGCTGCCCAGGGCACCACCTTGTGGGGGGCATCAAAATGCAGGGGTCGTTTTGGGGTATTTTTAGTGGTTTTCCATTTTAGGCCTGCAGGAGGCGCAGTAGACATATCAGCACCATAATTTCGGCATATCATTAGGATACTGCCCTTATGCTACCTCCCAAGTTTGGTGAGGTTTGGTTCAGGGAGTCCAAAGTTATGGACTCCCAAAGGGGGTGCCCCCATCCCCATTGTTTCCAATGGGAGCTAATAGGAGATGGGGGCTACAGTTTTGAGGGTCCATAACTTTGGCCCCCCCTGAACCAAATTGCACCAAACCTGGGGGGTATCATTAGGGCAGTCTCCTGATGAGACCATGAAAGTTTTGAGACTGTGCCTTCAGAAATGTGCCCCCCCAGCCTGAAACCCCCATTGACAACAATGCAGAAAACTCAATGCAGAACAAAGATTCTTGGGCAAATTTCTGGGATGTTCCTGCAGGGGGTGCATTTTTGATGTATCAGCACCAAAATTTCAGGGTATCATCTGGAGACTGCCATGATGGCACCCCCCAGGTTTGGTGCAGTTTGGTTCAGGGGGTCCAAAGTTATGGACCTTCAAAAGGGTAGCCCCCATCTCCTTAGCAAAGAATGGGGGATGGGGCACCCCATTTGAGGGTCCATAACCTTGGACTCCCTGAACCAAACCTCACCAAACGTGGGAGGTAGCATAAGGGCAGTATCCTAATGATATGCTGAAATTATGGTGCTGATATGTCTAAAAATGCACCCCCTGCAGGCACCAATGTTGTGGTACAAAAAATGTTTTGGTCGTGGTGGAGTGGCCGCCCATTGAGGGGGGGGGGGGGCATCCAACTCAGGTTTTGCCCAGGGCTACAGTTTGCCTCATTACGCCCCTGGGTTCCGCCCCCAAATCTCCAGGAATTTCTCAACCTGGAGTTGGCAACCATATAGCTCCAGTGCAGCAATCAGAAATTGAAACTGGCAGGCACACGGCTCTTGGAAACTGATTCATCCTCCAAAGCTCCAAAGGAAGAAACCGTACTGCCCCGCTGGGCCAGAAAACCTTCGTTAGGGAAAGTCAGCGCTTTTTCTCCCAGCTGGTTCCTTGTTATTCAGTGTTTGGGGGTTTTTTTTAAGTAGAAGAAATGCTTCCCTAAGGCCTGTTGTTTTGGTCCCAGCTGTTTGGCACAGCTGGGGGTCCGGCTGCCAAGAATGTGGTGACCACCCGCAGCCCCCTTTCACCCCCCCACCCTTCCTTCAGGAAACCGGAGGGGCTGCCGAAAAGATGCTGACCTCACTTTTGTGGTTGTCTTCAAAGCACTTGCCTCGGCCGGCGAAGAATGTTTTAATAGATAGGTTGGATGCTTTGTGCAGGCTAAGGAATGCTTCCCACAGCGCAGGACTGGGGTTTCCTGTGGTTGCCAGAGGACAGGTGGAGATCTCCCAGAATTAAAACACATCTCCAGATGACGGGGGTCAGTTCCCGTAAAGAAAGTGGCTGCTTCAGAGGGTGGACTCGATGGTATTATACTCGGCTGAGGCCCCTCCCCAAATTCTGCCGTCCCTGCCTGTGTAACCTCTTTCTGTGGGTTCTGTGGGGCAGTACTTGGAAGGAGTTGCAAAGAACTAAGTTTAAACAAAACAGTTTACTTCTCTTAACAAATAACACTTTTAAAACATTTAACATTTACACTTTACAGTCCTGTTAAGTTTGCATTTTCGAGTCCTTATAATTACCGTCTACTGATATTGCCAAGTCCGATTCTTCTTTGCTGGTGGTTGGTTTTGAAGACTCCAGAGGCTGGGTGAACGGGATTCAAGGTGTTGAAGGTTCCCAGAAAACTCTCAGCATTTACATACACAAAACCCCTGAAACAATAAATTCTAACGTTTACAATATAGCAAAAATATATACAATATAGCACCCTTCTACTCTATTCCTCCGGTTTTCGGAGTCCCCCTGTCATCTAGGGGACCCACTTTTGTTACTGTCTTGTTCCCCCTTTTTGGGAGGGTTTAATCTGGGGTATTGGTGACGCTATTTTACTGAATTACTGCTGCGTTTTAAATATTTAAACTTTTAAACTTACATTTTAATTTAATGGGGTTTTGTTTATATACTGTATGTGGAATCCATGTTGTATACCGCCCAGAGCCCTTTGGGGATTGGGCGGTATAGAAATCCCATAAATAAATAAATAAATAAATAAATAAATAAATAAATAAATAAATAAATGAATGAATGAATGAATGAATGAATGAATGAATGAATGAATGAATGAATGAATGAATGAAATAAAATAAACTCCCTTCCCACTAGTTCCTCACAACATTGCAGTGACCTTAAACAAGGTGTTAAGGGCTTAATAAAATCAACCAAGGTCCCAGCCTGGTGGCCTTGCTTCTTCCAACCTCATGAGTTCTGCAGCATTCTGCTTCTTTTCAGACTCCACACCTTTCTGGGTCATCCCATTCTTACACAGGGGTTACACCTGCACCCCCGAAAGCTCTCCCAACCTGGAGTTGGCAACCTGATTATACCCTAGGAGCCCCCCCTCCCCAAACCCCACTATTCACAAATTCCACCCCAAAATCTCCAGAAATTTCCAACTCAGCTGAAAATCGCGTTCCCTTCCTTAGTCGGTGGGGCTGGGAGAGTTCCGACAGAACTGCAACGGGCCCAAGGTCACCCAGCAGGCTTCATGTGGAGGAGAGGGGAATCAAACCTGGTTGTCCAGATTAGAGTCAACCACTCTTAACCACTATAACGTGCTGCTGGCCTAGCAGATTATAATGCCATAGAGTTCACCCTGTGGAGCAGCTATTTTCTCCAGGGGAAGCAGGCATGGTGTCGCGGTTAAGAGTGGTGGACTCCAATCTGGAGGACCAAGTTTGGTTCCCTACTCCTGCACATGAAGCCTGCTGTGTGATCTTGGGCCAGGCACAGTTCACTCAGGACTCTCTCAGCTGCACCCTGAGTCTCCTTACAGGAGAAAAAGCGGGGTATAAATCCAAACAGGAGAAAAAGCGGGGTACAAATCCAAACTGTTCTTCTTCTTCTGTAACCTACAGACCAGCTCTAAAGCTGCAAAATCTCCAGGCTCCAGCTGGGGATTGGCACCTCTGGAAGGCACCTCGGGCCACAGGTTCAAAGCCCAGAGGTGCCTGAAAGTTGCCAACAAAGAGGAGGCACATTGCCGAAGACGGCCTGTTGCGCAAACGGCTCTCCGTGAGCCAAGAGCCTCTTGCAAAACCCTCAATTTTCTTTTCGGATTTATGTCTCATGAATAAACCATGAGGTGCCGGAGGTGGGAGCTTGTCTGGGCTTGTGTGAGCAACATCTCCCTGTAGGAGCACCTTGAAAGGCAGGGAATGGTGGGGAATGGGGGTCGAGTGTTCTACAGGTTCTCGTCTCCCTGGAGGAGTGAGTACAGGGACACCTTACGAAGTCTTCAGAGCCCGCTGTGGATTTGTCAGGAAAGGGGCTGAGCAGGCAGCAGAAGACGGCAAACAGCCAGCGTGCCGGCTTCCTTCTCTTTCCCTGTTTGCATCTCTTCTTTGGCACTGCTGTGCAAAGACTGAGTGATCTTTTCAAAGCAGGGGTGCTTTTGAGGTCAGGGGACTGGGTGGTCACTTTGCCAACCCCCAGGCGGTGGCTGGAGATCTCCCACTATTACAATTAAATCTACCTCATAAGAACATAAGAACATAAGAACAAGCCAGCTGGATCAGACCAGAGTCCATCTAGTCCAGCTCTCTGCTACTCGCAGTGGCCCACCAGGTGCCTTTGGGAGCTCACATGTAGGATGTGAACGCAATGGCCTTCTGCGGCTGTTGCTCCCACGGATCACCTGGTCTGCTAAGGTTGCATTTGCAGTAATCTGAGATCAAGGAGGGATCACAGATTGGTAACCATAGATCGACTTCTCCTCCATAAATCTGTCCAAGCCCCTTTTAAAGCTATCCAGGTTAGTGGCCATCACCACCTCCTGTGGCAGCATATTCCAAACACCAATCACACGTTGCGTGAAGAAGTGTTTCCTTTGATTAGTCCTAATTCTTCCCCCCAGCATTTTCAATGGATGCCCCCCTGGTTCTAAGTATTTGTGAGAAAGAAGAGAAAAATGTGTCTCTGTCCAGCATTTTCCTACCCCATGCATAATTTTATAGACTTCAATCCCACTTATCCCCCCCTCAGACGTGCTCCTCTCCAAACTAAAAAAAAGGAGCCCCAAACTGCATGCAGCCTCTCCCTCATAAGGAAGGTGCTCCAGTCCCTCAATCATCCCTCGTTGCCCTTTCTCTGCACTTTTTCTTCATCTCTTGATGTATTCCCTTTTTTGCAGGATGTGGCTTACCTCAGAACTGGGCACAGTACTCCCAAGTCGCTTGGTCGCACCACGGCTTTATATAAGGGCATGACAATCTTTGCAGTTTTATTATCAATTCCTTTCCTAATGATCCCCAGCATAGAGTTTGCCTTTTTCACAGCTGCCATGCATTGAGTGGACATTCCCATGGAACTATCAACTAAGACGCCCAAATCCCTTTCCTGGTCTGTGACTGATAGCACTGACCCCTGTCAGGTATGATGCTGTAGACACTTTTTTCTTAGCCCAGTGTATATTAAACAATAGTAAATAAATATTAGTCTTTTATCGTTCCCAAAGGATACTCAGGCCTCTTCTGCACAGCAAAAGTACAGCGAGTTGCAGTTGGCAAAAAGAAACCCGCAGTCCTGTCGGCACATTCGCATGCCTCCGTGCAGGCAGCGAACAGAGCCTACGGAAGCATTGCGGGTTGCCGTCACACCTTCGCACGGAGCCACGGGTTGTTGTTTTTTATTACTCAATTCCCTCTGCTGTGTAGCTACGTGGGCAGGCAGGCATGGACCCCTATAGCCACACTGAAATCCCTGTGACCCTGCATGGCTACGCAGCTGAGAGGCAGGACCTCTGCAAACAAAGGAAAGCGCAGCAAATGAAAGCGTTTCGCGGCCACCTGTTCGCTTGCGAGCGGCTGCAGCCCAGGTTAAAGCGAAAGAATCACGGATAGTGCGATTCTCGAATAACCTGTTTTGGGGAAACTAACACAGGGCAGCCTCGCTTTAAGTGCAGGAGCCGTGCGAAGTTCCCCCACGAAATGGGTTTTTTTTTCCCCCATTTCCAGCCTGGGTTTATTGGCCCGTGCAGAAAAAGCCTCAGTGATGGTTCATGTGTGATAAAAGACTTACATGCTTCTGTTATGGGGCGGAATGTAAAAGTCACCCTATAAATTCTGGAATGTTTCCCAGCGCTGTTCCCGCTTTCCTGGCATTCTCCCAGAATTGCAACCGGTCTCCGGATGGCAGAGATCATTTTTTTCTGGAGAAAAGGCTGCTTCGGAGGCGGGGTGGGGTCTGTGGGATTCGATCCTCCCTTCCTGAAACCCCGCCCTTCCCACGATCCACCCTTAAATCTCCAGAATTTCACAACCGGGAATTGGCAACCCTTCCCCTCCCGTCCACCTCCTCCGAGCCTGCTGACCCCACCCCGCCAACTGGATACACCTGCGTTTCATTGCCAAGGCAAACTGGCCACACAGGATATCCAGACTCCATTTAGGGGGTGGTGGTTTAACATCCGCCCATGGTTTTAGCAGGACAAAAATCCTGCTGTTAGTTGTAATATTAAGGTAATCTCATCTACGTTACTTCCCTCAGATTACAGAGTTTCAGGGGCTCTTCAGAAGTTTTCAGTAAGGCCTCTTCAGCACGGGCCAATAAATACCAGTGTAGGATTTTTAAAATACCGGGGTGGGGGGGATTTTGCAGAGATCCCACCCCCGAAATGAGCCTGTCCTGGGTTTTTTCCCCAAACCCTTTTTTAAAAATCCCAGGTTGCAGCCGCTCGTGAGCAAAGAGCCAGGCAGGTGACGCTTTATTTTCCTCCCTTTTCCTTTTTTTAAAAAAAATTGCGGCTTGCGCCTGCGTAGCTATGCAGGTGCAGATGGTTGTATTGTGGGACATCAGCATGACTGGGGAGGGGGGTTCATTTATGTATGCCTGCATGGGTGGGAAGTAATAAAAAAATAGATGCGTCTCCATGCAAAGGCGCGCCTGCAGCCCAGATTCTTCCGTGGGCTCCAATTGTTACCTGCACGGATGCATGTGAACGTGAAATCAGGAAAATGGGTTCCTTTATCCCATCTGCAATCTGTTATAAATTTGCTGTGCGGAGGCCTCAGAGGAATTTTGACAGCAGTGGAATCAGGTGCCCAGGGCACTATGGAACTCTCCTTTACTGGAAGTCTACGAGCAGCAGTTGGACAAACACTGGTCAGGATGCTTTGGATCCTGCATCAAGGTCAGGGTTGGCCTAGATGCTCCCAGAGGATATAGTGATGGCCAGGAGCACAGACAGCTTTTAGACGGGAGTGGACAAACTCATGGAGGAGAGGTCTATCAGCAATTACTAGCCATGGTGACCAAAGGGAACCTCCACATTCTGAGAAAAAGGAGAAGTCAACCTTTGAACCCCGGCGACAGGAAGCAACACTAGGGGAAAGCCTCGGCCTCTAAGATATGTTGCTGGCCCTTCAGAGGGACTGGTTGGCCACTGTGTGAGATGGGATGCTGAACTAGATGGACCATTGGTCTGATCCAGCAGGGCTCTTCTGATGTTCTTGTGAAGGCCTTGGCCTCTATGCCCTGTTGACGGCCCTTCAGAGGGACTGGTTGGCCACTGTGTGAGATGGGATGCTGAACTAGATGGACCACTGGTCTGATCCAGCAGGGCTCTTCTGATGTTCTTGTGAAGGCCTTGGCCTCTATGCCCTGTTGCTGGCCCTTCAGAGGAACTGGTTGGCCACTATGTGAGACGGGATGCTGAACTAGATGGACCACTGGTCTGATCCAGCAGGGCTTTGACCTTTACCACCTTTACCACTGTTATTGGCCCTCCAGAGAGGAACTGGCCGGCCATTGTGTGAGATGGGACTTGTATTATTATAAAGTGTGTGTGTGCAGGGTGAAGGGCTTTCTGGGGAGTTGCCAAGGGTGCAATGAGATTTTTCTGATGACTTCAGCCTCTTTTGGCAACACAGAGCTCTAATATGAGCCTTGGAAGCCATCAGCAGGTACATGATGCAGCTATTTGAAAGCATCTTAGGAAGATGGATTGTGTGGCGAAGGAACGTGGCACAGTGCCGTGGCCTTCTGCCCCGGCCTCTTCAAGTTGCCATTGTCTCCGCCAAACCTTCTCTCCGTTCACGGTGCACAAAATTAACTTCGGCTATATAGGCAAACCGCTCCCAGGGATTTATGGGAACGCATACGCCACCCATGCTCTTTAATCAACAGGCGTCGGGACCATGATGCTCGACAGGAGCAGTAGCAAAGAAGAAACATGAATGCCCGCTTGCATGCCAGGAACGAGCTGAAAATCAGTAAAATTACCACAGTGACTCGCTCACGGGGTTTGTCTTGAACAATTAATAACTGCTTGTTCCATTTATATCGCCAACCACAGTCTTGGTTGGGCAAGCCAGCCTGCATTTTCCCATAATACTTTGCAGAAGTGTTTTATTTTTACTTGTCCAGGAAAAGGGCTAACAATTTCTCTAGTGAACTGGGGTGTCCCAGTGTGTGGCGTGAGGCGTGTATACGCGCTAACAGGGATATTCAACTCCGGCAACTCCGAAGCGCCTACTTGGAGGTTACCTGATGCTCCTCTGAATGAATCACTGTTCAAGCTAGAGCTGGATTTAAGGACAAATGACTGGGACATGACTTGCAGGCACCAATCTAAGAGAGAAGTCGATTTATGGCTACCAATCTTGATCCTCTTTGATCTGAGATTGCAAATGCCTTAACAGTCCAGGTGCTCGGGAGCAACAGCCGCAGAAGGCCATTGCTTTCACATCCTGCACGTGAGCTCCCAAAGGCACCTGGTGGGCCACTGCGAGTAGCAGAGAGCTGGACTAGATGGACTCTGGTCTGATCCAGCTGGCTTGTTCTTATGTTCTTATGACCTCACCTTTCTCAGGTTCCACCTACAAATGTCTCATTCCAGAGCTGGGTACCCTATTCAAGCATCCTTCTTGCCGTGCAGAGTCCTTTGTAGAACCAGAAAAGGGGTCCCAAAGCTACGGCTCCCCTCCGATTTTAGGATAGCTCAACCTCTCTGTGTAAGCCACCACCACAATCAGAGTTGATGGAATAAGTTTCAGGAAAGATGGAGTGGAATAAAGTTTCAGGAAAGATGACTCAGGAGCGGTAGACCTGTATTTTAATTTCTTTGATTAATAGAGCACTTGCTCTTAGCCAAGCTTCTGGATACGGCACCTTCTACTCTGCTTCCTTGCCAAGACTGGAGTGGTTAGCCCTGTCCAAGATTGTTGAATTGCAGCATAATGTAATCCAGCATTCAAGAACAGTTCCAGCTTGCTGTCTGCAGAAGCCTTCCTCCATTCTGGGTGGTACATTTTTACTGGAAAGATAGATAACCTGACATTTTAGATCATGGGACTCCGAGCCAGCACCTTGCTTGATGGTTTTAGAAAGCGGGTGGGATGATATAGGACTTTTCCCCAGGATTGCTGCTGATGGGCCATAGAATCATAAAATCATAGAGTTGGAAGAGACCCCAAGGGCCATCAAGTCCAATCCCCTGCAATGCAGGAACACACAATCAAAGCACTCCCAACATATGTTCATCCAGCCTCTGTTAAAAAACCTCCAAAGAAGGAGACTCCACCACACTCCAAGGTAGTGCATTCCACTAACAGCCCTCACTGTCAGAAAGTTTTTTCCGATGTTTAGGTGGAATCTCTTCTCCTTCCCTTTGAACCCGTGACTCCTGGTCCTAGTCTCTGGAGCAGCAGAAAACAAGCTTGCTCCCTCACCAACATGACATCCCTTCAAATATCTAAACATGGCTAGCATGTCACCTCTTAACCTTCTCTTCTCCAAACAAAACATCCCCAGCTCCCTAAATCTCTCCTTGTAGGGCATGGATTCCAGACCTTTCCCCATTTTGGTTGCCCTCCTCTGGACCCGTTCCAGCTTGTCAATACCCTTCCTGAATTGCGGTGCCCAGAACTGTACACAACATTCCATGTGAGGTCTAACCCATGCAGAATAGAGAGGTACAATTACATCCCTTGATCTAGACACTGTACTCCTATTGATGCAGCCCAGAATCACATTGGCTTTCTTGGTCGCCGCATCACATTGCTGACTCATGTTCAGTTTATGGTCTACTACGACTCCCAGATCCCTTTTGCATGTAGTGTTGTCAAGCCATTTTTTCTACCTAAGTATAGTAGCTTATATTTATCTCTTCACCAAACTAAACATAACCATTGGAGATTGGAGATTTGATTTGCAAAGCTCATCCACTGCAGACCTCCCTTGTCCAAACAATCCGATCTGCCCTCAGAGAAGTAGTTTACCCATCTTGGGGCTGTGGTTCAGGGGCAGAGCATCTGCGGGAGGTCACAGGTTCAATACCGGGCATCTCCAGTTAAAAGGGATGCGAAAGACCTCGTGTCAAGTCTCCGAAGAGCTGTGGCTAGTCTGAACAGACAATAGTGACTTTGGTGGACTGGGGTACAGATTTAGTATCAGGCAGCTTCATGTGTTCATGTTAAAACAGGACATCATCTCTGCAGGATGCGCACAGTATCACAGGGAGATAATCACAACTTTGGGATCTATAGCCTTTCATCTGCCACTTTCTGCCGCAGCGCAGATCTTCCACACCCACTATTTAAGACAAATATTTGCGTCTTCCTGTCTCCTCTTTCCTAACAACCCGGGAGGCTCTTGAAGTCCGCACATTTTCTGTCTTGCACCCGGGAAAACTCCAGTTGCAGGAAAGCACAGAGAGGAGTTGAGTTGCTCTCTGACAGCCCTTCGTTTTCATTTGTAATTTGTTGACTGACCGAACCCAAAGAGTGATCACAAATGGCTCATCTTCTTCCTGGAAAGAAGTGACCAGTCGGGTGCCACAGGGTTAAGAACATAAGAACATGCCAGCTGGATCAGACCAGAGTCCATCTAGTCCAGCTCTCTGCTACTCGCAGTGGCCCACCAGGTGCCTTTGGGAGCTCACATGCAGGATGTGAAAGCAATGGCCTTCTGCTGCTGCTGCTGCTCCCGAGCACCTGGACTGTTAAGGCATTTGCAATCTCAGATCAAAGAAGATCAAGATTGGTAGCCATAAATCGACTTCTCCTCCATAAATCTGGTTAGTGGCCATCACCACCTCCTGTGGTAGCATATTCCAAACACCAATCACACGTTGCGTGAAGAAGTGTTTCCTTTTATTAGTCCTAATTCCCCCCCCTCCCCCAGCATTTTCAATGTATGCCCCCTGGTTCTAGTATTTTCTACCCGATGCATAATTTTATAGACTTCAATCATATCCCCCCTCAGACGTCTCCTCTCCAAGCTAAAGAGTCCCAAGCGCTGCAGCCTCTCCTCATAGGGAAGGTGCTCCAGTCCCTCAATCATCCTCGTTGCCCTTCTCTGCACTTTTTCTATCTCTTCAATATCCTTTTTGATATTCTGTCTTGGGCTCATTCCGCACATGCCAAATAATGGACTTTCAAACTGCTTTCAGTGCTCTTTGAAGCTGTGCGGAATGGCAAAATCCACTTTGCAAACAGTTGTGAAAGGGTTTGAAAAATGCACATTATTTTGTGTGTGGAAGGGGCCTTTGGACCCAGGGCCATCTTCAATATTTTTTTTTTTATCAATGCCTCATGGCTGGAAAGTGGGAAATGAGGGTGAATGCTTAATCCAATTTGCAGATGGCACCAAATTAGGAGGGGTAGCTTATAGTCCAGAGGACTGGGTCAGAATTCAAAATGGCCTGGACAGATTAGAGAGCTGGGCCAAAACTAACAAAATGAATTTCAGGAGAGGTAAATGTAAAATACTACCCTTAGGCAGAAAAAATGAAACGCACAGATGTAGTATGGGTGACACCTGGCTTGACAACAGTACATGTGAAAGGGATCTGGGAGTCCTAGTAGACCAAGGTGACCAGACGTCCTGCTTTTGGCGGGACCGGCCTGCCTTAAACTAATTTGTCCCGTGTCCCGCGGGTTTTTTGAACTGTCCTGATTTTTGGAAGGCTGCCAAGACTCGCCTTTGGGCGCCTCCCCTTTTCCACACCCTTCGTCACAGGGGCAGGGAAACAGGGGAGCGCCCAGCAGTGTGCAAGGGCAGCCTCCTCACACTGCTGCACTGCATTCTGGGGTGCTCCCGGGGAGCGCCCCAGAAGGCAGTGCGCTCCTGCGGCCCCGCGCGTGCATGGCCGCCCGCCCGGGTCCCAGTTTACAAAGGTGACAATCTAGTCACCTTATAGTAGACCACAAACTAAACATGAGTTAGCAGTGTGATGCGGCAGCCAAGAAAGCTAATGCCGTTCTGGGCTGCAAAAACAGGAGTCTAGATTGAGGGACATAATAGTCTCACTCTATTCTGCATTGGTCAGTCCTCACCTGAAATGCTGTGTCCAGTTCTGGGCACCACAATTCAAGAAGGATATTGACAAGCTGGAACGGGGTCCAGAGGAGGGCAACTAAAATGGTCAACAGTCTCAATTCCATGCCCTATGAGAAGCAGCTTGGGGAGCTATGTTTAGCCTGGAGAGGAGAAGGTTAAGGGATGACACGATAGTCATGTTTAGATATTTGAAGGGATGTCATGTTGGTGAGGAAGCAAGCTTGTTTTCTGCAGCTCCAGAGACCAGGACCAGGAGTAATTGATTTAAAGTGCAGGAAAAGAGGTTCCACCTAAACCTCAGGAAAAACATTCTGACAATAAGGGCTGTTCGACAGTGGAATGCACTACCTCGGAGTGTGGTGGAGTCTCCTTCTTTGACGGTTTTTAAAGAGAGGCCAGATGGGCAACTGTTGGGAGTGCTTTGATTGAGTGTTGCTGCGTGGCAGGGGGTTGGCCGTAGGGGTCCCTTCCAACTCTATGATTCTACCTGGAGGTTGGCATCCACAAATGACTCAGCGAAGCCCCCTCCCATGCAGCGCTCAAAGCAGCCCCAGCCTCGAACAGGGAGGCAGTTGGCAAATGGCTCCCCGTGTGCACTGAGCCAGAACGGAGTCGCCTCTAATTGCACGGCTGGCGGGGTAATTAGACCCTGATGGCTTATGAAAACCCATCAGCAAACCCGCCATCCGGCTGTTTGTTGGAAGTGCCAGCAAGCTGTTGCTCCACCGCTGCTAAAAAAAATAATCGCTTTGCATTTCATTAACTTGCAAAAACGAAATTAAAACAACCACCACCACCGTTCCACTTAAAGCGCAGAGCCAAGTAGAGGCGAGGGACTTTCTTTCTTTCTGGACAGGCAGGGAGGAAATATCTAGAGCAGTGGGTGGCGAGCCTTTGGCACTCCAGATGTTGTGGACTACAATTCCCATCAGCCCCTGCCAGGGCTGGGAAGGTGTGGAATCTGTAGTCCTCACAACATCTGGAAGTGCCAAAGAAGAAACTCGCCGGCTCACCAATGGACTAGGAAGGGAGGGGCAATATAAGCATAAAGAACCCTCTGACGGGCCAGACGACCATTCCCAACTCTTGTGTGTGTGTGTGTGGGGGGGGGAATTATGGCCCAGTGGGACTGGGAGAGCATCCTGTTGGCATGCGGAGAGGGTCCTAGGTTCAATCACTGGCCATCTCCAGTTAAAAAAGGACCTAAGTGGGAGGTGATGTGGGAAGAGACTTCTAACCCCTGGAGACCCTGGAGTGCAGCTGAGTAGGCAATACTGTCCCTTGTTGGACTGAGGGATCTGATTCAGTATGTGGTGGTAGGATTAAGGGTTTTGTGGGGGCCGTGGCTCAGTCCCTAGCATCTTGTTAAAAGGACTTTCAGTTAGGGAGGAGATGTGGGAAAGCCTTTCTCCGGACTGAAGTTACCCCTGAAGAGAGCAGCTCTTCCAGTTTGAATATTAGGCGATACCTAACTCTTAGATGAACCAAAGGTCCAATTCAGTAGCCAGTAGCTTTGCCTGCGTAAGGTGACCAGGATGGTCACCTTTGTGAACCGATGGGACAGAGCGTGTAGGCGGAGTGGTGTGCGCACATCGCAGCCACAGGAGCCCATCTGACCTTCTGGGGCACTCCGTTTCCGCCCTGTGACAGGGGGCGGGAAACGGGAGCACCTCTAGAAGGTCGTGAGCCCTGGGCATGGTTCGCAGTAAGCGCTGGAGTAATGCCGCACTGCCGCCTGGTCGTAGCCTTATTTATATGTTCTAAACTAAAAAGTGGATTGAGAAACAAGCGGACCCTTGCTTCTCTTGCAGTAGGCCAAGCCAGCCACGAGAGCTGCTCCCAGAAAAAAAACACACTTATCTCTTTCCCAGTGACACCCTGGGCAATGGAGTGTCTCTGGGAGTATGATGGTGTGCTAGGAAAAAAGTGACTGGGGAGCCAACAGCACATGGGCCACTGCTAGAAGCCCTGGCAGCTGCCCCACCTCAGGGTATGCCAATACCACCAGCCTTTGGCAGTGAGCTGACCTGTTTCCTGAACTCAGTAGCCTCCGCTTTTATGCCGGTCCGATCAACAGTGACACACATCCCGGGTGGATTTAAGCAGGAAATTCAAGCCGCGGTCTAGATCCCCCGGGCAATAACTCACCCTGGATTCTGTTTGCTTTCGAAAGAGTAGTTAGGTGGTGGATCCATGGCATGCTCCCACAGGCTTTCTTTTGCAGGACACGCTTGAGTCCAGCCACCCGGTGTAGTGGGTTTTAGGAGCCATGGACTCTAACCTGGAGAATCTCTACTCATGGAAAAGAATGAGCCAGAAGGTGGTGGGGCCACAGGGTTGCCAACCTCCAGGTGGTGCCTGAAATTACAACTGATCTCAAGTCTCTAGAGATCAGTTCCCTTGGAGAAAATGGCTGCAAATCCTATGACATTGATCCCCAGTGAGGTCACTTCCTCTCCCTAAATCCCACCTCCTCGGCATCCCCCCCCCCGATTTCCAGAAACTTCCCAGCTCAAAGTTGGCAACCCTGAGCCCTTCGGGGGAGGGCGGTATATAAGTTTAATAATAAATAAATAAAATAACTAAATACTGCTAAACGTAGCATAGACACCACACACGGGGTGGTATTATTATGGTAGATTTCACAGCTGCCAGATCTTTAGATCATCATCACCATGACCATGACCATCATCATCATCTTGATTGATTGATTTACAGTCAAAGACCAGATAAACGAAGCCAAATAATTGGTATTACAAGTGTTATTAAAACCAATACAAGGTAAAATAGTTCCCTATCAGAGGTGGGATCCAGCAGGTTCTCACAGGTTCCCGAGAGTAGGTTACTAATTATTTGTGTGTGCCGAGAGGGGGTTACTAATTGGTGATTTTGCCACGTGATTTTTGCCTTAGTTACGCCCCTCCTCTCAGCAGTAGCGTGCAGAACTTGAAGCAGTCTAGCAGGAGGTGCACCGGCGTGTGTGGCAGCCTGCGCCTGCGTGCATTCGTTTCCCACCCAAGGACTGGCGCAGCGGCTGCATCCTTGCCACAGCCCCGCCCAGGAATGCCCCGCCCCCGGAATGCCTGGCCACGCCCCTGTCCGTTGTTCCCTCCCAGCCCCATTGGCGCTACGCCACAGTTTGAATCCCACCACCATGGGAACCTGTTACTAAAATTTTTGGATCCCACCACTGGGTGGTATTATTATGGTAGATTTCACAGCTGCCAGATCATCATCATCATCATCATCATCATCATCATCATCATCATCATCATCATCATCATGATTGATTGATTGATTGATTGATTGATTGATTGATTGATTGATTGATTGATTTAAAGACCAGATAAACAAAGCCAAATAGTTGGTACATGTGTTATTAAAACCAATACAAGGTAAAATAGTTCCCTATTAACCTAAAATTCACGATTACATTACTATTTCTATGCTAAAATTACAAGTAAAATCAGTAGCGCTAAAATACAATTTTTTAAAAATCCACAAAATCCATAATATCCTGAAAATTCAGGTCTAGTCATAATTTTTTTCCTCTTTTTTCTTTATTTTTACAGTACCCCCAAGCAAATTTGGCTACATTTGCCGTTATTTCTTTGTCTGTTCCATTAACCAAAATTGAGATGAGGGTTTTCCTTTCTCTTCCAGGATATTTAGTCAATGTTGGGTTAATGAAATTATTCCTTTCAGTTTCTAACAACTCGCAATCAAAAATAAGGTGCGCAATAGTTTCTAATGATCCTTCATTGCATATTATTTTATTATTTTATTAGAATTAACATGCCGCCCTTATCCTTTTAGACTCAGGGCGACTTACGACATTTTACATGGCAATTTAAAAACACATTAAAACATACCAACGAATTACCATTGTAATGATCTCAGGATGGCGATAGAATAAAATCGAGATCCTTTGGGGGTTGATGATGAACTCGATGTAACAGAGAAAGGTGTGGGGAGGCCAGATGGTATTGCAGCTGTCTCAGCCCTATGCCTGGCAGAACAACTCTGTCTTACACGCCCTGCGGAACGACATAAGATCCCGCAGGGCCCCGGCCTCGCTAGTCAGCATTCCACCAGACTGTGGCCAGGGTGAAAAAAGTATCTTGATGACTTCAGTGCTAACTTGGTGCTCTTCCATCCTTTCCCCTATTCTGCTCTAGCTCTTCTGGGAATTAACTTCTTGTATTATCGAAGGCTTCCGTGGCTGGAATCAACTGGCTGTCGTGGCTGTGGTCTGGTCATTTTTGCTCCTAATGATTCGCCTGCATATGAAGATGCCCACCATGCCCGCCATGTCTGCCAGCGAAACGTCAGGAGCAAAAATTACCTGCCGAAAGAGACCATAACAGCCAATTAATTTGTCACTTGTTTGTTTGTTGTTTGTTTGCTTTTTGTGCAAATATTTTGTGTGAGCTGAGTGGGGTAAAAAATCTTTGGGCAGCTATTCTGCCACCTTATCAAGGTGGCATGTTTTGTGCAGTGGTGGGATCCAAAAATTTAGTAACAGGTTCCCATGGTGGTGGGATTCAAACTGTGGCGTAGTGCCAATGGGGCTGGGCGGGGCATGACAGGGGCGTGGCCGGGCATTCCGGGGGCGGGGCATTAATAATTTCTCTGTTACTATAAAAAACTCTTACTGTAAAAAAAAAGTTCCTAATTTCCAGCTGGTATCTTTCTGTCCATCATTTAAACTCATTCTAGCAAGTCCTATCGTCTACTGCCAACAGAAACAACTACTACTCCTCTAATTGACTGCTTGTCAAATACTTAATCACTTTCTGGAATACTCTAATTCTAAGTTTCTAGAAATCAAAAGAAGGGATACTTTCCTTTAAACAAGGAAACTTTACCTACATTTCTAAAGCGCATGTTTTAAAACAGCCCAACAGGGAGAATTATCCCGTTTTCTACCTTCGCTAACCAGCCACATAGGAAACAACAGGACTTTATGATTTTTGGACCTGATGGAATTTCTAACGGAAAAGCGGACCCAATTAGTAACCCCTTCTCGGCACACACAGATAATTAGTAACCCACTCTTGGGAACTGGTGAGAACCTGCTGGATCCCACCTCTGGATAGGTCCCTGAAAAGGAGATCACCAAGGAAAGTTCTGCAGAGAAAGGCAATGGCAAACCACCTCACTTGCCTTGAAACCCCACCAGGGGTCACTATAAGTTGGCTCTGACTTCATGGCTCTTTACCCACACAAAAATGGCCAGTCCACCCATTTCCCATCTTCACAGCAGTTCTCAGTTTTCAGTGTCCTACATGAGCTATACTTGGTGCCCCTCATAACATATTGAATCTAGAGAAAGATCAGAACATAAGAATGAACTTTTATCTTTATTTGCTTGTCATCTGAAAGGGACAATATACACAGAGACACAGGAAATGCAGTTCCATCTAATTGGGGGGCTACTGAACAACCAAGTTGGTTCCTTACGCGGGGTTTTGTTTGGTTTTGATCCAGCCATCAGTTCTGCCTCTGTTTACTATTTACTGTTCTTGGCAGAGAGCTATCCCTCTGTCATTTTGTTTTTCGTTTGACCCGATTAGTTCTATTACATCATGGTGAAAAATATTGATGCCGCTTGGCAGCCTAGCATTCCCAGGAGCTTTGGCGGTGTGGCAAGGACTGGAAATGATGTAAGGCTAAATGCTGACATCGCATCTAGGCAAAATCCAGGATGCGCTGTCAGCGCATCGTCCGGTGCTCTGGAAACTATGGAATTGCCATAGCGTTTCTAGACCATCGGCTGGCATGTGGTTTTTTTGCCAGGATGACATTTGGGGAGGGGGCCATGACTCATTGGTAGAGAGCATTTGCTTGCCATGCAGAAGGTCCCAAGTTCAGTACCTGCCAACGGCAAGGTGACCAGACGTCCCGCTTTTGGCGGGACAGTCCCGCTTTTGAGCAATTTGTCCCGCGTCACGCGGGGTTGCTTAATTCTCCTGCTTTTTGGAAGGCTGCCGCACTGCCTTTTGGGGCGCTCCCCTTTTCCCACCCTGTCACAGGGCGGGAAACAGGGGAGCGCCCCAGAAGGCAGTGCGGCAGCCTCCGCGACGCTGCTGCAGGAGCGCATCTGTCCTTTGGGCGCTTCTCCCACGCCGCCGCATTCGCGCTTCTGGGCACTCCCGTTTCCCACCCTGTGACAGGGCGGGAAACCGGGGAGCGCCCCAAAAGGCAGTACGCTCCTGCGGCCGTGCGCACGCGTGTCCTGCATTTAAAACGTGAAAATCTGGTCACCTTAGCCAACGGGCCCTGTAAGCCGCATGGCCGCGCAGACACCATATTGGTGCTGCGCAGGTTGAGCAGCTGCCCAGCAGAGGGAGCACTTGCTAGCAGGTCAGTTCTGTGCAGTGCTACAGAAACCTTAGGGACTATTGCGCCCCACATCTTCTGTTAAAAAGGGCCAGGGCAGTAGATAATATGAAAGACCTCCTCCTGAGACCCTGGAGAGCTGCTGACAGTCTGAGTAGACAGTATGGATATATGTACATCTGATGTCACATCAGAGGCATACCGGCAGTGGTGGGATCAAAAAATTTTAGTAACGGGTTCCCATGGGGGTGGGATTCAAACTGTGGCATAGCGCCAATGGGGCTGGGCGGGGCACAACGGGGGCATGGCTGGGCATTCTGGGGGTGGGGCATTCCTGGCTGGGCTGTAGGGCATGACGCAGTCAGCTGCTACCGTCCTTGGGCGGAACGGTCGCACGAGGCGCAGGCCGCTACGACGCCTGGTGTGCACCTCCTGCTGACCGAAGCTCCAGCGCTACTGCTGATAGGTGCATGGATCTAAGCGCAAAAATCACGTGGCAAAACTGGTTTCACTCCAGGGTAACCCCCCTCTCGGCACACACAAATAATGAGCAACCTACTCTCGGGAACCTGTGAGAACCTGCTGGATCCCACCTCTGCATACCGGGTGAAAATGGCGCCCAGGGCATGACCAGCTCCCCATGCCCCACTTACGGCAGCCAGCAGGGAGACAGGGCTCGGCAGCAGGCGGCTTGGCCGGCTCCACTCACCCTGGCACTGAGGAACGAGTGGGGAGGGGGTGGGTGACCTCCAGGAGGGCCCCCAATGCCACCTTGCTCCACCCCGCAGGCTGCTGCCCCCTGCCCACCAAGGTCCCTTCCTGCCCGCAGTGCCTCGCAGCAACCTGAGGGGAACCTTGGTGCAGCCTGATGGAGGCCAGGAAGACAACCGATGAATGGGGCCATATGAGGCCCACAGCCATGCCCATCATCACACTGACTTGGCTGTGGGGGGCTTGGAAGCGGGCGGCACATGGGTGGGCAGCTGGGGTCAGGGGTGAGTGCAGGGGGGGAGGAGGAAGAAGAAGAAGAGTTTGGATTTATATCCCCCCTTTCTCTCCTGCAGGAGACTCAAAGGGGCTGACAATCTCCTTGCCCTTCCCTCCTCACAACAAACACCCTGTGAGGTAGGTGGGGCTGAGAGAGCTCCGAGAAGCTGTGACTAGCCCAAGGTCACCCAGGTGGCGTGAGTAGGTGTGGAGAGCCAACAGCAGGCTAATCTGTGAATTCCCAGGATAAGCCTCCACAGCTCAGCAGTAGCTGCAGAGCTGGGAATCAAACCCGGGTTCCTTCCAGATTAGATAATAATTTGTTTCCTAACCCTCCTACGCCATCAGACTGCTGTTCCTGCGGTGGGCCCTCCCTGTGTGGGGGCCCCCACGTGACTGAACGGGCTGTGCCCAGGGACATGGAATACCCCATGTCCCCTTGGCCGGTACGTCCCTGTGTCACATCTGGATTTTTGCCTGGATGTGATGCTGGGCTGCATACCAATATCGTTGCCACATCTGTTGCTCCTAGCACCAGCCCAAGAAGTAAGGGAGGGGGGAAAGACTGTTTGGTGGGAATTGCCTACCTGAATCAGGCATTCACACAGCCTGCTGAAAATGGAAAAGATACCCAACCCACTATGAGTAATAGGGCAGTTGTTTAAACGATGACAGCTAGAGTGAATAAATGCTGAAAGAAAGCCCATTAGAAAAATGTGTGTCTCCCTATTTATGAATTCATGAAAGAACAATATAACTCCGACTGACTCTCAGCTGGGCTCAAGTTTTAGAATGAAGTGTGGAAATTGATTTTAGCTTATATTGTATTAGTTTATCTTCTTTTTGGTTTTTTTATTCTTAATTTACTCTATGATGCGAATTAGATAAGCATATGATATACATTTAGATAGACAGCTATTTCTCGGATGGATATAAAGATGGAGTTCGAAATAGCCATACAATATTAAGTGTATTTCTTTTTTCCCCTTTTTTTGTTTCAAAAAGTTTTATTCAATTATTGTATTATAGTTTCATAAAATAGTCATTAGTTATAATGAAATCAACATACTCACAAGATAAGATTTAACACTTGGATTTCTTAATGACTTCCTTGATGATTATCAAGAGAATAAATTTTCTTCTCTTTCTAGATAGTTTCAGTGCAATTATTCTTAACAACTAAAATAAGTGTCTTAAATTTACTTTAGTAAAGTCAAATCCATATTGTGAAATAGAAACATTGAACCTTAAAATATAGTAAAATAACATCAACATAAAATATAGTAAAATAACATCAACATAAAAACGAAAAATTACCTACTGTAACCAAATATAGCACATATTGCACTCCCCTGAGTGCTAATCAAGGTATCCTGCATTCTTCTATCATCCCAGATAATAGTCCGAATGGAATTGCTCATTTCTTTTAAAAGAAGTTAAATGGCATCCTTTTTGAGTTTAGTTTACATTTGGTGTGTTTTAGCTGTTAACATGGGGCATTTCCATACTCACCCCGATCCCCCCTATGCCGTGCACTGCTCTTGGCACGCGGCATCCCTGGCGCCACTTCGCCTAAGCGTCTTTCACGACCTCGCGCTTCTGCGCGGGGTTATCAAAAGGTCAAGCATAAGAGCTCCAGGGATGGTACGCTGGCTGAGGGGGTGCAATAGCTGCAGCATCGATGGCTAAGGCTAAGTCACGCCTCCTGTCGTAAGTAGTAGCCCCAGGACCCCGCGCTACTCTCCTCAAGTAGTGCGGGGCTTAAGGTAAGTGGGGAAAGGCCCATGGAGATTCCATCAGGGGTTAAGGACTACTCTGTTTCATTTGGGGTTCCCTCAGCAACCCCTCTTTCCTGCCCAAAGTTTTAATTGTTCAGAATGCTTTGTCTCCGCGCATGAAGTATTGCATTTGTCCATATTTCTTCTTCTTTTTCTCTTCCCTCTTTGTGTGTATTCTTTTTGAAGAATTTAATAAAGAACATATTTAAAAAAGAAAAGAAAAAGAAATTCCTGGCCACAACTGTCATCTGCGTTGTGTCCTGGAAACAGCATCGCTTCTGTGTGTAACCATAAGGTATTTATTAACCACAGAAACATTTCCCAAAATTCAGCAAAACAAACACTGTGGAATGTGGGAGGGGGGGCTTTGTCGGAAGAAGGTTCCAGATCCAATCGCCAAGGTCTCCAGTTTTAAAAACAGATGCTGGATGGCCATCTGTCAGGAGTGCTTTGACTGTGTGTTCTTGCATTGCAGGGGATTGGACTGGATGGCCCCTTGGGGTCTCTTCCAACTTCATGATTCTATGATTCATTCTAAAAAATTATATTCAAGGGTTGCAAAGCATGTATCCAAAAGTTACGTATCTTCATGTTGTCTGAACAGGTCCCGAGATTTGACGGTGGAAAAAAGTTTTATTTGTTTTGTGCCTCGTGGAAAAGTTGGCAAGTTGATCATAAGGGGATATTTTCTTCACTGCGAGCCGGGGGCAGGTTAAAAGGGTTAAGTCACAGGTGACGTGTGAGACCTCCATCTGAGGCCCTGGAGAGCAGCTGCCAGTCTGAGCAGACAATTCTGACCTTGACAAACCAAGGGTTTGATTCAGTAGAAGGCAGTTTCGTGAGTTCAAAGCTGCCCTTCGCCGCAGCTTCCTGGCTGTCGGGCAAAAACATTTCATCTGTGTGTACACTGAGTCATTTTTCTGGCAAAACTGAAGCTCCCCAGACATGCTTATTTTACCTGCCTTTGGAATGTGGCATTGTTCCTGACCTTGTTACTAAAAGACTCCAGAAGGGAAAGAGTAGTTCACAAATAGACTTAAAAAAAAAAAAGTTGCCCAGTACAAACAGTGTGTGGGCGGGAATGGAAGGCAACGGGAATTCAAAAGAAATTGCTATTTTCCAACATTCTTGGCTTTCTTTTTGCTTGTTTTTTAACAAAGAAACCGTCCTGATTTGTGTCAGAAAAGGGTGCTCTCTGTCGCGGAACAAAAAGTTTCCGAATGAAATATCAATTGAAATGGCGTAATCAATAAATATTGTTTCTGGAAACTTTTAGTTATAAGTTATAATCTTTAGTTAAGAAGAAGAAGAAGAAGAAGAAGAAGAAGAAGAAGAAGAAGAAGAAGAAGAAGAAGAAGAAGAAGAAGAAGAAGAAGAAGAAGAGGAGGAGGAGGAGGAGGAGGAGGAGGAGGAGGAGGAGGAGTTTGGATTTCTATCCCCCCCCCCCCCCCGCAGGAGACCTTCAAAGGGGCTTACAATCTCCCTGCCCTTCCCCCCTCACAACAAACACCCTGTGAGGTGGGTGAGGCTGAGAGAGCTCTGAGAAGCTGTGATTCAGGCCCTGGCTGGTCACCCAGCTGGCGTGATGTGGGAGGTGCTCCAGGCTAACCCGAATTCTGTGATAAGCCTCCACAGCCCAGGGCGGCAGAGCTCGTAGGAATCAAACCCGGTTCCTCCCAGATTAGATACACGAGCTCTTTAACCCTCCTACTTACCGCTGCTCCTTTTAGTTAGTGAGCTGGGCATGCTTTCTAAGACGGCAGTGAAGAGCAGGCTAAGAGGTGACATGGATAGCCAGCCTTAGGTATCTGGAGCAAGTGCTCATGTTGTTTCTTGCCGTCTTGGTGAGACTGTGTGGACCAGGAGTCATGGGTTCAAGGTGAAGGAAAACAGATTCCACCTAAACATCAGGAAAAACTTCCTGACCGTCAGGGCTATTCGACAGGGGAATGCACTACCTTGGGGTGTGGTGGAGTCTCCTTCTTTGGATATTTTGAAAGAGAGGCTGGATGACCATTTGTCGGGAGTGCTTTGACTGTGTGTTCCTGCACGGCAGGGGGTTGGACTTGATGGCTGTTGGGGTCTCTTCCAACTCTATGGTTCTATGGTTCTATTCTATGAGTCTGTTATGAGGTTCTGTTCCTGGACGACCCAGGAGAGCCAGAAGCTGAGCAGAGCTAGCCCTAGTTAGGACTTGTGTGGGAGATCTCCAAGGAAGTCCAGAGTCTCTGTGAGGAGGCAGGCAATGGCAACTCATCCCTGAATGGCTCTTGCCTTGAAGTGGATAGCCCAGGCTAGCCTAACCTTATCCATTCTTAGAGCACAGGCAAGGTTGGTCCTTGAATGAGAGACCACCAAAGGAGTCCAGGGACACCATGCAGAGACAGGCTATGGCAAACCACCTCTGATGGTCTCTTGCTTTGACCTGGATGGCCCAGGCTAGCCTGATCTCATCAGATGTCAGAAGCTAAGCAGGGATGGCCCTGATTGGTCCTTGGATGGGAGATCGCCAAGGAAGTCCAGGGTCGCTACATGGAGCAACGGCAGATCCCCTCTGAACATCTCTTGCCTTGAATAATCCTATGGAGATGCCATGAATCAGCTGCAACTTGACAGGATGTACAAACACACACACGCACAACACATCAATTCTATTTTATTTTTTGGTTTTTGTTGGGAACTTTTTTAATGATTAACTTGAACCTGCAGGGGAGGCAAGATATAAATGTTTTAACAAACAAACACACAAATACTCCCGTGAGGAATGACTTTTAATGCATAAATAAAACAAAAGCCGGCTACAAGAAATTCTGCTGCTGCTGCTTATAATTCTGCAGCTTTCCATCCATTTGTGTCTGACTAGTATACATTTATGCTGCCCTTCTTCCAAGGAACATTGAGTGGCAAGCCCCAGTCACCTTTACCAGTTTTGTCCTCACAATGGCCCTTTGAGGTAGGTTGTGTTGGGTGTGGGTGAGAAATGCTGAGGTCCCTCCCCTCCCCAATTCTCCAGGACCTTCCCAACCCAGAATTGGCAACCTTACTTAGTAATAATACTATTGTGAATATTAATTGCATATGAGCAAGCCTTCCCTATTTTATTCCCTTTATATCAGAGGTGGGATCCAGCAGGTTCTCACAGGTTCCTAATTATTTGTGTGTGCCGAGAGGGGGTTACTAATTGGTGATTTTGCCACGTGATTTTAATGTTCTTTAGTTACGCCTCCCTTCCTCTGCAGCAGTAGCACGCAGGATCCTGGAAGTGCCTAGCAGGAGGTGCACCGGGCATGCGTGGCAGCCCTCGCACCCCCTACGCGGCATTCAAGCTTCCCAATTCAATGATCGGAGCAGTGGCTAAGCGTCCTTGCTAATAGCCCCGCCTAGCAATGCCTCCACTTCAGAATGTCTCACCGGCCTGCCCACTACGCGCTACAGCTCCCATTGCTAATACGCCACAGTTTGAATCCCACCACCATGGGAACCTGTTACTAAAATTTTTGGATGTAACCCTTTATAGTTAGTAAACTCATATATAAAAAGCAACTGAGAATCTGTCTCTGAAGATTAACAGGTATATTTATATAGAGCGAGAAATATATAATCCTGTAAGCAGAATAACCAGCAGAATGTAGTTTGTGTGCCATTTTAAGTAAGACAGTTATCTTGGTAAGGACCAGGCTTTTTACCTCAGAAATCATAAACAAAAGAATTTTACTTATACTGAGAGAAAATATGTATAAACAAAGTAACACTTATATTTCGATACATTTGCAGTTCATCATTTGGTTACAATTTGGTTAGCAATAACAAGCATAGTTTACAGTATTAAACTTTCAGTCAGAGGCTTTTACATCGGTTTAGTTAACAGAACAGTGAACAACATCTTTCCTCAGTCAGAATCAGAGAGCTACAGTCTCCAATTGTACATTTTTAGGATGTTCGCTGAGCTCTCCCAGAATTCCTGTGTATATCCAACACACAGATCCAGGTCGAAAAACTGGAAGATTGGGCGGCGGGGGGGTGGAGCCTGAAGAGGATGGGCTTTTGGGAGGGGAGGGACTTTAACGGTGTAAAATGTCACAGAGTCCACCCTCCAAAGCATCTGGTTATTCCAGGACGAACTGATCCCTGTCATCAGTTCAGTTGCAATTCCAGATCTCTAGCCACCACTCAGAGGTTGACAACTCTACGTGGTACAGTCCTTCCTTAATAGGGTTGCAGGCCAGCCGCTGAAAACTGGCAGAAGGGTGCGGAGATAGGGGTGCCGTAGTGTTTCCAGAGATTCCTAGAGAGGTGTGATGTCACTTCTGGGTTTTCCCTGGAAGTGACATAGTGCTATCACCCAACAATAATTCCTTCCCTCCTCCCCTGCCCCCGGGGAGGCAACAGAAGTTTGGGGCAGAAGATCTCCTGCCACCAGCAGGCAATTGGCCAGCCCTGCTTCCCAAGGAGATGCCTGGGTCACCTGACAACTAGCTGCTGGCGCATGGAATCGGCCAGATGCGTCACTGCCATGCATCGTGTTTCTGCTGAAAGGGAACAGCATTTCGCTTCTTGTTAAAAGCATTATCTATTTATGAGGGATTAGAGCGATCCACACAGCCGGCTTTGCCAAACACGAGGCTGATTTGTTGTGGGTTTCCCCTCACGCTCCAGACTCACTTGACTGCTAGGCTAAGGGGGGAAAAGAAACTGCTATTTATTGAATTTCCAGTTGTCTTTTGGCCACCGTTGAGAATTCCTGCCACAGCAATCGAGGGTCACCTCTGTTTGCTCTCGGCATGCTGGCTGCAAGCTTGAACCCTGGGGGGTTGGTGTAAAACAAATGTGCTTCCCGAGGTCCCTTTTTATCCCGGATAGCTCTTATTTTCTGATTCTCCAGTAAATTACGGTCCCTAACCTCAGAGGCGTTCCAGGGGTAAATGGTGCCCGGAGACAAATTGTCTCCAGGATGCCCCCCCCCCCCGCCTTTGCCCCCCGCCCTTGATGTTCCCAGGCTCCATCCCCACTGCAAAGGCCACAATTCCCACCCACGCCACTACGGACATGGGTGCAGGTCAAAGGCGCCCACCTCCCGTACCCAGATCACTGGGGTGCCGTTCTGCTGGCTTCCTGCTCCCCTGCAAGCCCCCCCACCCCAGGCCTCAGTGCTTATAGCAAGAAGGTCTCCGAGTAGCTGGACTGCAGTCTCTTCTGGCCTGCCTGAGGGGAGGTCACTCTGAAGAGATTGCCAGCTGCCGGGCTGTGTTTCCAGCTGGCAGGGCAGCGAAGGGTGGGAGTTCAGGGTGGGATTGAGGGCGCTTGGGGCTTCCTGCTGCCTCATCGTTTTTGCATGCCTCGGACGGGTCGGGGCATGCGAAAACGAGGAGACAGCAGGACTTCCTGGTCACATGGGGGGCTGATTTTGCGCCCCCCCATGTGACCAGAAGAGTGGCGCCCGGGGACAAGGGGTACCCCTTGTCCCCAGGCAGATACACCACTGCCTAACCTTTGCTGTATTGGGGAGGGCTCCATTGTTCAAATTCTATCAATGCAAGAGGAAAACATTATTATCTCAGAGTGAGGCCTTTGGTAAATAGGGCACTGCTTTGCACGAAAAGTTGAATATCTTCGGATGAAATGTTTATGTCTCGTTTAGGGTTGCCAATCCCAGATTGGGAAATTCTTGGAGATTTGGGGGGTGGAACCTAAAGGGGACCTCAGAGACGAATAATACCATAGAGTCCATCCTCAAAAGCAGAGAATATTCTCCTGAAGGAAATGGCTGCTTTGGAGGTTGGACTCACATGACATCACATCCTGCTTGAGGCCCCTCCCTTCCCCAAACTCCACTCTTACCCAGGGGCAGCTCCAAACCTCCAGGAATCTCCCAATCTGGAATGGATCGAAAAGAACTTACTACACCTCAGCCCCAAACAAAAATACCCCTAAATCTATGACGTGCTTGCTTAATAAGCTTTGTGTGACATAGAACCACAGGCATGTGCAAGAATCCACATCCCAAATGCAAACAGAATTATTGCATATAACATCACAAGACTAAAACATGTGCCAGACTCAAGCCCATAGAACATCCGATGTACAGGAAGTATTGGCCTGCCTTGTAGTGTTTACATAAGGATTGAACACTGTGTGGGAAATGTTGGTGCCATTAGCAGTTGTCTGATTGTTCCTGGTATATGTTACAGTTGTGCTCTCAAAGTCCTTCTAGGAGCATCAATGGTGTAGGGGTTAAGAGCAGGTACATTCTAATCTGGAGGAACCGGGTTTGATTCCTCACTCTGCTGCTTGAGCTGTGGAGGCTTATCTGGGGAACTAGATTAGCCTGTGCACTCCAACACATGCCAGCTGGATGACCTTGGGCTAGTCACAGCTTTTTGGAGCTCTCTCAGCCCCACCTACCTCACAGGATGTTTGCTGTGAGGGGGGAAGGGAAAGGAGATTGTAAGCCCCTTTGAGTCTCTTACAGGAGAGAAAGGGGGATATAAATCCAAACTACTACTCCTCCTTCTCCTCCTCTTCCTCTTCTTCTTCTGGAGCTCTTGCATATTGTGTTTATTTATCTAATATAGAATAAACTTACCAAAGTTAATAACACATTTTTACATTATCGTCAGAGTAAATGTAAGTCTGAACATAAAGGCCAATTGTGCACAAGGTGTTTGCTGCACTATGGGGGTGAATGTCCATCACGGCAAGATTTCTTGTACGGATGTATTTCCTCAAGTCCCATTTTCACTTTCCATTCTCTCCACGGCAAGTGAGACTACTTCTAGCGTGACTTTTACTTTGCTTCGCTGCCAGATTGGGCAGATCAGCCAGTGGCTCCCTCGACCAGCCTCCCCTCTCCTTCGTGGTGCCATCCATGCCTTCCTCCCCACCCCCCCTTCCGTGTTGCCAACTCCTTCAAGTCACAGAAAAGAAGCTCACACAGGCATAGCCAGAACACACTGACCTCTAATTCTCATATTGATATATGGAGATATCAATATAACACTGACACAAAGTGCTTGAATATAACAAGCCTCTCTCTCTTCCTGTGCCAGCAGCAGCAGCGGCAGAAAGTGTGTGGGTAGGGTGGGGAGATTATTTATTTATTTATTGCATTTTTACCCCACCAATCTCCCAAAGGACTCAGGGCGGCTTACAAATAAAAGCATATAAAAACAATACAATACAATAAATAGTACAAAAATATAAACATTATAAGCTTTAAAAAAAACAGATTACAACAGATAGCATGGGAGTACATGGGAACTTAAAAAGAGATGTACACACCATATCTAGACAAGGACCATGAATGATATTAGAAAAAGGGATGCCCGGCTGCAGGGGCGGAGCAAGGGGGAACTGCGCCCGGGGCATGTTTGCACCCTGTGCCGTTGCTGTGTTGCTGCCCCCCTGCCCCCCACGCCTTGGCCATGCCCCGCAACATGGCACGCCTAGGGTGTCGTGCGCGCCCCCGCCCTATTGGTGGAACAACTCTGTTTTACACGCCCTGTGGAACTGAGACAGACTCCGCAGGGCCCAGATATCGACAGGGAGGACATTTCACCAGTCCAAGGCCAGGGCCATAAAAGCCTTGTCGTTGCCAGCCGAACATGCCTGGGGCCCAAAGACTGGAGAGGTCTTTAAGGGCAATAGAATGTCAGTTCCAGGACATGGTCCCTTCCTTCAGCAGTGTGTAGTCCAGGGAATTGCTTTGCCTCTTTCATTTGGAGGGGAGGTTTTTTTGGGGAGTGGCTAAAATATCGATATAACTGCAATAACAGCAATATCGATTTAAGTGCAGTTTAAAGTAGGCTGACCAGAAGTCCCGCTTTTGGCGGGACAGTCCCGCCTTAAAACAATTTGTCCCGCGTCCCGCGGGTTTTTTCAAGTGTCCCGATTTTTGGAAGGCTGCTGCGCTGCCATCTGGGGTGCAAGGCAGTGCGGCAGCCTTCCACCGTGCGCTCCTGCGGCCGCGTGCGCACACGGCCACCCGCCTACCCGCCCGTCCCAGTTTACAAAGGTGACCATCTGGTCACCTTAGTTTAAAGGGCTGAATCGGCAGTCTTGACTACCGGGTACAATGAGATCTGTGCCTTTAAGAATCAGTTGATGAGTGGAGTCAAGGGAACCATGCCCAGGAGAGTTCTCTGCAGAAAAGCTGCATGGCTAGGGGTGAGTGCCTCCTTGCGTGTAAACAGAGAAATGCAAGGAGATCCCACTACAGACCCACTGCACAGTGAAGAGCCCCGAGGTAAGTGTTCCGTGCATAATAGGCGAAATTTGATTTAAGTATGCTGTGTGTTGTCTCTAGAGTAATAGAATTCAAAGGGACATCACACAGCATACTCAAATTTTTGTTAAGACTTGTGTTTACTCTGAGAATAATGTAAACATTTGTTGTTTACTTTGGTATCTTTACTGTATGAATCAACTTTGCTCTGATGCATAATAATTGACTGTTGAAAGACATGCCAGTTTTTGCACAACCTCATTAGTACAGCGTTTACACTTTCAGCTGTGCCTCTCTCCCCCGCCCCCCCGCCCAGGTTGGAAAACCTCTTTAAGATGCTACTGAATTCGAATTCTCAGCAGAGTCACAGCTTGACTTCACTTCAAGGCACTTTAAGATGGTCCTGCAAACATAGCAACCCCAGAGAATTGTGGCATTACATGAGCAATTTTATTTTCAGGCTCTCCCATCCTGAAGTCACCCACCGTTCTGTGTGTTTTGGAGAAATGATCTGGCCTAAAGGAAAGACCGCTGGCGGTTAGATAAACCCGCCATGGTTAAGAACCTGTAGTTGATGCCCGCATTTCCAGTCAGCATAAATTGCAGCTTTTAACAGACAACAAACATTTGCGCGGCAGCCACAGCATCTGCCCATTAAATCTGTTTTTGTGGCTGGCCTCTAGGCTGGGGAGGCGAGCGAGGAGAGGCTGGAATTACAGGTTGCAGCCAGTCCTGTGAATTTTTTACAAAACTAAATGCAGCTGCGAGAGCTGCAATTTTGTGAGGCTCCCCCCTTGCACTCCCTGAGCCCTTGACCTTCTTTTGTGGCACCTGGAATCTTCACCTGGCCTCAAAATGGCAGCTGGCCCCACCCACAAGAGGTCCTGGCTCCCTTGGGTACCAGGTGCAGCAGCCCCTGGCTGATCCTTCGGCTCACTTTCTACCTGGCCATTTGGCATTTCCTCCTTTTATCTCTACCCTCAACTTCCCAATTCCCCGCTCCCCCCAGATTCCTCTCAGCTGGTTAGTGGTGTCCCACACATCTCAGGAGTGATGTTGAGGATGGACTCCTGAAGGAGAAGGCGAAGGAGAAGGAGAAGTTGAGGATGGACTCCTTTAGAAGGAGGAGGAGGAGGAGGAGGAGGAGGAGGAGGAGGAGAAGGAGAAGGAGAAGAAGAAGAAGTTGAGGATGGACTCCTTTAGAAGGAGGAGGAGGAGGAGGAGGAGGAGGAGGAGGAGAAGGAGAAGTTGAGGATGGACTCCTTTAGAAGGAGGAGGAGGAGGAGGAGGAGGAGGAGGAGGAGGAGGAGGAGGAGGAGGAGAAGTTGAGGATGGACTCCTTGAGGAGGAGGAGGAGGAGAAGTTGAGGATGGACTCCTTTAGAAGGAGGAGGAGGAGGAGGAGGAGGAGGAGGAGGAGGAGGAGGAGGAGGAGGAGGAGGAGGAGGTTGGATTTATACTCAGTGGTGGGATCCAAAAATTTTAATAACAGGTTCCGACGGTGGTGGCGATTCAAACAGTGGTGCCGCCGCACACACGCGCCTCCAGTCCCTATTGGGCAGGGAGGTTGCTTTAGTAACCCCTTCTCAGCACTCAGAAAAAATTAGTAACCACTTCTAGAGAAGTGGTGAGAACTGGTTGGATCCCACCTCTGTTTATACCCCCCTTTCTCCCCTAGAGAGAGCTCCAAAAAGAACTGTGGACCCCAGCCCAGGAGGTCCACCTAAAATCCTGGCATAATGTGTTGGAGTGCACAAGTTTGGAGTGCAACAAGCTAAATCTTAGTTCCCCCACAGATAAGCTTCCTCCACAGCTCAAGTGGCAGAGTGGGGAATCAAACCTGGTTCTCCAGATTAGAGTGCACCTGCTCTTAACCACTACGCCACTGCTGCTTTGCATAATCAGTTTCTTCTTCCTTCGGAAGGTCCTTCAGGATGTCTCAGGCATCTAGGCAGGGCCAGAGCCCCTTGGGGATGGGGTGGTCTACAAATCCAAACAATAAACAAACAAACAAACAAATAAATAAATAAATAAAATTTAGATCTACCCAATAAAGAAAAACAGAGTGTATTTTCTCTACCTTAAAGGATCATAGAATCATAGAACTGGAAAGGCCATAGAGGCCATCTAGTCCAACCCGCTGCTCACTGCAGGATCAGCCTAGAACATCCCTGGCAAGTGTTTGCCCAGCCTCTGCTTGAAGGCTGCCAGTGTTGGGGGACTCACCGCCTCCCTAGGCAGTTGATTCCATGGCTGAACTGCTCTTACTGTAACCCCCCCAATATTAATATCCAGCCAGTACCTTTCTCCCCGTAATGTATACCCGTTCTTGTGAGTCATCTCCTCTGCTGCCAACAAGAACAGCTCCCTGCCCTCCTCCAAGTGACAGCCCTTCACATACTTCCAGAGAGCAATCATGTCCCCCCCCCTAAATCTCTTCCCCAGACTAAACATTTCCAAGTCCCTCAGCCTTTCCTTGTAAGGCCTGGTCTCCAGGGGGCCCCTCCCTCCATTTTCCCTACATCTTTTTTGCTTGTGAGGTGAGGTCTCCAGAATTACTCTCAGTACTCCAAGAGAGGCCCGACCAATGTGGTGTACCGCAGGACTGTGACATCTGGCAATTCGGATACCTCAAAGTGGCTGACAGGTGCCTTCCCTTCCCCATTCCCCTCCCCACCACAGATATCTTCTGAGGTAGGTGGGGAGACTCAGAAAAAAGTTCCCTAGAGGAGCTAATCTTGTGACTAAGCCCAAAGAGTTCTGGAGAGAACTGTGAAGCTAGCCCAAGTGAGTTCTGAGAGACATCATCCAGATTGGGCACTAGCCCAAGCTTGAGTTCTAGAGAGAACTGCACGACTAGCTCCAGCAGGCTTGCCTGTAGGCTTCAGGAGCGGAGAATCAATCCCAGTTCACCAGAGATTAGAGGTCTCTGCCCGCCATCTGCTCTTAACCACGCCATACAAACTGGCTCTCAAATTCAGAGTCATTGCTTTTTTTGCTTAGGAGGTTTTAGTAATGCGACACCTGGAACTTCCTTGCAATAAACTAAGCAGACATTCTGTTTTCTTCCTGCAGCTCCTCGGGGACCTCGAAGCGAGAGAGGGAACAGTGTTGGGGGGCGCTGCACGCTCCTGCCCCTCCAACCAGACAAGACGGGCTCTTGTCAGCAACCTACCATACTTCCCAAGGGTGATTTGAAGCTCCTGGCTCCGTGGCCTTCTCGGGCAGCATCACGACGCCAGCTCAAAAACAGCTTGGGAGAGTTCTCGAAGCATAACCGGCTTTGCATGCGGAAGATCCCAGATTCAGCCCGGCCAGCCAATGATGCCCAGGACCACGATTCCATATTTTGAGGAGATTTTCCATGGGCACGATTAGGCTTCTACAAACTCAGGTAAAGATTCCTCTTCGGTGATTTTTCTGCTGTATCAGAATCGGACCTAGGGGTGAAACCGGAACCCTTTGCCCTGATTGGGAAGTTGGCACTTCCTGGCCGTTGTAGATTTTCTGGGCTGTTCGGCCACAGTCTGGTGGTTTTAGGTTCTGACGTTTCAGCCACATTTGCGGCTGGCGTTTGCAGAGATGTGTCAGAGTTTAGGATGCGTCTGACGGTAGGCGACATCGTTTCTTGCCCAGGTCTATGTGCCTCTAGAAAACAACAGCTTCTCACTGATGCTTGGAAGGCAAGAAATGTGTTATGTGTCACTAATGTAACCTCTATCTGTGGGTTCTGTGGGGCAGAACTTGGCACGATCGAGTTTTACCGCAACAACAAGTTTTAAAAAGCAACAACATGGTTTACTTTCTTAACATATAACATCAAACATCCAACATTGTAACATCACAACTTCAAGGTCCCATGTTCCAGAGTTTGCATTTCTAAGTCCTTTAGTATTTACAGTGTTCCCTGATGCTGCCAAGTCATTTAACTTTGCCAGGTATGGGTTGGTCTCACCTGAAGACTCCAAGGGCTTGATGAACAGGATTCAATATGATGAAGGTTTCCAGGAGAACTCTCACCCATTACAAACACAAAAAGAAACCCTGAAACAATAAACTCCAACATTTACAACAGCAAAAACAACCTTCCCACTAGTTCCCAACAACATTGCAGTTACCTTAACAAGGTGTTAAGGGCTTATACAACCAAGGTCCGAGTCTGGTAGCCTTGTCTCCTCCAAACTACACGAGCTCTGCAGCCCACTCCTGCTTTGGGTCTCCACCCCTTTCTGGGTCAACCCATTCTGAGCATGGGGGTTACACTAAATCACCGACAGAGCAGCCCCTGAAAATGTAGCTTTCCCCGGTCCATACAGCTGATGAAAAGAATGAGCCCATATGATGGGGGCATGGCTGCATCTCAGTTGGTAGAGCATTCATTCATTCATTCATTCATTCATTCATTCATTCATTCATTCATTCATTCATTCAATTTCTATACCAACCCTCCCTTAGATTACAATATCTAAAACAATTCCAACAAGTTACTCTAATTTACAGACATTTGGATCAAGACGGCGTCATGATCTACAAGTTTACCTAAAAAGATAGCACCATGTCTTAAACAAAACTAGGCACAACGTTTTATTTTAAAACACTTAAATTCTGGACAATTCAGAAGGTTACTTTGTCAGACTGCACAGGGAGGCCATTGAAATTCACAAACACCAAGACAACTTCAACAGGAAAGAAGAGACTCCGAGAATTAACAAAGCTTGGCTACCAGTACTTAAAAACACCAAAAGCAAACCCCAAGAGCATGCTAAGCGGCTTACAACAGTAGGTAACATATAGAATTCAATTAAATAAACAATTAAAACAATTTTAATTATTAAAATCCAATCTAATCTATGCAAAACACATTTAACATTTAAAAATCAACTAAAGAACTTAAAAACTTCAAATCGGAGTTAAAATAGACTGGCAACAGATTCCATATAAAGCAAATAGGGGATTAAGGATTTAGGGCCGGCAGCCGTGCAATTAAGAATAATTATTTCAGTTTCGGGCCTCAGCCAAAAGCCTGGCAGAACAACTGTGCCTTACCGGCCCTGCGGAATTGCATCAAATCCCGCAGGGCCCTGCTGTTAGGTCATAGTGACCAGACGTCCCGCTTTTGGCAGGACAGTCCCCCTTTTAAGCAATTTGTCCCACGTCCTGTGGGTTTTTTTAAATCTCCCGATTTTTGGAAGGCTGCACTGCCTTCTGGGGCGCTCCCCTTTTCCACCCTGTCACAGAGCGGGAAACAGGGGAGCACCCCAGAAGGCAGTGCGGCAGCCTCCCACGCTGCCGCACTGCCTTCTGGTGAGCTCTCGGTGACAGTTAAAAAAGGTGAAAATCTGGTCACCTTACGTTAGGTGGAAGAGTCGGTTCCATAAGTACGCTGCATCTTCTTGGAATGCGGAAGGTCCCACATTTCAGACCCCAGCATCTCCCATTAAAAAGGACCAGATGGGAGGTGGCGTGAAAGACCTTTAATCTGTTGCTATTTCTCTCTGGTAAGAGATAACTTTTCATTACAGGGGAGTGTGCAGAGGCAGAATATACCACAGAGCTTACCCAGAGCTTACGTGTGTGCTGAAAGAAAAGAAATTCAGAGCCAGTTCAAAGTTTCAGACTAGTATAAGGAGGCTTCATTAAGGAACTCCATTCTAGGAACGGAAGGGAACAGAGCCTAACTAGCTGGATGGCGAAGGATGCTGTCTGCATCTCTCTGCATGCATGAGGCAAGATGTGGAGAGGTGTGCGCTAGAATGGTGGTGTGTGGAGGCGAAGCAGGAAGGAAGAGAGTTTCAGTATCAATCTACATATCAAAGGGAGAGTATCAGAGCAGTAGAGAAAAGACGCCCAGTGTCTTGACCCCTCTAGCTATCTGATTCACTGATCAGTCACTGAGGCAGGGGACAGCACAAAGTCCTTCACTTCCAACAGAATTGGCACCTTGCCAGTCTGAGTAAACAAGAGTGGCCTTTATGCATCAGGGATGTGACTACGTAGTGGTTAAGAGCAGATGGACTCTTATCTGGAGAACTGGGTTCGATTCCCCGCTCCTCCACATGAGCAGCGGACTCTGATCGGTTGAACTGGATTTGTTCTGCTGCTCCTCCACATAAAGTCCACCGGGTGACCTTGGGTCAGTCACAGTTCTCTGTGAACTCTCTCAGCCCCACCTGCCTCACAGGTGCCTGTTATGGGGTCAGGAAGACAGAGGGTTGTGGACCACTTTGAGACTGCTTATGGTTTTGGAAAGTGCAGTATAAATCTGTACTCCTCTTCTCTTCCACTGTGGTAGGAGTCATGGTGATAGAAAAATAAGTATACAAACACAACCAGAAGTGGCCATGTGTCGCTCTAGGAATCTCTGGAAACCTCAGTAGTTTTACTGTAGAGTTTGCAGTGATTCCTAGAGCTACCCATTGTTACTTCTGGATCCACTCAGGAGTGGCAAAGTTGCAAACGTCATTAGCACTCGGCCATGTCTCTACCCTCCAGTTCTTCCAGTTTGCCAGACTCCATCTGGCAGACCTGTGGCTCAGGACGAGGGCGTTTCATATGTGATTCGAGACCAGATTCAGAGATATGAGTGTTAGGGATCCTAAGGATCAATGGCAACAACCTCTGCTTGTCCCTTGCCTTGAGTAATCCGTAAAGGGTCACTGTGCTGACCCCTCAGGGGCTGCAGTTATTTCTAGGCATAGCGAATACACATATCCGTGATAGGATGTTAAGGCAAGGAAAAGTCGTATTCTCCCTTTAAGACAAAGCACGATGGGAGTTGTCATCTGTAGTTGATGTAGTGGTCAAGAGCAGCATGGTGTAGTGGTAAAGAGCAGGTGCCCTCTAATCTGGAGAACCGGGTTTGATTCCCCGCTCTGCCACTTGAGCTGTGGAGGCTTATCTGGTGAACCAGATTAGCTTGTGCACTCCAACACATGGGTGACCTTAGAATAGTCACAGTTCTTCAGCGCTCTCTCAGCCCCACCCATCTCACAGGGTGTTTGTTGTTGGGGGAGGGAAGGGAAAGGAGATTGTAAACCCCTTTGGATCTCCTTACAAGAGAGAAAGGGGGATATAAATCCAAACTCCTCCTCCTCCTCCTCCTCTGTATTAATTTTCTTTATGGCCCGTAATTGCCTCTCCAAGTTGGGTTGTATAAAAGCTAGCGAAAAAGTTTATTTCCCTTTTGTAATTCTCGGAACAGAGGGGCGTGCTGATTCATTCTATTTTTCCCGGCATTTTATACATTTCTCAGCTCGGAGTATTAACTGTTGCCGCGTCCTAGCAGAAATGTAAATTATCGAAATGCGCGTGGAGACCCTGTTAATTTTTTAAAAATTAATAAACCCGAGCTGAAGACGTGTGTAACATTTTTGCCGAACACACATCCCAAAGAGATGTTCCTTTCGGGCTGGAATATTCGCCATAATTCGGTTGCAGTTTGACAGCGCGTTTCGCCTAAAAGCATTCTCAAGGAATTAGCGCCAGACTTCTGGCTATTTTTAACACTCCCGGGGGTTTACCTAATGGAGTCAGCTGAGCTCAGCAAAGTGCCCCCCTAAATCATGGTGCGACCAAGCCCCCCAGCGGCACTGTGAGATCAAAAAATAAAATATAACACTCCCTTGGTTGTTGTTTGCCTTTCCCCGCGCTGGAAGACAGGAAGGCTGTTCGGAGGCCCCTCCTGGGCATCTATCCAGCAAAATTCTGCTTTGTTGGTTGAACAGTCGCCCCCACCTTTCCCAAGAGAATCTCTCCCCTGCTATCCGCTTTGATCCACTCCGTCCTTTGCAGCTGCCCCGGCCTAAATGCTGGGAAGCGTGGCTTTTCCCAACCACCTACATGTGTGCTCTTAGAATCATAGAACCATAGAGTTGGAAGAGACCCCAAGGGCCATCAAGTCCAACCCCCTGCTATGCAGGAACACACAATCCAAGCATTTCCTGACATATGTTAATCCAGCCTCTGTTTTAAAAACCCCAAAGAAGGAGACTCCACCACTCTCCAAGACCATGAATTCTACTGTCAAACAGCCTGGATGGTCAGGAAGTTCTTCCTAATGCTTTCAGGGTCGGACGGCTGTGCGGTTTCCACCAGCGGCGAATCGCAGGAGTGCAGAGCTGGTTAAAGGCTGTCTGGCCGGGTATGAGAATGCTAGCAGCATCATGCTGCTGAGGGGCCAGGGATCACCAGTAAATTGGCCTCTGCTGAGTGCAGAGACCGATTCGGGACATATGGGGTAAGACGGTGGAATCTCTTTTCCTGCACCTTGAACCCATTACTCCTGATCCCAGTCTCTGGAGCAGCAGAAAACAAGCTTGCTCCCTCTTCGACATGGCATCCCTTCAAATATTTAAACATAGCTATTAGTAACTTTGCCTTCATGTTATGGCTCAGCCTGGTCTGGGTGGGCACCCCTGGAAGGAAGCCTTAGACGGAGAGGAGGAGACAGTTTTGGTTCCAAATTCCCGGGCACTGCCTGTAAATGTAACCTCAGCTTGTGGGTTCTGTGGGGCAGTACTTGGAAGGAGTTGCAAAGAACCAAATTTAAACAACAAAATGGTTTACTTTTCTTTACAATTAACACTTTTAAAACATCAACATTTAACGTTACAATTCAAGGTCCTGTTCAGGTTGCATTTCAAGTCCTTCTATTTACAGTCTACTGATATTGCCAAGTCCAAATCTTCTTTGCAAGTTGGCTGGCTCACAAAGAGACTCAAGGCGATGAACGGGACACACAACGATGAAGGTCTCCAGGAGAACTCTCACCCATTACAACCACAAAAGAAACCCACAAGAACAAATAAGCTCCAACATTTGCAACACAGCAAAACAACAGCTTCCTTCCCAGTAGTTCCCAGCAATATTGAGTGCAACCCAACAAGGTGTTAAGGGCTTATAAATCAGGTCGAGTCTGGTAGCTGTTCTTTACCAAAAGAGCTCTTTCAGCCTCTCTGCTGCTCCGAGTCTCCACCCCTTACTGGGTCAACCCATTCTGGGCCAACCCATTCTGGGCATGGGGGTTACATAAACGCAGAGCCTGAACAGTCCGTAGTTCTTGCAGGACCAAATCCAGAGGCTCAGACAGAGCATTCGAGCTGGGATCCACAGCCAGGTCCAAGCTCTGAGATTTCCCAGCCAGGGTCTCGCTCTGAGACTCTTCAGTCTTTGGATACTAAGCCAGACGGGACCCTGCCAGCTCCGTCACCCACCCACCCATCTCCAGAGCTCCAGGAGCAATGCAGGAGAAGACTATGTGCTAGTTTACAGCAAGGGAGACTCAGAAGCAGGTTACCAGCTATGGGGCGAGCTGGATTAGATGCAAAGTCTTTGTAGGAGCCAAACTAAAGCAACCCAGCTGCAAGAGGTAGGAGCCAAACTAAAGTAAACCAGCTGCAAGAGGTTATCTACGGGACCGTCTCACCCCATATGTCCCGAGTCACGTCCTCTGATCAGCGGAGGCGAATCTGTTGGTGGTCCCCGGCCCCTCCATGATGCGGCTGGCCTCCACGCGGGCCAGGCCATTTACTGCCCTGGCCCCCGCCTGGTGGAACGCTCTTCCTCCAGCAGTTGGGGCTCCTCGCGGGAACCTCGGAGAGTTCCCTGCCAGGGGCCTGCAAAACTGGCTAATGTTATTGTCCCACCGGGTACTTGAAGGGGAAGTACGCTGGTTAGCCCGCCCCTCTTTGTTGCTCAGCGCACTGGCTACTATATCTGACCATCTGCCTACCCTCCTCCCGCCCAGGAGGCTATTGTCCCACTGGGGTTTGATCCACAGGCACGCCACTTTTATTATTATCATTCATTTTTTTGTAGGTTACTTCTGCTACAGTTTTCATAGTTTTAAGGTTTTGTATTGTTTTAATTGGGGCTATTCGATTTGTTTTATTGTCTTGTTATTTGCTGTTGTACACTGCCCCTGAGCCCCTTCTCGGGGTAGGGGCGGTTTATCAAATCGAACAAATAAACATAAATAGATAGATAGATAGAGATAGAATAGATAGATAGATAGATGGATAGATGGGTATTAATAGATGGATAGATAGATAGATCGTCAGATGAGGATAGATCGTGGATAGGATAGAGGAGTGAGATAGATAGATAGATAGATAGATAGATAGATAGATAGATATATATTGCACTAGTGAATGGGAGGCTGGCTATACAAGAGAGGTTGCAGCTGTTCTAGCTTGTGGCACCACTGTTGTGGTTCAGTTTGCAGGTCACTGTTTTGAGTCTTGTCTTGAAGGTTCCAGGCTCTATGCATGAAATGATTGAACCTTCTTAGAACTGTCTCTAGACTATCTTCGATTCCTGAGGGGCCCTGTCTACGACAAGCCACGACATCCCGCCCGCCTGTCATCTTGAGCAAGAGAAGGCCCGTTTGTATGCAGAAATGGAGGGGAAAGGCAATCGTGTGTTTGGCAAACCTGTAAACCTTTACCCAGATACTCTCCTGAATGCAGCCCCCACCCCACCCCCAGGGAGCTGCATGGGGAAATATTACTGCTTTCTCCTCCTGTGCAGACCCCTCTGCGCCTTTGGGCCATGATTCGCCTGCATTCAGCTCAGGCCTATTTGTATATCTAGCAACCAACAGACCACACTGCAGGTCCAAACTACCATCTGCCTAGAAATGAAATGAGAAGCTGCTTCCAGAGGACTCGTGGCTCAGCAAAAGAGCGCCTGTTTGGCATGCAGGAGGTCCCGGGGTTCAATCCCTGGCATTTCCAGAGCCCTTCGGGGATGGGGCGGTATAAAAGTCTAATAAAATAAATAAATAAATAAATAAAACAGACCAGGTAGAAAGTAGGAGCAGCAGTGGCGTAGGAGGTTAAGAGCTGGTGTATCTAATCTGGAGGAACTGGGTTTGATTCCCAGCTCTGCCGCCTGAGCTGTGGAGGCTTATCTGGGGAATTCAGATTAGCCTGGGCACTCCCACACACGCCAGCTGGGTGACCTGGGGCTAGTCACAGTTTCTTGGAGCTCCTCTCCAGCCCTGCACCCACCTCACAGGGTGTTTGTTGTGAGAGGGGAAGGGCAAAGGATGATTGTCCAGCCCTTTGAGTCTCCCCTGCAGGAGAGAAAGGGGGGATATAAATGGGGATATAAATCCAAACTCCTCCTCCTTCTTCTTCTTCTTCTTCTTCTTCTTCTTCTTCTTCTTCTTCTTCTTCTTCTTCTTCTTCTTCTTCTTCTTCTTCTTCTTCTTATGTGGAAGACCTCTGGCTGAGACTCTGGAGAGCGGCTGCCAGTCTGAGTGGACAATGTTTAATGGACCAAGAGTTTAATGCAGGAGAAGACAGTTTCATGGGCTTACGAGTGATTTTTTTATTTTACTATTCCCCGGTTCAAAATGGCTTCGGAATAAAATGTTGCGGAATTTCCAAAGTGCGTGTTTGTGACACCCCAGAGGGGAGTAATGGTTTGGATGGAAGTGATTTGCAACGGAGCAGTGATTAATTTGGGGAGAGGGGTGTTCCGGGTCTTTGACGCGTCACCTATTCCCACTGGTTTGCTTTAGAGATGCTGTGCTGCAAACATATTTGGCTGTCAGGCCGAGGATGGGTTAGATGTGGTTTTTTGGGGACCTCAGTGAAGTATGGTGGTGTATGGTCTCCCCTTCAAAGCAGCCGTTTAGTTTCCTGGCAAACTGATCTCTGTAGTCCGGAGATCAGTCGTAATTCCAGGGAATCTTTGGGCTCCACCTGGAGGTTGACAGCTGTGATTTTCTACTCTGGCTGAAATGCAGCTGCAGACAAAATAAGGAAGGAAGGAAGCCCAGAAGGGTCAGCGGCATTTATTGGCAGGCAACGGGACACCCAGCCTGTTAGCGCCAGTTCTGGCGAACCTGGCTTTTGCTTTATTCAGAATTAGTCTCCCCTCCCATTTCCCCAAAGAATGTGAAAAAGAGTTATTTCGCAGCTGAGGCACCCTAAGGTCGGCGACAGATAGAGATGAAGCCACCTGGCCTCCTACTCCCCCAGGACAACAGAAACATCCTATTTCCCATGAGACAAGAAATGTCAGGGGTGAGCCTAGTTACCTACTCAGCATGTGAAGCCATAAAGTAAAGATCAAGGAAAGAATCTCCCATTACAGCAGTGGTAACATATAGCAGGCTGGTTACATATATCTTGTAGTGATTACATTGAGGTAGGAATGCATCTCAATCAACTAGATACAATCACTGGAGATATATATCTATATCTATATCTCAAATCTATCAATCTATCTAATCCGTCCATCCATCCGTCTAATCCGTCTGTCTGTCTAATCCAGTGTTTTCCAACCTTTTCGAGGTCAGGGTACCCTTGACCTCACTCTTCATATCTCACGGTACCCCTGCCGCCACCCTCCACCTTCCCCTCCCATTGCCCCTGCTTGCCACACCCCCACCTTCCCCTCCCAGGGTGAAGGGTAAGCACTGTGGGTGGTGGTGGGTGCTGACCTTGTGGCAGACCCTGCCCCATGGGCCAGCTCCATCTCCTTGCTGGCGCCGGTGGGAGACACCACAAAAATGAGGGGGGGGGGCAGTAGTGTTGCCACGGTACCCCTGGGACATGCTCACGGCACCCCAAGGGTACCACGGAACCCTGGTTGAGAATGGCTGATCTAATCCATCCATCTATCTGTCTATCAAATTCATCTATCTATTTATCCATTTATCTAATAATCCATCTGTCTCTGTCCCTGATCTAGTCCATCCATCTAGCTGTCTATCAAATCAGTCTGTCTGTCTGCATCTATCTAATCCATCTGTTTGTCACCACCGGTGGTAGATGGGGCGGCGGGGGGTGGGTGATTGGGTTGCCAGATGCAGATTGGGAAACTCCTGGCGATTTATGGGTGGAACCTGGAGAGGACAGGGGGTCTCAGTGGGGCACAAGGCCCTAGAGAGTCCATTCTCCAAAGCATCCCTTTTCTCTGCAGTTGGAAGATGAGCTGTAATTCCAGGGGATCCTGCAGGCTGGCATCCCTCCTTGCCAATCCCAGGTCGGGAAATACTGGAGGTTTGAGGGTGCAGTAGGTTTCCCTGGTCCCACCGGCAGGGTGGGGGTGTGTGTGTGTGTGTGTGTGTGTGTGTGTGTGTGTGTGTGTGTGTGTGTGTGTGTTTCTAGAACCAGGTTGAGAAACTCTTCAGAAATTTGGGGATGGCGCCTGGGGAGGGCAGAGACCTCGCTGGGGTGCAAGGCCCCACTCCGAGGCACCCATTTTCTCCAGGGGAGCTGACCTCCGCAGCTGTAATTCCGCGGGGGGAGGGGGGACACCTCCAGGGGCCGCCTGGAGCTTGGCACCCCGACTCCCAGGTTTACAAACAGCCTCAAGCGCGGGCGACGCGCTGCTCATTCCAAGCGGCGGGAGGGGACCGTACCAATGCAGCAAGGGGGGGGGAGAGAGAAAGGCGGGAGCTGCCTTTCTCCTCCTCCCCCCCTTGCCTCATTGGTACGGCCCTCTCCAGCCGCTTCAGGGCCGGATTGGAAGGGGGCCGCGGGGGTGGGGGGGCTCGGCCAGGGGCGGGGCTCGGGCGGAGGGCTGGCGTCCCCCCCCCCCGCAGGCGGCACTTGGTCCGGCCCCCGGCTGGGCTCTGGCCATGCGTGGCGCGCGGGGCTCCAGTCGGCTCCGGGCGGCGCGGAGGCAGCAGAGGCGGCGGGTAAGAGCCGTTCCCGGGGGGTGCGGAGCCGGAATGCAGCCCCCGAGGCGGGGAGAGCCCTGCGGGGGCCGGAGAAGGGGGGTCTCCTTGTCCCGGCAGCTTCTCGATTAAAAACCTCCCCCCCGCAGCCATGGTTGACTCCGCGGCGGGACGCTCTGTGCACGCTCAGAGGCTGGGGGAGCCCTTTCCCCAGACCTCAGCGTTGCAGCCCCGCTTAGAGGCTGAACACGGGTTCCCTGCGGACGGTGTGAATGGGTCGTTGCCCCCTGGTACGGGGTGGTGGTGGTGGTGGTGGTGCGGGATGCGCTTGCCGCATGGTCCCCGCGGGGTCGGGGGCGAGAAGTTCGGGCTGCAGCCTGCAGTACACGGAGGAGGATTCCCACGTTACCCCCGGGCCTTGGTCCCGCGCGAGACCCTTTGCTGGGAACGGGGCTTAGGCGGAGCCTCGGATCCTGCGGCTGTTATGGCTGCGATCCTGCTCTTGAGTTTCTCCGGTCCGAGCCCATTGGGATGAAAGGGTTCGCCCACCCTAATTCTCTTTAGGATTGCGCTGTGCACCACGTTGGGCTACTGAGACCGCCATAACTCTGTTTGGGATTGCACTGTGAAGCCCTTTGGTGTGTTTAAACCGGCTGAACTCTCTTGAGGATGGCCCTGTGTTGTATTTAGACTGGCTTAACTCTTTAGGGTTGCCCTGTGGTGTATTTAGGCTGTCTTAACTCTCTTTAGGATTACCCTGTGCTGCATTTAGACTGGTGTAACCCTCTTTAGGATTGCTCTGAACACGCTGGTGGTATTTAGGCTGGCTTAACTCCCTTTAGGATTGCCCTGTGGAGCACTTTGGTGTATTTCGACCAGCAGAACTAGAATACTCTGTGATGTATTTCAACTGGCCTAACTCTTTTTGGGATTGCGCCGTGAAGCGGCTGGATGTATTTTAATAATCAGCAGCCGTTCGTAGGGGGGGCTGGAGGCACAAGACACAGAATGGGACATTCAGTAGATAAGGCCATAGGAATTAAGGTCGCAGCAACAACCAGAAATCTGGAAAACAGAAGCGAAGCATCAGTCAGAACGTGACACATGAAATGATGCAAAAATTACTCAGGGGAGTAGTTCTTTGGCAGCAGAGCTAGGCAGACGGGGCCAGATTCGAACACCTGGCCCAGTGGTCTTGACTGAGTTTGGAGCATCTTTTGCTGATTAACACCCAAGATGAATAAATGTTTTTTACTCTTGGTTGTCCCGCTGAACAGAAATGCAAGCCGACATGGCGAGGGCTTGGGTTCACCATCCCCACTCTGCCGTAGAAGTTGGCTTCAGGAGTTGAGTCTGGTCGCATATGCACTCGGCCTAGCCTACCTCAAAGGGTTGGTGTGAGGATAAATATGGTGGACCAGAGAAATATCGGTCCCCTTGGAGGAGAAAGGTGGGGTGTGAAATGAAATAAAGAAATGAATGAAATGGTGGCTGTGGATGATTATGCTCGAGGGAAGAAGTTGTTGAATTTAGGGTTTATGTTGCGTATGTCGCTGCCGTGGGGATCCTGATTGAATGGAAAGATGGGGCAGGCAATCCTTGTCTCATCAGATATCAGAAGCTATGCAGGGCTGGCCCTGGTTGGTCCTTGGATGGGAAACCACCCAAGAAGTCCAGGGTCGCAAGTTAAGGCAAACCACCTCTGCTCGTCTCCTGCCTTGCAAACCCTGCAGCAGTGGTGGCGAACCTATGGCACGGGTGCCAGAAGTGGCACTCAGAGGCCTCTCTGTGGGCACACACAGAGTGCCACCCCCACACATCTAGGCTGGCCTGGGCCGCTGGGCTTGATTATTAGCATTAAACCTAAGACCTAGTTTTGGGGAAGCAGTGTAGGGTAACCCTGTTAAGCGCTATTAAACCCACTGATTTTCATGCGAAGAACAAAAGCGCGATCCTTTACCTGGGAGTAAGCTCGGTTGCTGGCAATGGGACTTGCTTCTGAGTAAACCCTCCTAGGGTCGTGAGTCACCCGTCGGAAGAGTTGCACGGTTGCTTCAAAGCAAAGCCACCGACTACTGCCAAGCTTACTCCTGAGTAACGTGCACTTTGGAGCCAACCGTTTTTTCTAAGCTAAAACCTCATTATTCAGGTTAAATGGCCATGTTGGCACTTTGCAATAAATAAGTGGGTTTTGGGTTGCAATTTGGGCACTCGGTCTCGAAAAGGTTCGCCATCACTGCCCAAGAAGAAGAAGAAGAATCTCCTTACAATCTCCTTGCCCTCCCCCCCTCACAACAAACACCCTGTGAGGTAGGTGGGGCTGAGAGAGCTCCAAGAAGCTGTGACTAGCCCAAGGTCACCCAGCTGGCGTGTTGTCGGAGTGTACAGGCTAATCTGAATTCCCCAGATAAGCCTCCACAGCTCAGGTGGCAGAGCTGGGAATCAAACCCAGTTCCTCCAGATTAGATACACGAGCTCTTAACCTCCTACGCCACTGCTGCTACTACAGGGTAGTCCTAGGTCGTGTGCAACTTAACAGCTCTTTGCACATGCTCGAGACAGTCTGCAGCATCAGATGAATGCTATGCATACTGGTGGCATACACAACATTTTCAAGAATTTCTTTTTTTTGTTTAAATGTAAAATAATGTTGGCAATAAATATGCTGTGCAGATCTGAGGCCCCGGTTTTTATAGGAGCCATGCTGCTGTTTGTTTTGAAGTGGTGATTAGTGGCGTGGGAGTTTAATTTCAGGCCATTTTCCCTTCTCCCCAATTCTGGTTGCTTGTTTGCTTGTCCCCTTTTTAGCCTGTCCTTCCTCTGGGGACCTTGCCCACTTCCTCCATTTTACCATCAACGACGCCCAGACAAGGTAGACCTGCAGTCCGCATTCACAGTCCTTTTCCACCGGCACAAACCCTGTTTTGCACCCATTCCTAAATCTGGGTTGAACAGTGGAGATCTAGGCTTTCGCGGGGAGAGGTCTGCCAGTCTTCCGTTCCCGCGGGGCCCGCTAGAGTTGATCCATCGCCGCACGCAACAGGGCAAAAGAAGAGTCACTCATAAGATCAGATTTCCTGAAACAAAACAATGTTTTGGGGGTCTTGCCTGGAGAACTGGCAGTTCGTCACCGGAGGTATCCGGTGACATACGTTGGTATTGGTCTAGAACAGTGGTTCTCAACCTTCCTAATGCCGCGGCCCTTTAATACAGTTCCTCGTGTTGTGGTGACCCCCAACCATAAAATTATTTGTGTCTCGGTTCCTAAGACCATCGGAAATATGTGTTTCCCGATGGTCTTAGGCGACCCCTGTGAAAAGGTCGTTCGACCCCCAAAGGGGTCGCGACCCACAGGTTGAGAACCACTGGTCTAGAAGTGGTCTTACTGGGCGCCGCTGCCCTGGTTCACAAATGGCATCAGACGCTTGAAAGAGAGCTTCAGCACTGCCCGATACCTTAAAGAAGACTCCATCAAGCCCATCTTTTTTCTGAAGTTGCCTTCCGCTGAGTCTATCAAGGCGGGCATTGCCTTCTCAGGCCGGCAGCCGTTCTCCGGGGTCTTCCAAACCACCTGATGCCAGACCCTTTTAGCTGGAGACGCCAGAGATCGAACTCGGGGGCTTGTGCGTTCAAAGCGGACGCTCTGCCACTGAGCCACAAGCCCTACTGTTTATGTCTCCACCTGGATGCCCCGTCGGCTCCGCAAAAATTTCCCATTCCTGACTCAGTCCATTCTGCTTTGCCGCTCCTGGCACCTCTGATCCTGTTCCTCTATCCTTGCCAGTGGTGGGATCCAAAAATTTTAGTAACAGGTTCCCATGGTGGTGGGATTCAAACAGTGGCGTAGCGCCAATGGGGCTGGGTGGGGCATGACGGGGGCATGGCCGGGCATTCCAGGGCGGGGTTGTGGCAAGGACACAGCCGCTGCGCTGCTCCTTGGGCGGGAAACGAATGCACGCAGGCGCAGGCTGCCGTGCATGCTGGTGCACCTCCTGCTAGACTGCTTCAAGTTCTGCACGCTACTGCTGAGAGGAGGGACATGACTAAGAAGAGTTTGAAGAAGAAGAGTTTGGATTTATATCCCCCCTTTCTCTCCTGCAGGAGACTCAAAGGGACTTACAATCTCCTTGCCCTTCCCCCCTCACAACAAACACCCTGTGAGGTAGGTGGGGCTGGGAGAGCTCCGAGAAGCTGTGACTAGCCCAAGGTCACCCAGCTGGCGTGTGTGGGAGTGTACAGGCTAATCTGAATTCCCCAGATAAGCCTCCACAGCTCAGGCGGCAGAGCTGGGAATCAAACCCGGTTCCTTCAGACTAGATACACGAGCTCTTAACCTCCTACGCCACGTGGCAAAATCACCAATTAGTGATCACCAAAATCACGTGGCAAAATCACAGTAACCCCCTCTCGGCACACACAAATAATGAGTAACCTACTCTCAGGAACCTGTGAGAACCTGCTGGATCCCACCTCTGATCCTTGCCTCCAACTTAAACACACTCAAACTAGCTCTGTGTGCCCTTCTTTCTTGGGGTAGAATCTGTCGCTCAGTGGGAGAGAGCATTTGCTGTCTACTCAGGCCGGCAGCTGCTCTCCAGGGTTTCAGGCAGAGCTTTCTCCTGCCACTTACTACCTGGAGAGGCCGGGGATCGAGCCTGGAGTCCTCTGGGTCCGAAGTGGGTGCTTCCCCTCTGAGCCAAAGCCCTTCCCCCTGGTAGACCAGGATCTGCTTCAGTATAAGGCAACTTCTTGAGGAAGGGCCGTGGTTGAGTGGTAGAGCATCTGTTTGGCATGCGGAAGGCCCCGGGTTCAATCCCCGACGTCTCCAGCTGAAAGACTAGGCAATAAGTGAACTGAAAGACCGCTTTCTGAGTTCCTGGGGAGCGGCTGCCAGTCAGTGTAGACAATACAGACCTTGCTGGACCGGAGTCTGATTCAGTAGAAGTCAGCTGTTTGTGCATGTATATGTAACTTGGCTAAAGAGCCAGTGTGCTGTAGTGGTTAAAAGCAGTGGGCTGTCGTGTGGAGAGTCACATTTGATTCCCCACTCCTCGACATGAGCAGCGGACTCAAATGTGGTGCACCAGATTTCTTTCCTCGCTACTACACATGAAGCCTGCTGGGCGATCTTGGGCCGGTCACAGTTCTCTCAGAACTCTCCAAGCCTCACCAGCCTCACAAGGTGTCTGCCAGGGGAAGGGAAAGGAGTTTGTAAGCCACTCTGACACCTCTTATGGCTGAGAAAAGTGGGATATAAATCTAGACTCTTCTGAATTTCGGTGGCCCTCTCTTCAGGTCTGGGGCCTTCTTTCGCATTCATTCATCTAGAACAGGGGTAGGGAACCTGCGGCTCTCCAGATGTTCAGGAACTACAATTCCCATCAGCCTCTGTCAGCATGGCCAATTGGCCATGCTGGTAGGGGCTGATAGTGAATTTTCAGTTCCTGGAACATCTGAGAGCCGCAGGTTCCTACTCCCCCTGATCCTAGAAGAAGAAGAGTTTGGATTTATATCCCCCCTTTCTCTCCTGCAGGAGACTCAAAGGGGCTTACAATCTCCTTGCCCTTCCCCCCCTCACAACAAGCACCCTGTGAGGTAGGTGGGGCTGAGAGAGCTCCGAGAAGCTGTGACTAGCCCAAGGACACCCAGCTGGCGTGTGTGGGAGTGCCCAGGCTAATCTGAATTCCCCAGATAAGCCTCCACAGCTCAGTCGGCAGAGCTGGGAATCAAACCCGGTTCCTCCAGATTAGATACACGAGCTCTTAACCTCCTACGCCACTGCGTAGTCATTCATCCCCCATAATCTAGTCATTCGTCCCGCATTAACATTCGTGAAGATCCCCTTGGCATGGTGTGTCTTGTTGTCGTAAAGGGCCCAAAATACAAACATCATCTTACCGTGTTTCTCCGAAAATAAGACAGCGTCTTATATTAATTTTTGCTCCCAAAGATGCGCTATGTCTTATTTTCAGAGGATGTCTTATTTTTCTGCTCCACAGCTACATGCTCTGGTGTTTTGTTCGACGGGCATGCTTCCAAACAAAAACTTTGCTACGTCTTACTTTTGGGGGATGTTTTATATTTAGCACTTCAGCAAAACCTCTAAGCATAAGCATAAGCATTTTATTGTCATTGTGCACGCACAACGAAATTTACAGCTGCATTCCTCGATGCACACAATTTCAGACTCACACCCCATCCTCACTTTCCCCTTCCTCCACCCATCCCTACACAGCCCCAAACACATCAACACGAAGCCGCGGAGTTCAGCATAGCCACAGCTCTAGAGTAGAAGCTGTCTCTAAGCCTCTTTGTCCTAGTTTTGATAGACCTGTATCGTCTACTGTGTCTTATTCTCAGGGGATGTCTTATTTTCGGAGAAACAGGGTAGTAATTGGTATGTTTTTACTAGATGTTTATTTTTTTTTGTCAATTCGTCTGTATTATGGGGGTTGGACACCATCCTGAGCCCACAAGAGGAGGGGGGGCGACGGCATAGTAAATCTAATAAATCTACATCTTTTCTGAACCGAAGCAGTTGCGTAAGTGAGGGCCTTACAATAATGCAGCCTACCACAAATCCCGAAGAAAGAGAGATTCCGAGTCTGGACACCCTCATAGGCTTTTGGAAAATGTGTGGGTGGGGAATGTGTGCGAAACTTGCTTCTGACGCCAGGCTTGCTTTGGAATCAAGGGAAGGAGTTGGGTCTGTAAATCTGTATTGGAGGTTTTTCACTCAGAAAAGCATCGTGGTCTCTTAACTGTTAAGAACATAAGAACATAAGAACATAAGAACTAGCCTGCTGGATCAGACCAGAGTCCATCTAGTCCAGCATTCTGCTACTCGCAGTGGCCCACCAGGTACCTTTGGGAGCTCACATGCAGGATGTGAAAGCAATGGCCTTCTGCTGCTGCTGCTCCTGAGCACCTGGTCTGCTAAGGCATTAGCAATCTGAGATCAAGGAGGATCAAGATTGGTAGCCATAGATTGACTTCTCCTCCATAAATCTGTCCAAGCCCTTTTTAAAGCTATCCAGGTTAGTGGCCATCACCACCTCCTGTGGCAGCATATTCCAAACACCAATCACCACGTTGCGTGAGAAGAAGTGTGTTTTCCTTTCTTTTTATTAGTCCTAATTCTTCCCCAGCATTTTCTAATGAATGCCCCTGGTTCTAGTATTGTGAGAAGAGAGAGAAAAATTTCTCTCTGTCAACATTTTCTACCCCATGCATAATTTTATAGACTTCAATCATATCCCCCCCCCTCGAGCGTCTCACTACTCCAAACTAAAGAGTCCCAAACGGCTGCAGCCTCTCCTCATAAGGAAGGTGCTCCAATCCTTCAATCATCCTCGTTGCCCTTCTCTGCACTTTTTCTATCTCTCTTGATATTATCCTTTTTTGAGATGTGGCGACCAAGAACTGAAACACAAGTACTCAAAGTCGCGGTCGCATCCACTGCTTTATATAAGAGGGCACTGACAATCTTTGCAGTTTTATTTTTCCTCCAATTCCTTTCCTAAAATTATCCCCAGCATAGAGTTTGCCTTTTTCACAGCTGCCATGCATTGAGTTGACATTCCCATGGAACTATCAACTAAAGGCGTTTCCAAATCCCTTTCCTGGTCTGTGACTGATAAGCACTGGACCCTTCTGTAGCGTGTATGTGAAGTTTGGATTTTTTGCCCCTACGTGCATCACTTTACATTTAAGCTACATTGAACTGCATTTTGCCATTTCTTAGCCCACATCACCCTAATTTATCAAGGTCCGCTTGGAGCTCTTAGCATATCCTTTGTGGTTCTCACCACCCTACATTAATTTGGTATCATCCTGCAAACTTGGCCACCACACTACCCTTTACTCCCTACTTCCAGGTCGATTTTATAAATAGAAGTTAAAGAGCACTGGTCCCAAAACGGATCCAGTTCGGGGACACCTACTCCCTACATCTCTCCATTGTGAGAACTTCCCATTTATACCCACCCTTTGTTTCCTGTTCCTCAACCAGTTTTTAATCCATAGGAGGACTTCCCCTCTTATTCCTTCATTGCTGAGTTTTCTCAACAGTCTCTGGTGAGGAACTTTGTCAAAAGCCTTTTGGAAATCCAAGCAGACAATGTCCACTGGTTCCCCCTTATCCACATGTCTGTTTACACCCTCAAAGAACTCTAGTAAGTTTGTAAGACAGGACTTGCCTCTACAAAAGCCATGCTGACTCTTCCTCAGCAGGTCTTGCTTTCTACATGTTTAATAATTTTATCTTTAATGATAGATTCTACTAATTTACCAGGAACAGATGTCAAACTGACTGGCCTGTAATTTCGGGTCCCCCTAGACCCTTTCTTAAAGATTCGTGTGCCATTGGCCATCTTCCAGTCTTCAGGGATGGAGCCTGATTTCAGGGATAAGTTGCATATTAATGTGAGAACATCCGCAATTTCATGCTTGAGCTCTTTAAGAACTCTTGGATGAATGCAATCTGGGCCAGGGGATTTGGTAGCATTTAGTTTATCAATGGCTGCCAGGAACTTCTTCCTTGTCTACCACACACTAACCCGCTAGTTCCTCGGATTCCACCTCCTAAGAAGCTTGGATCAGGTGCAGGCACTTTCCTCACCTGCCTTTGGGTGAAGACAGATGCACAGAATTCATTCCAGCTTCTCTGCAGTCTCCCTGTCATCTTTTAGCGCACCTTTTGTTCCTTCATCATCCGCGGTAACGGTAGCGGTCCGGCTTCCTAGCTGGCTTCCCTGCTTTTTTGATGTACTTGAGAAGAACTGTTTGTTGCTTCAATGCTTGATGTTACGCAGCCATGCGTTCCTCATCAATCCTTTTTGCCTCACGCTTACAGCTAACTTGCTTCTCTTTTTGCCACCATTTGGTGATTCTCTCTGGTATTCTTCATCCAGTTAAGTTGGACTTCCATTTTTCTAAAGACATCTTTTTTTCCTATAATAATTACCTCAACCTCCTTGTGCTAACCATGGTGAAACTTTCTTTTGGACTGGAAGCTGCCTTTCCTAACCTCGCAGGAACACATTCCAGCTGAGCTTTTAAGACTGTGCTGTGTTTTTAAATAACCCTCCCAAGCACCTTGGACATTTTTGACTCTCTTGATTTTCCCTTTTCAAGCTTCCTCGCACTATCCCCCCTCATCTTTGAGAAATTTCCCTTTCTGAAGGCAAATGCTTAACTACATTAGTAGTTGTCCACTTGTTAAGCATGCAGAGATACTGAATCTGACAGCATTGTGGTAAGCTGTTCCCCTATCGACTCCCAACAACACTGACTTCCCGCTTTTCAGGTCCTGGGTCCCACATAGAATTAGATCTAGGATCACATACTCCCTGGTTGCGTTCACTACAACCATCTGCTCCTAAAGCCACAGTCGATTTAGCTATATCCAGGAATGTTCTCTCCTTACTACTATGACCTGAGACATGCATTTTTTCCAGTTTATGTGGGGATAGTTAAAAGATGGCCCATTACCGCGACATTTTTTGCTTTTGTTGGCCTCTCTAATTTCTTTTTCCATCTCCAGAATCCTCTTGTGCACTTTGGTCGGGGGGGGGCGATAATATATTCCCTAATGTTAAACTTTGCTTCACCCTGGTATTGAGTATCCACGAATTAGTGCTTCTGTAGAGGAATCCAGCTTCCCCTACATTGTCTATTTTATGTGTGACACTATGCTCTCTTCTTTGATGTAGAGGGCCACCCCACCCCCAATAAGCCCTGTCCTATCCTTCCTGTAGAGCCTGTAACCTGGGATAACAGCATCCCACTGGTTCTCCTCATTCCACCATGTCTCTGTGAGTGCCCACTATATCAATGTCCTCCTTCGAAACTCTGTACTCCAGCTCCCCATTTTAGGGTGAATGCTTCTACTATTAGCATAGAGACGCACTTGTATACCTCTGTCTCTGTAATCCCCTAACCTGGGATTTGTAATGTGTTTTGCCCTCTAGCCTTTTGTAGACACTATCACTTATCACATTGCTATGCTCCTCGCTTGTATGTGGTTGATTTAGAAAAACCTCTCTCTGTGTCTGCATCCCCATGGACTGTTAAGGCTGGTAACCAAGAAAGATTGATGGGTAGTTCTGGGATCCTCACCACAAATCACTGGTGGCTCACCGAGATGTTTCCTTTGCTGTCTTGTTCCACCCCATACATTCACCCATCTTGCTTAGACCCATAGCCTATAAGACCTATACACAGACAACCGGGGTGATCATGTGCACGCCTACGTCTTTGGTTGGGCTTTAAAATGAAAACTCCTTGCAAGTAAAAAACTAGTCAGTAAGGGAAAAGATTCTTTTGCTGCTTTTCCACATGCAGGGAGGGAGGGAAGTTATGCCAAGGTGCATTCCAGAAGTCGATACATAGGAGAGGAGAATCCCTTTCTATCTTCGGCCGCCTCCGGGGACTCTAGAAGTGAAATTGTCAAGCGGGGGTGGATTCACCGCCTCATTGCCCGCACATCGTGCGTTGGCCAGAAGTGGCCGGAGGATACTTGAGAGTTGGGGAATCTCCTTCTTGGGAGGCTTTTAAACAGAGGCTGAATGGCCATTTGTCAGGATTGCTTTGATTGTGTGTTCCTGCATGGCAGGGGGTTGGACTGGATGACCGTTGGGGTCTCTTCCAACTCTATGATTCTATTATTCTAACTTGCAGCTGGGTGGGCGGTTGTGTTTTCGTTTTCCAAGTTTCCCTTTTGCCCAAAGGACAAAGACTCTTGGCATCTCAGGCGGTGGAAGAGAGGGATGACGTTCGCGGCGGATTCAAGCATATGAGTCGAAGGTGTGAATCTGAAAAAACAGGTTTGAGGGAAATTGTGTTGCAAGATGTGAGTATGCCAGGGCCAGTGTGGCATAAAGCGGGCACAGAGATTTTGAACCAGAGTCTCTGAAACGGCTACTCTGCGCCATGTATGGCCACTAACCTGGATAGCTTTAAAAAGGGCTTGGACAGATTTATGGAGGAGAAGTCGATTTATGGCTACCAATCTTGATCCTCCTTGATCTCAGATTGCAAATGCCTTAGCAGACCAGGTGCTCAGCAGCAGCAGCAGCAGAAGGCCATTGCTTTCACCTCCTGCACGTGAGCTCCCAAAGGCACCTGGTGGGCCACTGCGAGTAGCAGAGAGCTGGACTAGATGGACTCTGGTCTGATCCAGCAGGCTAGTTCTTATGTTCTTAAGTTGTTGTGCGGATAAAAGCAGAGAGTTGGTGAGTGATATGAGCCGCTTTGCGCCCCTATTGAGGAGGAAGGTGGGATATGAATGAAGTAAATAATAAAAAAATAGCAACACATTCTCAACCTAACCGACCTGCTAGGGTTGTTGTGGAGATAAAGTAGAAGAAAGGAGAATAATGGGAGCTTCTTTGGGTTCCCATTTGGGATTAAAGTTGGCGTGTAGAAGAAGCAATTACGTTAAATTAGTAAAGAAGGTTGCTGCGGCTTCCAAACAGATCATTCCTGGCAATATCTAACTCAAATGGAAGAGTCTAGCAAAAGCAGGGCCAATTGATTGGCCGTTCTTGCAGCTGCTGTAAATGTCACCGGGTCTACTCCAGAGCAAGCCGCTTCCAGGTTGTCGTTTAATAGGATTAATAGATCCTGGGGAAACAGCCTTTGATGAAAATTAATCGAAATAAAAGGGTTCCCGCGGAGAAGAATTAACGTCTGGTTATTTTACCGGCAGGGAGCCTCATCGGCAGCCGGCCAGCCAAATGTTCAGGAGGTGGAAATGAATTCATTAGGGGGGCGCTTAATTGGACTGGCGAGCACCTTCCACACTTAATGCGCTCCGGATTGGGACCCCCTTCTTGCGGAAAAGGGGGTAGGTTGGAGAGGAGTTGTTTCAGATTTCTGTTTAAAAACAGCCCTGCCGTTCCGTTCCAGCAGAGAAACATTTTAACATGTTTCTTGCTGGAACTTCTCGAGTCCAACCCCACAGATCTTGCTGCGGGCCAGGTTTCTATTTCGTTCCCCCCTCCCAAAATGCATGGTCTACTAGCCAAATATCCCATCCCTTTACGATCTTGCTTTGGTGGTTGTAACCCACAAGTTGACTTTGCTCTGTCGAAATCTGCCCCTTTGTCTTTTCTTCCCCTCGTTTGACCTTTAGGAGAACATCTTTAAAACTCATGCGAACTCGGTCGGATTTTGTTTGGCAGGAAAATGTCGGTTTTGTGATTCGGTCTCCCCCCCTCCTATAGGAAGAGAACTCAGTGGTGCATTTTCCCCCCTTGAAACTCCTGTTTTTGAGAGAAAGCATTGAAGAACAAGGGGGGAGAAAACGCAGAATCTGTAAGCAATTATCCTATTACATGGAAAGCGCAGCTACGAAAAGCATAATTCAGACCAGATGCAGAAATGAATGTGAATTCCAAATTTCAGATGATCTCAACTCTTTCTCCTCCTCCTCCATTTTCCAAATGGGCTGGAAACCGGACGGGGCTCCACGAATTCTGAGAAGGGTCGAATTCCTCTTTGGATGCTAAACGGGGGTCCTGTATCCTTTTTGGAAAGAGGCGAAGGGTTTGCGACAGCAAGCGATTTCTTTTCCTCTCTAATTCCTTTCCTTCCTCCTGGGGGAACTTCAGCCTTTCGATATTGTTTGAAGCATCGAGCTTGTCGTTTTCTGCTCTTGTCTGGAGGTAAGATTTGCAGCTGCCGAAAAGCGAATCCGTCTGTCGCTTACTCTGGGAGGGTGTGCGCTTTTGTGGATGTAGAAACGGGCCTTAAATAATTCAGCGAGGGATATTTCAGAACTGCAGCACAGTGTGTGTCTCTTGGAGCGAAACACTACGGAGCCGTACTGTGTGTTCGACCAGAACCCTGACCCGAATTTACTGGAAAGCTATTTCGGTGCCGGTATGTTGGGGCTCAGAGCTGCGTGCTTCCTGAACCCTCCTCCTCTGTCTCCTTGTTGTAATGTGTTTGTGTATGTGTGTTGTTGTACAGTACTATCCATATAAAGTGTGAGTTGTTTTCTCAAGATGTGGGCGAGGTTATCAGAAAAAGGACTTCTCTTTTGTAGATGGTATCCCTAAGATAAGCCACTAACTTAAGAAGAACCCTGCTGGATCTAGTCTAGCGTCCCATCTCATACGGTGGTTGAGCAGCTCCTCTGGAGGGCCAACAGTAGGACACAGAGGGTGAGGCCTTCATTAGAACATCAGAAGAGCCCTGCTGGATCAGACCAGTGGTCCATCTACTCCAGCATCCTCTCTCACATAGTGGCCAACCAGTTCCTCTGGAGGTTCAACCACAGGACATAGATGCCAAGGTCTTAATAAGAACATCAGAAGACCACTGCTGGATTAGACCAGTGACCCACTGAGTCTAGCATCCCATCTCACACAGTGGCCAACCAGTTCCTCCGGAGGTTCCTTTTAGTCGCCATGGCTAGTAGCCACTGATAGGTCTCTACTCACTTCCCAGTGTTGTTATGGGCAAGTAGGCATCTGGTCAGAAGTGGGTTAGCTCACCTGGCAGCATCCTAGGGGATGGCCTGCAGGTACCCCAGTGGATACGTTCCTTGTCTATAGGTGTTCCACTCTGCTGGCAGTGATGATGGAGAATGTGTCAAGCCCTGCAGGTTTTCCAAGGCGAGTGCTTAAGAGAGGTGGTTTGCCATTGCCTTTCTCTGCATTAAAGATGTGCAAGCACTAGGTCACTATTGAGCCATGGGGTGGCACCACAGCACGACATTTACTAGGCAGGTTGTGTTTACAAGATGGTTTGCCATTCCCTTCCCCAGCCGTCTACACTTTACCCCCAGCACGTTGGGTACTTCTTTTACCAACCTCGGAAGGGCGGAAAGCTGAGCCAACCATGAGCTATCTACCCGAAACTGACTTCTGTTGGGACCGAACTCAAGTTGCGAGCAGAGCTTTGACTGCGGAACTGCAGCTGACCACTACAGGGTTCCTCTTGCCTGCATAGCAACCTTGTTATTCCTTGGCGATCTCCCATCCAGTGGTGGGATCCAAAAATTTTAGGCTCCCATGGTGGTAGGATTCAAACAGTGGTGTAGCGCCAATGGGGAACAGGCTGGAAGCCTTGAGAACACGATGAGGCGTGGCGAGGGAATTCCTGAGGCGAGGCATTTAATAATTTCTCTGTTACTGTAAAACTCTTACTGTAAAAAAAAAAGTTTCCTAATTTCCAGCTGGTATCTTTTCTGTCCGTGAATTTAAAACTCATTATATGCAAGTCCCTATCGCAGCGTTGGTGGCCGAACCTTTTGGCCACTCCAGATGTTATGGACTACAATTCCCATCAGCCCCTTCCAGCATGGCCAATTGGTAATTGTAGTCCATAACATCTGGAAGTCTCAAATTCGCCACCCTATATATCCTCGTCTGCCTTAACAGAAACAACTTCTGCTCCCTCCAAATTGACTGCCTGTCAAATGCCAATACTTTCAGAGCACTTAATTTTGTTTCTAGAAATCAAAAGAAGGATACTTTCCTTAAACGAAGAATTTTTACCATATTTCCTAAAAACATGTTTTTTGAAAAGCAATGCACTTGTAGGGAGAATTATCCCGTTTTCTACCTTAAGCTAATGGCCAATACATAGGAAACAACAGGACTTTATGATTTTTTGGACCTAATAAGATTTCTAAGGGAAAAGCAGACCCAATTAGTAACCCCCTCTCGGCACACACAAATAATTAGTAACCCACTCTCGGGAACTGGTGAGAACCTGCTGGATCCCACCTCTGCTCCCATCCCAGGGCTAACCAGGGCTGACCCTACTTAGCTTCCAAGATCTGATGAGATTGGCTAGCCTGGGTGACCTAGGTCAGGTCTGGCTACCCTACTTTCAGGTAAACCTGTTTGTGAGGATGCTAACTTGCTGCCTCTCACCCTTTGGACAATTGTACCCTGGAGCGACGGCATGGTACCTGCGGGGCAGAGATTTCTGTACTGACGGCATCCAAGTTGTGGGGCCGAAGACCTTGGAAGCCCCGCAGTTAGCAAAAGCGGGGAAACCCCGATGTTTTGGGGGGGCTCCGCTCCTTCCAAGTTGCTTCTCCGTCTAAAGCCAAGAGCAAAAGCTGCCTTTTTTTTTGGTTTTAACGCCCTTTAAATGTGATATCGATATTCCTACTGTCAATATTGTGCAGGTTGCTTCTATTACTTTTATGTGTGTAGGGAAATGTCGGCCAGGGATCACTGCGAAACCATTTAATTCACTGTGAGGAACGGGAGGCCGCCCCTCGCAGGGATTGATGTACGGCATTTCCTTAAACGTACCAAAGCAGCTTACGAAATATCAATATAAGGAATATTGGTATCACATTTAAAACCTTAAAAGGCTTTGCTCTTGGCTTTGTGACGGGGCAACGAGCGAAACCTGGAAGTGAGGGGCGAGGCAGAAGTGTGCCAACCGAGGGGGCTTGAGCAGTGGAAATCTTTTGGAGACCCCCACTGGGAAGGCACTGCAGGGTTAGGAATGCGAGCTCTTCAAGCATAATGGGCCTTTGTGCGCCTCGTCTCAGACAGGCCGTTGCGAAATGCGCAACAGTGGATCTGAAAGCCCTTAGAGCACAGGTGTCAAACTCGCGGCCCTCCAGATGTTATGGACTACAGTTCCCATCATCCCCTGCCAGCATGATGCTGGCAGGGGATGATAAGGCAACAATCCTGCTTTATCCTGGAGAACATGTAAATTCTAACCTGAAAAACCATTCTGGAGACATTCTCTGCTGTGGCCACGACTGGCGGAGGAGAGATATTAGGGTTTAGAAACATCCTAAGATTCAACCGCGACTGATTTGCCAGAAGGGTTCTAGAGTCTCACGGTTGGGAAGATCTGTACTTTGGCTGTGAGCTTCGCTAGGCTGCTTCCCGTCTGCACATCTCCCGCAAAAAGGGTGTCGTTGCTGGCCTACCTCACAGGGCCGTTGTAAGAGTTATTGGAACAATGTGCAAAAAGGTGCTTTTGGCGTTGTATAAGTGGCAAAAATGAGAGCTATTTGGTTCTGGCCTAAGGTTTAGTGGGCCAGCTCTGATTTTGGCTGGTGCGTGGTTATCTAAACACTTTGTATTGGTAGGGTATGTTTAATTTATATACTGCCCTCCCCCAAAAGGTTCAGGGCGGTGCACAACAGGATAATAACAATATCAGCAATCAAAACATCATACTACAAACATCAGGAACATCATATTAATAAACAAGGGTCAGGAAACAACATCACAACATCATAGGCATAACATCATAACATCAAAACATAACATCATAAGTATAACATTATAAATAACAATATGCATAGAGTCATAAAACATAACATTATGAACACAATAAACCTAGCATGATAAACAAGCATCAGTAGCTATAATATCATAAACTATGAATCAACAATAGTCACAGCAACATACATAATCAACATAACTAGGTAGTAATGAGCATAGAAGAAGAAGAGTTTGGATTTATATCCCCCCTTTCTCTCCTGCAGGAGACTCAAAGGGGCTTACAATCTCCTTGCCCTTCCCCCCTCACAACAAACAACCTATGAGGTAGGTGGGGCTGAGAGAGCTCCAAGAAGCTGTGACTAGCCCAAGGTCACCCAACTGGCGTGCGTGGGAGTGCCCAGGCTAATCTGAATTCCCCAGATAAGCCTCCACAGCTCAGGCGGCAGAGCAGGGAATCAAACCCGGTTCCTCCAGATTAGATACACAAGCTCTTAACCTCCTACGCCACTGACTTTCCCCTATAATGACCTAGGACGGTGGTGGCGAACCTATGGCACTCCAGATGTTCATGGACTACAATTGCCATCAACTTATGGCCATGCTGGCCGGGGCTGATGGGAATTGTAGTCCATGAACATCTGGAGTGCCATAGGTTCGCCACCACTGACCTAGGAACTTACCCCTAACAGACTTCAGCTGTGTTAACGGCAAAAGCCTAGGCCAATGAATAATCTAAAAATACAATATCTTATCACTAAACTAAGCCCAAACAAAACTAACAACACCCAATGCTAACACGGTAGTATTTACAATAACACACTACCTAAACTAATAAATTTCAAAGAAGAGGAAACCCAACATAGTATTGTTGCAGTGACCCAGGGTTATCATGTGAGCCCTTAGCAGAGATTAGAAACTTTGGCTTCTGTCTTGACATGTAGGAGAGCCTCTAGGGAGTTAATAGTTCCTGCAGAGTTGATAGTTCTTGGGCTATAGGCACCTTACCAGACTACCGACCCTATGCTGTCGCTCATACCCTCCCAGTGCAATTGTATGAGTCTCAGATCTGCAAATTGGCAAACTTGTCGGGTTATGTTTCTTCCAGCTGGTGCCAGTTAATAGGTTTCTTTCCCCCCCTGACAATTCAATTCAACAGGGACCTACTTGGGAGTGCTTCCGGGCTGTTCCCATTACGGGCAGCCGTCACGGGGAAACAGGAAGTATCTCGTAAAAGAGGACTGCCTGTTGTGCCGCTTTTGAGTTGCCGACTCCAGCTCGGGAATTTCATGGAAATTCAGGGTGGCGTCTTTAGAGGCGGAACTTGGGGAGAGATTTCCCATAGAATCCGTGGTATGCCATAAATTCTACCCTGTGCGGAATTCTTCTCTCCTTCTTGGGGAGATTTCTAAAGAGAGGCTGGATGGCCGTTCATCAGGAGTGCTTTGGTTGCGTGTTCCTGCATTGCAGGGGGTTGGACTTGATGGCCCTTGGGGGTCCCTTCCAACTCTACGATTCTATGATTCTAAGTCACCTGTCCCTTGATGGCAACGAAAGATATTGTCATCGCACGGGGTGCTTTGCGTTTCGTTCTCGAAAAGGGCAGGTCTGCGCCCCACAGCTCTTACTTAAAATTTGAGCAGGTCAAAATGGAGACATTTATCCCTTAGTGAGTAGTGAATCCAGCGGTGCAAAGAGACGGGCAGGGAAGGCGGCTGTTTTTGGCTACCCCTCGTGAACACCGGAAGGCTTTAAATCTCTCTTTGTTTGGGTCAAATGAACTCTGTAAACACCAAATCCCGCTGGACGTGACGACATTTGTGTGCACTGCAGAGCGTGGGGCATGCTTGGCTCCAGTTGGGTGAAGTCCGGCAGAGAGAGAGAGAGAGAAATGGGAGGAGAGTGAGCAGTAAAAGAAAGTCCGGGGTTGCCCAACTCTCGGGGCACTGAAATTTAGAAGAAAGGGAAAAGGCCGCAGAGGCTTAAAGATGTCAAGAGAAACTGAAGTGGACTGGAGAAAGCATCTTAAATGGGTGGGGGGAAAACCCCCAGAGCACCGTGGCCGTTATTTGGGAAGGGGAAGAGACCGCATTACAAATTCATGGACCACCCTAGTTCCCCAGCAGGAAAGCATCACATTCGCTTTCAGGGTTTCGAGGGGGGGAATGAATGGGAGGCGGCCCCAGTCTGGAGCTGCGAAACGGGACAAGAGGAACGGGGGGGGGGGGGCCCTCAGGGAAGGGCACACAGAGCAGCCAAGGGGTCAGAGCATGGCCCTCCGCCCCACAAGAGGAGACTTTGAGAATTGAGCCTCTTTTTAGTTTAGAGAAAGGACAGCGAAGACCTGTAACCAATAGGGCAAGATTCTTATTAAATTTGCATCTTTTTTCCCCCTTTTAGGTCATAAATGACCCCTGTAGGTAGGAGCGGGCCCAGTGGTGGGATCCAAAAATTTTAATAACAGGTTCCGATGGTGGTGGGATTCAAACACACACACACCTCCAGTCCCTATTGGGCAGGGAGGTTGCTTTAGTAACTCCTTCTCGGCACTCAGAAAAAAATTAGTAACCACTTCTGGAGAAGTGGTGAGAACTGGTTGGATCCCACCTCTGAGCGGGCCCTTTTTGTAAAGAGGGCAGCTGGCGAATTTATTTATTTATATTTATTATTGGATTCCCTATAGTTTTATTATTTGACTTCCGCGTGGTGGACTCAAGGTGGCTTACAGAAAAAAAATCCGATTTAAAATCCCAAGTACAGCTGGTCAGTTTCTCAATAATCACCCTAAAATCGATTTTAACTAAGATTTTAACTATGGCTACCAATCTTGATCCTCCTTGATCTCGGATTGCAAATGCCTCAGCAGACCAGGTGGTCAGGAGCAGCAGCAGCCGCAGAAGGCCGTTGGCTTTCACCTCCTGCATGTGAGCTCCCAAAGGCACCTGGTGGGCCACTGCGAGTAGCAGAGTGCTGGACTAGATGGACTCTGGTCTGATCCAGCAGGCTAGTTCTTATGTTCTTATGTTCTTAAGGAATGACAGAAAATAAGAAGGGAAGGGGATTAAAGGGGAAAGGAAGGAAAGGAAAAATGACAGCAATAGGGAGGACATTTATGTTGGAAAATGCCGTTGCCGTCTTCAGCCATCGGCCCAACGGCTCCGTTTTACAAGCCCTGCAGAACTGAGTTAAGTACCACAGAGCCTGGGTCTCGTTCGAAAATATCATTGGGATTTTGCCATGGGAGCATCCATGTTTAAGAGCAGTGTATCTCTAAGTGAGGGGCAAGGTTGTTGATCATGGCCAGAAGCCAAGGGTGGAACATAGGCTCTTTGATGGTCGATTAGGTCTGTCCTCCATTTGATCCTTACAACGCCCTGTGAGGTAGGTTAGATGGGCAGAGAGTGTTGGGCTCAAGGTTACAGAGACTGGAAGGGGCTGTGGCTCAGTGGGAGAGCATCTGGTCGGCATGCAGAAGGCCACAGGTTCAATCCCAGGCATCTCCAGTTAAAAGGACCAGAAAGCCGGTGATGGGAAAGACCTCTAACTGGAGAGCAGCTGAAGTCAATCTATCTCATGCTGATTCTTCCTCTTTTCTATTGTTTTCCACGTTTCCCAGCAGTATTATCCTTTCCAGTGATTCTTCTTGTCATTTGACCAAAGCACGTTATCCTCAATTTAGTCCTTTTAACTTCTAGGGAGAGTTCAGGCATGGTTTGATCTAGAACAGGGGTCTGCAACCTGCTGCTCGGGAGCCGCATGCGGCTCTTTCAGTCTTATACTGCGGCTCCGCGTGTCCTGGAGGTCGGAGGTTAGTGTGGGCGTGTCCTTCCAGCCCTCCAGAGCAGCGCTGGAAGGAAAGGCGAGTGGAGGGGCTGAACCAGAGGCGGCTCCGTGTGGAGCTGCCTCTTCGGCTCAATAGATCTTCAGGGCCGTGGAAACCGGGTCCAAATGGCTCTTTGGGTGGTAAAGGTTGCCGACCCCTGATCTAGAACCACCTGGTTTGGTTTTTGGGCAGTATCCGTAACCTTCTCCTCCGACACCACATTTCGATGGAATTGTTTTCTTTCTCCGTCGGCTTTCTTCATTCTTCACAGCTGTCCTTCCCAGTCTCAATCTCCTTCTGATTTTTTTGGTTGCCGCCTTGGTTGACAGTGGAGCCAAGGAATAGAAAATCCCGAACCATTTAAGGCCCCTTCCACACACGTGGAATAATGCACTTTCAATCCACTTTGCAGCTGGATTTTACTGTGCAGAATAGCAAAATCCACTTGTAAACAATTGTGAAAAGTGGATTGAAAGTGCGTTATTCTGCACGTGCGGAAGGAACCTCAGTGTCTTCATTGTCAACCTTAAAAGCTGTGCGATTCCTCACGTGCTGTGTGGTTTCCGGGCTGTATGGCTGTGTTCTAGCAGCATTCTCTCCTGACGTTTCGCCTGCATCTGTGGCTGGCATCTTCAGAGGATCTGTGGCTGGCATCTTCAGAGGATCTTCAGAGGCATCAGATCCTCTGAAGATGCCAACCACAGATGCAGGCGAAACGTCAGGAGAGAATGCTGCTAGAACATGGCCATACAGCCCGGAAACCACACAGCACCCCAGTGATTCCGGCCGTGAAAGCCTTCGACAATACACTGTGCAATTCCTCATTTGCCATTTTTCTTTTGCCTTCTGAAGTTCAGCTATATTCCTGATTTATTTATTTTTTTTGTTTCCATGTACCCAGTTTAGGGTAGATATCTTACATCGCTCTTCCTGTTTTTGCCGCATGTCTGTCTGGAAGAAACCAGACCTCTCCGGTTTCATTCCTTTGGGGGTAAGGATAGGGAGCCATTCCTTCCCCACAGATATGTTCTCTTCTGCATTGCGACTTCATGCACTCTTGTGAGAAAGAAACGGGGCCCGGTATGGCTGGAAGTCAACCTTGCCGTTTCGACCTCCTTAAAAGAAACACGAACCACTAATGTGGAGGTTTTGCCTAATGTGGAGGTTTTGCGTAGTTGTCTGGGCAACCGTGTGGGGTTGGCTTGACAGTGTGGTCCTCTGGGCCAGCTGGACACCAAAAGGAACGTTTCGGGTGAAAATTTCACTCCAGGGAAATGTGAGTCATCCCATTTAATCCTTCTCCCCCCCTCAACGCCACTTGCTAGCAGGCAAAGGGTTTCTAATTAATTGCGTTAGTCGTATTTCTGCCCCATGACCTCACAGCTGAACACGTGCGCCTTCGTCATGTTGTGATTTCAGCCACCAGCGGGTTTTGCCGTACTGAGCTGGCGTGTGCAGCTGGGGCAGAAACCACAGCCCTTTGCTGGGTGGGATGCTATACCACAAGCTCAGATTCTTCTGTGGGTCACTCCCTTCCCCCAGGGATCCCGGTTTCTCATAAAACACACAAAACTGCCTTATACTTGGGCCATCAAAGTCAATATTGTCTACTTAGACTGGCATCAGGTTTCTGGGGTCTCAAGTGGAGATCTTTCATGTCACCTACAATCTGGTCCTTTTTTGAAACTGGAGGTTACAATCATAGAGCTGGAAGAGACCCCCAGGGGCCATCAAGTCCAACCCCCTGCCGTGCAGGAACACACGATCAAAGTACTCCTGACAGATGGCCACCCAGCCTCTCTTTGAAAACCTCCAGAGAAGGAGACTCCACCACACTCCGAGGCAGTGCATTCCACTGTCGAACAGCCCTGACAGTCAGGAAGTTCTTCCTGATGTTTAGGTGGAATCTCTTTTCCTTCACTTTGAACCCATGACTCCTGGTTCTCATCTCTGGAGCAGCAGAAAACAAGCTTGCTCCCTCACCAACATGACATCCCTTCAAACATCTAAACATGGCTAGCATGTCACCTCGTAACTTTCTGTTTACCAAACTAAGCGTACCCAGCTCTCTGATTCTCTCGTCGTATGGCAGGGATGCCAGACCTTTTACCATTTTTGGTTGCTCTCCTCTAGACCCGTTCCCGCTTGTCAATATCCTTCCTCAATTGCGGCCCCCAGAACTGTACACAATATTCCAGGTGAGGTCTAACCAATGCAGAATAGAGAGGTACAATTACATCCCTCGATCTGGACACTATACTCCTATTGATACAGCCCAGAATCGCATTGGCTTTCTCAGCCGCCGCATCGCACTGCTGGCTCACGTTCTGTTTGTGGTCTGCTAAGACTCCCAGATCCCTTTCGCACGTAGTGTTTTCAAGCCAGGTGTCACCCAAGGGTTGATCCCGGGCCTTTCTCAGAGTCAAGCTGTGCTCTGCCACTGACCCAAAGTTCTCCTTCCATGAAGGGGCATGGGATCTCTGACAGAGAATTCTTAATGTTCTTTCTAAACGACAATTTCCAGGATTCCCAGAGGGGATTCAGGACAGCTTTATGGTTGTGACTCTGCTATAGATTCATAGTGCAAATAAGTGACTTGGGCTGTATTTGTGCAATGCATTCTGCAATGTGCGCATTTTTGCATGCATTTGTTTACATCCCGCTTTTCTCCGCGGTTGGGATTCAAAGTGGCTTAGAGTATCATTTGCGACGTCTCGGACAGCTACTGTGTCAGACTACACAGGGAAGCCTTTGAACTCCACAAACACTGAGACAGTTTCAACAAAAAGAGAGTCTGAAAATCAAAACCTGGCTACCAGCACTAAAAAGCACCAAAACCACAAACCAGAGACATTCAAGTGCAGCTGCAAATGAACTCCACCCAGACACATGCAAATGCAGTGATGAAGTCCCCCCTTGGCATGGAAAATATTCCAAGTTCAGTTGCTGGCATCTGTAGTTAAAATAAAAGATCAGGGCATAGGTAATGTGAAGAGCTACGCGTGACCCTGGAGAGCCACTGTCAGTCTGTGTAGTACAAAGCAGCATCGTGTGTGTGTGTGTGGGTTCTGTTAGGTGTGTAGGGTTGCCATGTCTCTCACTATGGTGGGCAATGTCCTGCTGGCAACCCTTTCTTCCTCCCACTTGAGCTGTGGAGGCTTATCTGGTGAACCAGATTAGCTTGTGCACTCCAACACATGAGGCCAGCTGGGTTACCTTGGGCTAGTCATAGTTCTTCGGAGCTCTCTCAACCTCACCCACCTCACAGGGTGTTCATTGTGGGAAGGAAGGGAAAGGAGATTGTAAGCCCCTTTGAGTCTTCTTACAGGAGAGAAAAGGGGGCTATAAATCCTCCTCCTCCTCCTCCTCCTTCTTCTTCTTCAAGATATCATGCAGCGTGATGTCACTTCCGAGGGAAATACCCCACCACACAATCATCCCATACTGAGTCACAGAAAGAAAGACATCTTACTGTGACGTGCCTTTGAAGATGCCATCCGTAGATGCAGGCGAAATGTTAGGAGCAAAAACGACCAGACCACAGCTATCCAGCCCAGAAAACCCACAACAGCTAACAGCACTCTCCCCTTCTCCATTTCCTTCCAACCGCCCTTTGAGGTAGGCCAAGCTGAAAGTTTGTAATGAACCTAAGATCGCCGGCGTGTTTCCCTAGTAGGAGTGGGGTTTTGAAACCACTTGGCCAAGGGGAATGCCAGGGTTTTCCCTGCCTTCTTTCTGAGCCTGACACAGAGAACAGGCTGTGACCCCCTTTCCAGCCCCATAGTAGGCCCCTGGTTCAAATGTCAGACTAGGAGCAGCAGTGGCGTAGGAGGTTAAGAGCTCGTGTATCTAATCTGGAGGAACCGGGTTTGATTCCCAGCTCTGCCGCCTGAGCTGTGGAGGCTTATCTGGGGAATTCAGATTTAGCCTGTACACTCCCACACATGCCGGCTGGGTGACCTTGGGCTAGTCACAGCTTCTCGGAGCTCTCTCAGCCCCACCTACCTCACAGGGTGTTTGTTGTGAGGGGGGAAGGGCAAGGAGATTGTAAGCCCCTTTGAGTCTCCTGCAGGAGAGAAAGGGGGGATAGAAATCCAAACTCTTCTTCTTCTTCTTCTAGGATCTGAGAGACCCATATTTAAATTCTCACTTAGCCAGATAACGAAGCAAACAAAGAAAGGAAGACTCTTCCTCCTGCATTTCCCTCCTGCATAGTGGTTAGAGCATTACACAAGCTGAGAGCCAAGTTCAGGTCTGCCAACGAGCTTGTAAGGCAGTGGTTCTCAACCTTCCTAATGACGCGACCCTTTAATACAGTACCTCATGTTGTGGTGACCCCCAACCCTTACATTTATCCATTTTACAGATAGGAGAACACTGATGCAGAGAGTCTTAGGCGACCCCTGTGAAAGGGTCGTTCGACCCCCAAAGGGGTCCCGACCCCCAGGTTGAGAACCACTGTTGTAAGGCAACCTTGGGGTAATCTCGTTCTCTAACCTACCTTACAGGGTTATGAAGCTAGGAGGAGAAGAGAGACCCATACGCAAATCTCTGTGCTCTTTGACAGAAGGGCAAGGTAAAAATGTCCCGGGCAGAACATGATAGCCATGTTTAAGTATTTGAAGGGATGTCATGTTGGTGAGGGAGCAAGCTTGTTTTCTGCTGCCTCAGAGACTGGGACCAGAAGCAATGGGTTCAAGGTGCAGGAAAAGAGATTCCACCTAAACATTAGGAAGAACTTCCTGACAGTCAGGGCTGTTTGACAGTGGGATTCCCTGCCTGGGAATGTGGTGGAGTCTCCTTCTTTGGAGGTTTTAAAAGAGAGGCTGGATGGCCATCTGTCAGGAGCGCTTTGATTGTGTGTTCCTGCATGGCAGGGGGTTGGACCAGATGGCCCTTGGGGGTCTCTTCCAACTCGGATGATTTGATGGTTTATGCAATTTCTTTACTTCTTAGAGGGGGTGATGCTCCTCCACTTCTCTGATTTGTGTAACTTTTGGTGGGGCGGGGCTGTGTCTGTGACCCCCTTGGTGGATTCCTCTAGCAACAAGATTCCTCTGGAGGGGGAAGTCAAGTCCCCTTTTCTTTGGTTTGTGGCAGAGAGCCCAGAGGAGCTCCAGATGCTAGAGAGAGGAGGATAGGCTGGAGAGAGGCAGGGTTGGGAGAAACCAGGGGGTTGGGAGACGGAAGGTAGAGAGTGCATCATGAAGCCATAAAGTCAGAGGTGGGATCCAGCAGGTTCTCACAGGTTCCCGAGAGTAGGTTACTAATTATTTGTGTGTGCCGAGAGGGGGTTACTAATTGGTGATTTTGCCACGTGATTTTGGCCTTAGTGACGCCCCTCCTCTCAGCAGTAGCGCGCAGAACTTGAAGCAGTCTAGCAGGAAGTACACCGGCGTGCGTGGCAGCCTGCGCCTGCGTGCATTCGTTTGCTGCCCAAGGACCGGCGCAGCGGCTGCGTCCTTGCCACAGCCCCGCCCAGGAATGCCCCGCCCCGGAATGCCTGGCCATGCCCCCGTCGTGCCCCGCCCAGTCCCATTGGCGCTACGCCACAGTTTGAATCCCACCACCATGGGAACCTGTTACTAAAATTTTTGGATCCCACCACTGCATAAAGTCCATCTTCCAAAGGAGCTATTTTCCCAAAGGAACCAATCTCTCTGGCCTGAAGATTAGTCGTAATCCCGGCAGCTTTCCAGAACCGTCTGGAGGTAACTGTAGAACCCCAAATGCCAGAGAAGATTCCTGTGCATCTTCACTCCCTTCCCTTCCCTGGTCTGGCTTTGGGGCTTAGAGAAACCCGCAGGGCTAGGAGATGAAGGGGGAGCGTTTGTCCTTTGCATGTGAAAACGATCAGGCTGAAATACCCCTCTCTGGATTTGAAGTTCTTTTAAAAATATGAAAGAAAACCATCAAATGGGGAGCATTTGGGTTTCAAAGCGCAGTCAACAATCTTTCTGGCTTCAAACAATCGCCTTCAGAAAGATTCTTTTCTAAACAACGTTCCCAGGGACGTGGAGCCAAATTCCTTCGCAGCATAGCTGTGTGTGGTTTTTTTTTCCACTGACATTTACAACCCAGATGTCTCCTCCTCGGGTTGGATTTTTTTTCTCCCCCCCTCCTCCCCCAACTCGGTTTTTATAAATACTGTATTGGGACGCATCTGTAGTTCTGCTCCGGTCACGTCCTTCGAAGTGTAACGTGTAGCTTTTTTCTCAGGAAGGCCGTGTACTCTGAAGGCAACGTGGGGCTCTTTTACTTAAGGAAATAGGCGTTCCCCCCCTCGCCCCCAATGCCAGGACCAGTTCTGAAGGTCCCCAATGCTGCCTTGGCCGGAGCCCGCGTGCTAGTTTTTGCAAAAATGAAAAATATTTATTTGCATTTTTATCCATCCCTGATTATAAAGATGTCCGCTTCTCCCTAACAACAGTCCTGCGAGGTAGGCTAGACTGAGAGTGAGTGCCTGGCCTGAAGACACCCCGAGAGTTTCATAGCCCTGTGTATGTTTAAAGCTAGGTCTCTGTATATTTAAAGTTTGGTTTTTGTAGCCCTTCTCTAATCCAAGGCCCCCCAAGATGTTTTAATGTTGGTTGGCTGTTTTTAAATGTAAGCTGTGAGCCCACCCCCCAAGCCCGAAAAGGGAGGACTGACCTAATAAATCCAATGAAATAGAAATAAATAAATACATTTATAGAAAGTGGGAGGGGCAGCTGATTTTTTTTTTGTCCAGAACGCTTCTGACTGGCCATTGGAGATTCAGTTAGTGTGTGTTCGTTTTTGTCTGAAATGTTGTAGTCCCTGCAATTTTGCGATTGGCTCCGCCTCTCACGGCAGCCATTTTGTGGTGGCGCCCACCATGCAGTGTCAGAATTCCAAAGGTGCCCCACAGGCAGTGGTGGGATCCAAAAATTTTAGTAACAGGTTACGATGGTGATGGGATTCAAACAGTGGGGCCGCCGCACACACGCGCCTCCAGTCCCTATTGGGCAGGGAGGTTGCTTTAGTAACCCCTTCTCGGCACTCAGAAAAAAATCAGTAACGACTTCTAGAGAAGTGGTGAGAACTGGTTGGATCCCACCTCTGCCCACAGGCTTTAAAAGGTTGAGGAAACCCCCCCTGCTCTAACCACTATGTGACACCAAATCGCTTACTGCACGTTTAACTGCACAGTGTTAAAGGAACACGAGAGAGAGCTAGCATTGTGGCTGGTTGGCAAAATACAATTTGTAGCCACTTTATTTGAAAACGGCTTGCCTTGTTGGGAATTTTACAATCAAAAATGCCAATATAAAAAGAGAGAGGCAGCGTGGTATATTGGCTAGAATGTCAGACTGGAATCTGGGAGACCCGTCTTTAAAAGAAGGACAACTTTCTGGACAACAGCTTTGATTAGGCCGACCAAATGAGCCCAAAACTCTGCAAGCTTTCAAGTTCGTCAGAGTGCTTTTCCGGCTCGATGTCACAATTTGAAAAGGTAGCAGGCAGAATCTTCTGGGGCCCGTGATCTTATCTGCGTGATCTTGCAGGAATCCTTCCTGAGAGGCTGGCCGGCAATCTGCTCCTTCTCTTGGTTGCTGAGAAAGTGAAAGATTTGAGTTTGACCCCCTCAGAATCCGCAGAATCTGACCATTGGTCCCTCTTGCCCCACTGCTCTCTGCTCTGCTTGTCAGAGGCTCTCCGAGACCCCGGCCGGAAACCCACCCAGCCCGGTCCACCTACAGCATTTTTATCCCACCTGGAATCTCAGGGTGACTTCAGTATTGATTTGCATTTACGTGCATTTATTTATTTACGTGTCGCTTTTCAACCTGCAGTCAAAACGTCTTGGAACACCATTCTCTCCTCCTTTATTTTCTCATAATAACGACAACCCTGCGATGTGGGCTGGTCGAGAGCTCGTGACAGACCCAAGGTCGCCCAGCAAGCTTCCAGGGTAGAGGCTGTGGCTCAGTGACAAAGTATCTGTTTTGCGTGGAGTAGATCCTGGGTTCAAACCCCGGCATTTCCAATTAAAAAGGACTAAGCAGGAGACGCTGTCAAAGATCTCTGCCTGAAAACCTGGCGAGCCACTGCCGGGCCAATGAGCTGATTCAGAATAAAGCAGCTTCATTGTCTTCGTGGTTAGAAGTGGGGATTCAAACCCAGCTCCTAGTCCACTGCTCTATCCACTACGCCGCGCCGACTCTCAGTGGTTCTGACCTGACTCTCGGGGCGATTCCGCACATGGGTAAAATAGGTTCGATCCAGTTCCCTGAGAACGGTACTGACCTAGGTCGAAGCCATTGTTGTTCCCCACTGCAACCAGCTTGATCCCAGCTCGGAGGGCGGAATCATCCTGTGCTCTCGCCATGTTCGCCTGATTGGCTACTGTTCTAATGGCCATGTTCCGGCTTTATCCTCACACCGCTATAAGAAAACTGCCACAGGAATGGAGGGACGAGCAGCATGCTTTTTTTATTGGCCAGCTATACGCATGCCCGAAACACTCAGCTGTGATTGGCTGAATGGGGGACTCCTGGCACCAGAGATTCCGCACTTTACTGGAATCGAGCTGAGTTCAAGCGTGGTTCCCTGAAAAAGTAGTAGTTCCCAACTGGAGTTGGAAATTTGACCATTACACGGGGCGATGCTGGTACAAAACCACGTCGATCCCAGTGGTTGTGAGGAGCACTTAGCTCGAATGCAGCTCAAACTTAGGTCGATAACGCAAGTGCAGAATCGACCTCAGTGGTTCTGACTTGTTCTCAGTGGTTCTGACCTGTGAGGTAGGCGAAGCATGGAGAACGATTGGCCAAAGGTCACCTGGTTAGTTTCGGAGCTAAGTGAGCATAAGAGGAGGGCGACCAAAATGGCCAAAGGTCTGGGATCCATGCCCTACGAGGAGAGACTTAGGGAGCTGGGCATGTTTAGTCTGGGGAAGAGAAGGTTAAGAGGGGACATGATAGCCATGTTGAAATATTTGAAGGGATGTCATGTCGAAGAGGGAGCAAGCTTGTTTTCTGCTGCTCCAGAGACCGGGACCAGGAGTAATGGATTCAAGGTGAAGGAAATGAGATTCCACCTAAACATTAGGAAGAACTTCCCGACAGTCAGGGCTGTTCGACAGCGGAATCCGCTGCCTCTGGCAGTGGTGGAGTCTCCTTCTTTGGAGGTTTTTCAACAGAAGCTGGGTGGCCATCTGTCAAGAGTGCTTGGATTGTGTCTTTCTGCAATGGCAGGGGGCTGGACTGGATGGCCCTTGGGGGTCTCTTCCAACTCTACGATTCATTTGGGCTTGGGTCCCCATCCAGCCCGCTAAACCCACCTGACCTTTGAGTAGCTGAATTTGCAAAGGAGGTCTCTGCGCTCGCCTTCTAGCTTGACGCCGTGGGGTTCTGGGCACTAAGAAATGGTTTAGGCAGAGGTGGGATCCAGCAGGTTCTCACAGGTCCCTGAGAGTAGGTTACTCATTATTTCCGTGTGCCGAGAGGGGGTCACTAATGGGTGATTTTGCCCCGTGATTTTTGCCTGAGTTACGCCCCTCCTCTCAGCAGTAGCGCGCAGAACTTGAAGCAGTCTAGCAGGAGGTCACCGGCGTGCGTGGCAGCCTGTGTGCATTCAAGCTTTCCCTTGCCTAAGGATCTGGCATGACAGCGGCCAAGTGCCTTTGCCACAGCTCCACTCCAGGGAAATGCCCCCGCCTCGAATGCCCAGCCACGCCCCCCGATCAGTGCTCCTAACGCCCAGCCCCATTGGTGCCCCGCCACAGTTTGAATCCCACCACCATGGGAACCTGTTACTAAAATTTTTGGATCCCACTGCTGGGTTTAGGGTTCGGTGTTGCAAAGGGTCTGCCGAGGCTGGTGGGCTGCAGGGCCCTGGCCCGCCGGAACGTGCCAGTTTCGAATACATCTGGGGCGGTGCGTGCTCGCGGCCTTGCAGCGACACCTATTTTAAATCCTCGGGGTCCTAAATTTAGCCTCTAACAGGAAGCGGAGAACAGCCCTTGGCCCAGGAATGCCTGCCTCAGCAGTCCGTTGCCTCCGCGACTGGAAATTCTGAACTCTCGATTCCTGCAATCCCAAGGGATCGGACGGAGGTTTTTTTCCAGGGAGGGCGTGGCGGGTTTGTGGCCGCGTGTGGCAGAGATGCCCAGCTTTCCCCCCAGCTGAATAAATTGGGAGTCACTCGCCTGCGCCGCAAGACTGCTAGATGCAGGGTTCGGTGCTTTGCTGTGCGGGGGGAAGAGTTTGCGACAGCGTCTTGCGGCATTTGTTGCTGGAACCAGACTGGAGCAAGTGGTGAAGAGCAGTTAAAAACTCCCGAAAGGTGTCTCGCTGTCTGCTGGAGGGGTGAGGGGCGTCATAAGAGAAGGACCTCTACGGACCCGTGGGGAAAGGAAATCCCTTCCTTTCTGTTGCAAAGTAAGACTCAGCAGAGTGATGGCCACTAACCTGGATAGCTTTAAAAAGGGCTTGGACAGATTTATGGAGGAGAAGTCGATCTATGGCTACCAATCTTGATCCTCCTTGATCTGAGATTGCAAATGCCTTAGCAGACCAGGTGCTCGGGAGCAGCAGCAGCAGCAGCAGAAGGCCCTTGCTTTCACATCCTGCACGTGAGCTCCCAAAGGCACCTGGTGGGCCACTGCGAGTAGCAGAGAGCTGGACTAGATGGACTCTGGTCTGATCCAGCAGGCTAGTTCTTATGTTCTTAGAGTAATATACTTTCAATCCACTTTCACAACTGTTTGCAAGTGGATTTTGCTATTCCGCACAGTCAAATCCAGCTGCAAAGTGCATTGAAAGTAGCAGAAGAAGAAGAGTGTGGATTTATGTCCCCTCTTTCTCTCCTGTTAGGAGACTCACAATCTCCATTCACTCCCGCACACACACCAAACACCCTGTGAGGAGATTGTAAGCCCCTTGATCTCCTTGATCTCAGATTGCAAATGCCTTAGCAGACCAGGTGCTCAGGAGCAGCAGCAGCAGAAGGCCATTGCTTTCACATCCTGCAGGTGAGCTCCCAAAGGCACCTGGTGGGCCACTGCGAGTAGCAGAGTGCTGGACTAGATGAACTCTGGTCTGATCCAGCAGGCTACTTCTTATGTTCTTATGCCTGCCTGCCTGCCTGCCTGCTCGCTCTGGCTGGCAGCAGCTTCCCAAGGTGTTTTGATTAAATACGGCACGCAGCCCCCGTTACACCTTCTCTCCAAATCTGCAACTAGAACAGGGTTAGGGAACCTGCGGCTCTCCAGATGTTCAGGAACTACAATTCCCGTCAGCCCCTACCAGCATGGCCAATTGGCCATGCTGACAGAGGCTGACGGGAATTGTAGTTCCTGAACATCTGGAGAGCCGCAGGTTCCCTACCCCTGAACTAGAACAAGAAAGCTGTGCCTTGGGTATATAAAGTGCTGTCATGACAGGGGCATACTGCTCAGGGGGACATACGGGGTCAAATGTCCCTGGGCTGAGGCCATTTAGTCACATGGGGGGGGCACGGAAAATTGCCCCCCCCTCCTCCCCCATATACTGATTTCAAGACCTGGTGCAAAAAATATTATTTAGTCGTGGTGGGGGCAGGCAGCTGTCCAATTGGGGGGGGGGGGCGCTCAGATTTTGCACCAGGCTCCATTTTCCCTAGATACGCCTCTGGTCACGGCAATACCGGACCCTAAACCACTTCTTAGTGCTCAGAACCCCACGGTGTCAAGCTAGAAGGCGAGCACGTGCCTTGAGCACAGAGACCTCCTTTGCAACTTATGATGACCTCATAGGGCTTCCAAGACCAAAGACGCAGAGGTGGTTTGTCACTGCCTGCTTCAGCGACACTGGACGTCCTTTGCGGTCTCCCATCCAAGTACTAACCAGGACTGACCTTGCTAAGCTTACAGGAAGCCATCCTGGGCCGTCCAGGTCACATCAGAGGTGGTTTGCCGTTGCCTGCCTGTTGTCAGGAGGGATGGCGTCTAGGTCAGGGGTCGGCAACCTTTACCACCCAAAGAGACATTTGGACCGGTTTTCCACGACCCCGAAGGTCTACTGAGCCAGAGAGGTGGCTCCGTACAGAGCCGCCTCCGGTTCGGCCCCTCCACTCACCTTTCCTTCCAGCGCTGGGAGGTGGAGGTGCCGGGCAGGGAAACCCCCTCTGCCCGACAGAGCAGGCAGCCACCTGTTCCATGGGGCAGCGGAGGGGATGGTGGCTGCAGGGATGGCAGAAGAGGGATGGTGGCTGCTCTGGGGGGACACGCCCACGCTACCCAGGCCATGTGGAGCCGCAGTATAAGGCTGAAAGAGCCGCGGGCTGCAGACCCCTGGTCTAGGTGATTGAGATGCATTCCTGCCTCACTGTAACCACTTCATACTACAAATCAATGCAGCTAAAATAACCAGCCTGCTATACGCCACCAATGCCATTTGGGGCATTCTTTCCTTGATCTTCACTTTATGGCTTCACATGCTTTGTAGATAACTAGGCTTTCCCCGACACCCTGGTCCCATGGGAATCGGAGCCACATCCGTTATCTCGTGGGGCAGGAAGCCAGGTGGCTTCTTCTTACCATCTGCTGCCGACCTTGGGGTGCCTCAGCTCTGCAGACTGTTTTTCACCATTTCTTGGGAATTCGGGAGGGGGGGATCTGCAGGGAATAAAGCGGGTGGCAAAAGCTAGGTTTGTCAGAACTGGCTTTGCCGAATTTAGTGCTCTTGACACTGTCTGTCCTCTTTGTCCCCAGTAAAAGTTCGAGGCTGCTAAGAAGGCCCGTGGTTTTAACCGGGTGTGTGGAACTTGTGCCTGCTCCCCATTCTGGGGTGGAGGCCACCCATTACAGTCCTAACCTCTACAGCATGCTGGCTCTTGGTAGTGTAGCATAGTAGTTAATAGTGTCACAAACTCCATGGTCAGTGTATCAGCAATCCTACGTTTTTTCTATAACAAGGGCCATCAATTTGTGCCTGCAGCATTAAAAGTCTTTAACACCAAGGTGGTCCAGCAACTATTATATGGAGTCCCACTTTGGATAGGCTCCTGGTCCAACACAGCTGAGCGAGTACAATCTCGCTTCTTATTTAAACTTTTGGGCATGCCTCACTGCGTGCCTTACGCCACCCTGTGCCTCGAAACCGGGCAACATCTCTTAGAGACAAGAGCGTGGCTCGCCACGCTCAAATATTGGCTGCGCATCTGTTTCAACCGTGATGCAGCCTCCTTGTCATATAAAGCCCTCAAGACTTCTTGCCACTCGGAATGGTGGGGCATTATAGAAACAAAAATTAACAAATTAGGCTATTCTTTGGATTATCTGGCCATGCTACCTTCTAAAGAGACTTTCCAGCTTCTGAGGAGAAGGTTGTTTGACCAGGAACGTCAGACCCTACTCGAAAAGGCTTCCAGGACTTGCTCTCCTTTAGCTCTAGGCATGACCTACACTGGTAATAAGGGGGCTCAATACCTGCACCAGATAACCGTGCCCAGGCTCCGTAGAGCAATGATGCTGGCCCGTTGCAGTGCCCTTCCATCAGCCGTATCGACAGGGAGATACATTAAAACCCCTTACCACCTAAGGCTATGCATATGCAATGGGAACTGTGTAGACTCTATAGATCATATTCTACTTTATTGTCCACTTTACACAGGACCTAGAGTCAAACACCTGTCACCTCTGCTACTCAAAAAAGAGTATGCATCTGACTTGCAAAAGATCACCTTTCTGTTGGACAGCTCCAGTAGTGATGTAAACGATGCAGTCACCAAATTTTTGGACCTGTATATAAAACAACGCTTTAGGAGCAAATCCTGAACATCAGCCTTCTCTTTCTGTCCATTTATTTTAGCTTCCCTCTACTTGGTTAAGTGGATCTGTGTATATAATGTTGTTATGCCAATAAAGGTTCTTTGTTTGTTGTTTAGTTAATAGTGTCGGGCTACAATCTGGGAGACTTAGGTTCCAATACCTGTTCGTGCCATGGGAGCTCATTGGGCGAGTCACACTGTCCAAGCCTGACCGCCCTCACAGGGTGGGTGTGTGGATAAAATGGAAGGAAGGAGAATTCTGTATGCAGCGTTGGGTTTCCATTCAGGAGAAAGTTGGAGTATAAATGAAATGAACAGGAGCAGTACAATTCTCCTGCCTAGAAGACATCATCAAGGGGCCTTTGTGTCTCACTGCCTGTTTTGGGTATGTCAGCTCTGAACATAAGAACATAAGAACGAGCCTGCTGGATCAGACCAGAGTCCATCTAGTCCATCACTCTGCTCCTCGCAGTGGCCCACCAGGTGCCTTTGGGAGCTCACAGGCAGGAGGTGAAAGCAATGGCCTTCTGCTGCTGCTGCTGCTCCCGAGCACCTGGTCTGCTAAGAGTGTGGGGGCCCCCCATTCCGCCTCTCCACCCCCGCCACCCTCTCCTGGAAATCTGCTCTGGGGCGGCCAGCTCCTTTGTTTCTGCCTACCTGCCTTGAAACGCGAGCCGTTGGATCTCGAACGGCTGTCGAGCCGCCAGAGTTAAAAATAACGTGCTCCGTTTTAAATGTTTGTTCCCGTGCGGCTTCTGAACCTGCCGTTTGAATAGAATAGAATAGAATAGAATAGAATCTTTATTGGCCAAGTGTGATTGGACACACAAGGAATTTGTCTCCGGTGCATATGCTCTCAGTGTACATAAAAGAAAATACATTTGTCAAGAATCATAAGGTACAGCACTTAATGATTGTCATATAGGTCTAGTAAGCAATCAGGAAACAATCAATAGTAATAAAAACATAAAATGTAAAATCATAAAATAAAATGAAATGTCAGCACAGGCTATAGTCATACAGTCATAATTGGGAGGAGATGGGTAATAGGAATGATGAAAAAGTAGTGCAGTAATTATATAATAAATATATAATAAATAGTTTGACATTATTGAGGGAATTATTTGTTTAGCAGAGTGATGGCATTCGGGAAAAAACTGTTCTTATGTCTAGTTGTCTTGGTGTGCAGTGCTCTGTAGCGACGTTTAGAGGGTAAGAGTTGAAACAGTTTATGTCCAGGATGCGAGGGGTCAGTAAATATTTTCACAGCCCTTTTTTTGACCCGTGCAGTATACAGGTCCTCAATGGAAGGCAGGTTAGCAGCAATTGTTTTTTCTGCAGTTCTGATTATTCTCTGAAGTCTGTGTCGATCTTGTTGGGTTGCAGAACCAAACCACACAGTTATAGAGGTGCAGATGACAGACTCAATGATTCCTCTGTAGAACTGTATCAGCAGCTCCTTGGGCAGTTTGAGCTTCCTGAGTTGGCGCAGAAAGAACATTCTTTGTTGTGCTTTTTTGATGACATTTTTGATGTTAGGTGACCATTTTAGGTCATGAGATATGATGGAGCCTAGAAATCTAAAGGTCTCTACTGTTGATACTGTGTTGTCTAGTATTGTGAGAGGAGGTAGGATGGGAGGGTTTCTCCTGAAATCTACCACCATTTCTACGGTTTTAAGTGTGTTCAGTTCTAGATTGTTCCAGTGGCACCACGAGGCTAGTTGTTCAACCTCCCGTCTGTTTGTTCGGCGATAAGGGCCAAGGTGACATGTTTTGCCCCACGGGAGCCTCGTCGGGTTTCTGGTGCGCCGAGCGTGTATTTCCCAGGAGCGCTCACCACCCCCCCAGTTGTCCACTGCCTTATCTGTAGCTTTCGATGTCCTAGTCAAGGCCGGGAAATTCAGCCTCTCCGAGCAGCGGCTCACGGTGCCAGTTCCCATTAGTTTCGATTTGTGTTCTGTTTGCAGCGAGCCGCCGGCCCCCTGCCGAGGTTCTTGCATGAGATACGATGCTTGCTAGCTGCAGAGCTCAGCTGGGAGTGAGTTCGCAGGCCTTTGAATGCGGTGACGGGTTGGCGGTCGGGCGCCATAAGCATCCCTTGCCTTGAGAGCCAGGCAAAGGGCTCTTTTGCCCTGTTTTCCCTCATGCGAAGAGCAACAGGGACAGTGTCGTGCCGTGGTTAGAGTGCTGGGCAGGGATCTGAGAGGTTCAAATCTCCACTTGGGGATTGGAAAACGGGCAGAGCCGCCGTGGAGCCTTTCGGTCTCACTGCCTTAAATTCTGTTGCATTTTTATTCCCCCCCCCCCCGACTTTCTCTAAGAAGCTCAAGGGGGGGGGGGTGTGCATGATTCTCCCATCCTGAGACGAACCAAAAAAAGGCAGTAAGACAGAAAGGCTCCGCAGCAGCTCTGCCCGTTTTCCAGTCGTTCTCTCATCTCAGGATACTGGGACTGCTCCTATTTATGTATTTCATTTATACCCCCACCTTTCTAGAACCAGGGGGCATCCATTGAAAATGCTGGGGGGAAGAATTAGGACTAATAAAAGGAAACACTTCTTCACGCAACGTGTGATTGGTGTTTGGAATATGCTGCCACAGGAGGTGGTGATGGCCACTCACCTGGATAGCTTTAAAAGGGGCCTGGACAGATTGATGGAGGAGAAGTCGATTTATGGCTACCAATCTTGATCCTCTTTGATCTGAGATTGCAAATGCCTTAGCAGACCAGGTGCTCGGGAGCAGCAGCCGCAGAAGGCCCTTGCTTTCACATCCTGCAGGTGAGCTCCCAAAGGCCCCTGGTGGGCCACTGCGAGTAGCAGAGTGCTGGACTAGATGGACTCTGGTCTGATCCAGCTGGCTTGTTCTTATGTTCTCCAACAGGACCCTGAAGTTTTTAACCTTACAACAACCCTGCAAGGTGGGCTCGCCCATGAAAGAGCCCGGTATCGCCCATGCAAGCCGCACGGCCAAGTGGAGATTTGAGCCTGCCTCACTCAGATCCCAGCCCAGCACTCTGACCACTGCACAATTCTGCCCCTGTTGCTCTTCGCACCAGGGGAAAAAAGGGCAAAAGAGCCCTTCGCCTGGCTGTCAATATAGATAATTCCTGGAATGGTTCTTTATTTGGTTCTGTTATACACCGTTTTCCTTCCCAGTGGCACTCAAAGGAACTGACGTCGTCCTCCTTTCTTCCTTTTATCCTCACTGTGATCAAGGCTGAAGAGAAACAGGGTCAGGCCTGAGGTCACCCAGCGAGCTTCCATTCGAACCTGAGTCTCCTAGTTCAGCACTCTAACCGCTACACCGCACGGCTCAATGTTCTGTTGTTGGAAGGGGAAGCGGGAAGGAAGCTTTTGTCTGGTATCAGCTGTAACTAGAACAGGAGGCGGGAGCCCCTTCGCTTGCTGTTAGACTCCTTAGCGGGCTGGGATGCGCAGGAGTGAGCTGAGCCAAACTAAGCCTGTGGCATAACCAACTTGACTTGTTCCCCACTCTAGTGGATCTCTGGTTGGCTTGACCCACCCTTGTGGATCGCTGGTTGGCTTGACCCCCTCTAGTGGATCGCTGGTTGGCTTGACTCACCCTTGTGGATTGCTGGTTGGCTTGACCCACCCTTGTGGATTGCTGGTTGGCTTGACCCCCTCTAGTGGATTGCTGGTTGGCTTGTGCCCCCCTTGTGGATCGCTGGTTGACTTGACCCACCCTTGTGGATCACTGGTGGGCTTTCTCCCCCCTTGTGGATTGCTGGTTGGCTATCCTTTAATTTAGCTTATCTCGAGAGCAATTGACAAAAAAGCTGGGCTCCCTTCTCTGATGTGACTCGCCAATTTAGGAGTTCAACTTGCAGGTTCCTTTTCTCGGTGCTCAGTCCACAAAGGAGTTTTTGCAGCAAAGTCACTTTCTAGCATTTAGCAGAGGCTGGAGGGAAGGAACTTGGCAGCGTCATTCTGTGTGTGCGTTGTGTGGAAGGAATCAAAGATCTCATTGTGGAAATGAGAAACAGATGGTTGAAAAGAATTTCCCCTGACTCCAGCACTTTTCCCCTCCTTCCCACCCCCCCTTCCCAAATTCAGTAGGCACAACTATAGAAATACATCAGACGACTTGGAGGAAAAACCTTTTTGGCCCTGTCCGGGCACTTAAACTGACCTGCGGCCACTTATAGAGTCATTTCAGGACCGGAGGGAATCCCGCACGTTCTGAATCTCAGATATGCTACGGAACCGCCGCAAAACTTCCCGTTGCCTCGAGGGTGTAGCCGTTTCCAAGACCTACTAATTCTATCCTTCTCTCCTCGCTTCCCGTGGTAGCACAGAGAAGCACTTCATTTAAACAAACCCAGTCCGTTGCACGCAGTTTCGGCGGCCGAGCTGACTTTTCAGTTCTGTGTAACATGCAGAAAGGCGCCCGAGGCCGAGGTGCCCTGTTTTGTGCAGCTGTGCCATTCGCCCAGCAAAGGTGCCTTTGGGACTACACAACCGCAGGTCTTCTAGAGCAGTGCCGGATTGGATCTGACTGATGCCATCGGGCCCTTCCGTTTCCTTCATTCTCTTTTGCCTGTTTTCTTTTTCATGCACCCCTTAATTGAGCACGCTTCATTTTGGGGTGTTCGTTCTGAAGTTTCAAAACAACAACGAAAAAATGACATTACTGAAACTCCTTTACCCTGTCAGATAGGCTGTTGTGCCATCCTGTTATTAGCTGATTTTAATGTTTATGCTTAATGTTTGTATTTTTGTATTGTTTTTATACTATTGTATTTTATGTTTATATATGTAAGCCTCAAGTCCCTTGGGAGATTGGCGGGGTAAAAATGCAAAATACAGATACATATAAACACTAGCGGGCCCGGCCACGCTTCGCTGTGGCTTACCGTGGAGAGGGGGTTAGAAACGGAAGGGAGGAGGAAGGGGAGAGGCATACCGTCTTTTCCCTGCAGCCTCGGTTGCAGCGCTCCTCTGTCCTCTTCCTGTTTCCGGCTGCAGGCGGTTGTGCGCGGTGTGAACGCACAAGCTGCAGCAAAGGCAGGCAAGCCATGCCGCCCCAGTACGGCGGCCCCTCATTGGGCCGCCGCAGGTTGGGGGAAACGTGCAATTTCCCGGCCTCCAGTGTGTCCCAGGAGCCCGGCGAAGGTCTGAAAACATGCCCAACACGGGAAGGGACATCATGGGAAATTATTTGAAGGATTCGGTCCAGGCGTTTCGGCATTAGGTCGTGAGTAACAAACTCACGGTTCCCTTTTTATATATATATAGATAAAAGCTTGCTGAAATTGTTGATCAGTAGGAAATGGGAGTACATGTGTATGTATGCATATAACGACATCGAGCTCCTATGCTAGCACGTTTAATAGCTTTCCATCAGCTGTCTCCTCTGGAAGATATCTCCAAATACCTAAACAACAAAGACTATGTCATTGCGGATGCAAATCCCCAGATACTATATCCCACATACTCTTGGAATGCAACCTTCTCAACAGTCTACGCGTATCCCTGATTCATCCTCTGCTAACCACAAGGACCACTCAATCCAGTTTTCAGGCTACTCGCTTTTTGCTAAGTGACTGCAATTCACAGATTACTTTAGCAGTAGCCAAGTATTTAGAAAATATTTTAAACTTTTAAGTTCAGTATTTGGACTTTTTAAAAAACCTTTCTTTTAAATGACCTTCATACGTTTATGCTCTTGTGATAATCCTCTAATATGCCAGTAAAGGTACAATGAATGAGTGTATGTATATATATATGTGTATGTCAGGCTGACCAGACGTCCCGCTTTTGGTGGGACAGTCCTGCCTTCGAACAATTTGTCCCGCGTCCCGCAGGTTAATTCAATTGTCCCAATTTTTGGGAGGCTGCAGCACTGCCTTCTGGGGCACAAGGCATGCACGCGCGCAGGCGGCCGCCTACCCCCCGTCTCAGTTCACAAAGGTGACCATCTGGTCACCTTAGTGTATGTATGTAAATTTTTACTGGGTATATAGGCCTACAGTCTACTGATAGTCTACTAGATCTAGCTTCCATAGGTGCATGCCAGCCTATATAGCCATACTGATACTGTGATAATATGTATATACAAGTTAAACTGGCTACTCCCAGTTGCTGCTACGATATCAGCGTGTGTGCTTATAGTCAGTAACTTTAGTGGTCAGCATTCACATTCCCCAAGTGGCGACACTAAGGCCCCTTCCGCACATGCAGAATAATGCACTTTCAATCCACTTTCACAATTGTTTGCAAGTGAATTTTGCTGTTCCACACAGTAAAATCCAGTGCATTGAAAGTGCATTATTCTGCATGTGCAGAAGGGGTCCAAGATGGGATGGAGTCATGTCGATCTATATTCATTTTAGTTCAGGGGATTGGCTGTGTTTCTACCTGTAAAATACACGTATATGACAGAGGCCTTTTTTGTAGGACCAAAGTTCACCTGAAATCGACCTAACTTTTTTGTGGGGGTGGTGCCCCTTTCTCACATTCTGGGGTGCCCCCTTCTCCCTTGGTTCCGTAATCCTGTACTTATTTTAAAGCCCCGTGTCATAAGAAGAAGAGGAGGAGGAGGAGGAGGAGGAGTAGTTTGGATTTATATCCCCCCTTTCTCTCCTGCAGGAGACTCAAAGGGGCTTACAATCTCCTTGCCCTTCCCCCCTCACAACAAACACCCTGTGAGGTGGGTGGGGCTGAGAGAGCTCCGAGAAGCTGTGACTAGCCCAAGGTCACCCAGCTGGCGTGTGTGGGAGTGCCCAGGCTAATCTGAATTCCCCAGATAAGCCTCCACAGCTCAGGCGGCAGAGCTGGGAATCAAACCCGGTTCCTCCAGATTAGATACACGAGCTCTTAACGTCCTACGCCACTCCAAAGAAAACTCAGAGTTAGCAGTGATATTCTGTACTGAAGCGCCGCCACGCTTATTGTTCTTTACATTTAATCCAGGACTGTTTTGGGGTCTGTAGTTTAGGATGAGTTAGGTATGTACCAGATATGTGAAGAGATTGTCATGTCGAAGCGGGAGCAAGCTTGTTTTCTGCTACCTCAGAGACTAGGACACAGAGTAATGGATCCAAGGTGCAAGAAAAGAGATTCCACCTATACATTAGGAAGAACTTTCTGACTTCAGGGCAGTGGAATTCACTGCCTCTGAGAGTGGTGGAGTCTCCTTCTTTGGAAGTTTTTAAACAGAGACTGGATGAACATCTGTCAGGAGTGCTTTGATTGTGTGTTCCTGCATGGCAGGGGGTTGGACTGGATGGCCCTTCTGGTCTCTTCCAACTCTATGATTCTATTATTCTACAAGGCCTTTGGCTGTATAGATGCAGCATTAGCAATCACGCAGCCCCCTGAACTCAGAGGCACCTCTCTAGAAGTATGTGGTGCTATTTGTCTGCTCCTGGCCAACAGATCGCAGCAAATAGCAGTGAGACTATAACATGTAAAGTGCTTCAATGCATGTCTGTTTCCTACCGTGTTTCCCCGAAAATAAGACAGTGTCTTATATTAATTTTTGCTCCCAAAGATGCGCTATGTCTTATTTTCAGGGGATGTCTTATTTTTCTGTGTTCTGTTCGTCAGGCATGCTTCCAAACAAAAACTTTGCTACGTCTTACTTTCGGGGGATGCCTTATATTTCGCACTTCAGCAAAACCTCTGCTACGTCTTATTTTCAGGGGATGTCTTATATTCGGGGAAACAGGGTAGTGAGTTTGCAGCTCCCTTTCTGGAGGAGATTTTGATTGGGATAGCAAAAAGGACAGCATGATGTAGAATTAGGGAGATCTGGTTCCAGGTCCTCATGCCGCTGTGAAACTTGCAGGGTGACTTTGGTCCGGTTGCGTCTATCAGCCTGGCCTACTTTGTAAGCTTGTTGTGATGATGAAATGCATATTGGGGGGGGGGGGGGGCACGTATTCCAGCCTGAAGCCTGATAGAGGAAGGGTGGGGTGACTGTGTATTAGATAGAAAGGGATTGTGTATTTTGTGTTGTAGTGGATGTTCTGCCATTCCAGAATAGTACGGCGAGTTCCCAAAGGCGTGAAGAAATCAATGGCTTATTGAGATACTCAAATGGCCCCAGGATAAGAAGAAGAAGAAGAGTTTGGATTTATATCCCCCCTTTCTCTCCTGCAGGAGACTCAAAGGGGCTTACAATCTCCTTGCCCTTCCCCCCTCACAACAAACACCCTGTGAGGTGGGTGGGGCTGAGAGAGCTCCGAGAAGCTGTGACTAGCCCAAGGTCACCCAGCTGGCGTGTGTGGGAGTGCACAGGCTAATCTGAATTCCCCAGATAAGCCTCCACAGCTCAGGCGGCAGAGCTGGGAATCAAACCCGGTTCCTCCAGATTAGATACACGAGCTCTTAACCTCCTACGCCACTGCTGAGCAAAGCAAAGTAGAGCAGAGCAAAGTAGCCCTCTTTGGAGAGAGCAACCCCCAAATGGCTGCATGTCTTGGATCCAGGTTCTAGTGATGGCAGCAACAATCAGGTTTCCTCTAATCGTCCTCTCACGGTCTAAATTGGCTTGAATCAGAGTAGACCACTGTATCAGAGCAGGCCACTGGGCAGGAGAGAGGTGTCACAATGCCTGTGTTTGCCACGGCTGTGCTAGTGACCCCTGCTGCAATTCCAGCGGCCCCGGGGCTCAGTCTTCCATTGCTTGTGACACTCCGTTCCTATTAATCCGGAGCCTTAATTCCTTCTGCTAATTTGGTTCGGCTCCAGTTTTTCCTCTCAGCTCCGCAAACCTGCCTGCTGTCTCTCACCTGCTTCTCCTGCGGCTGCCTCTATTTTTAACTTGCTCAAATTGAAGGCCGGCTTAAGCTGATCAGACACGACAGGAACGCCGCCCTGAGGTGCTACAGCTGCAGGTATTCGGTGGACCCGGTTGATGGCTCTTTCCCTCCACCCCCTCCCCTCGACCAAGTCTCGAAGCAGAACGCAGCTGCTTTGCCATGCTTCCTTCACTCCACACCGCAACTTCGGTCAGATCTGAGGTGTGGATCCAACCCTTGGCAGCCCATGCCTTTCAAAGCCCTCATGCCTGGTGCAGAGTTGACATTGCACGGTGTTGATGCACAATGGAACTGCCAGTTTGAAACTAAAGCCATTCGGAGACTGTGGGAGCATGTGGCGTCGTGGCTAGAGACTGCCATGACTGACCCAGTGAGGGAAGCCCTTCTTGTCACTGGGGGGATTCCTCAAGTTGTAACAGGCAACTTTCTCTACACTGTGGACCCACCCTTGAGATTGCTCTGGAAATTTCCGCTGGCCCAGAATGTGGCTGCGAGAGTACTCGCTGGGACTCTAGTGAGAGAACACATAAGATGGTATTCAACCAGCTTCACTGGTTACCGGTTGAGTTCTGGATCGTTTTCAAAGTTTTGGTAATAACCTTTAAGAGCCAGCTTGGAATAGTTAAGAGCAGGTGCACTCTAATCTGGAGAACCGGGTTTGATTCCCCGCTCTGCCACTTGAGCTGTGGAGGCTTATCTGGTGAACCAGATTAGCTTGGGCACGTGCCAGCTGGGTGAGCTTGGGCTAGTCACAGTTCTTTGGAGCTTTCTCAGCCGCACCTACCTCACAGGGTGTTTGTTGTGAGAGGGGAAGGGAGAGGAGTTTGTAAGCAAAGGGGCTTACAGGAGAGAAAGGGGGATATGAATCCAACTCTTCTTCTTCCTCTACTACACTGACTGACATTGATAGGTTGAGGGTTCAGGTTTGATTCCCGGCTCCTCCGCGTGAAGCCTGTTGGGGGACCTTGGGCCAGTCACAGTTCTCTCTGAACTCTCTGAGTCCCACCTACCTCACAAGGTGTCTGTTGTGGGGAGAGGAAGGGAAGGAGTTATCCAGAGGAACTGAAGGCAGTCTTTCTCGAGAACGGCTAAAGGGCATGATATCCGGAGAAGGGAGCTTTGGCATGAGACAGCTTATACCCGCAAAATCTTGTCGATCCCTTACTGTTGAACGTGAATCTAACAAGGACCCTATCTGTGCAAATCCCTGAAAATGTTTTGCAAACTTTTTCAAAAAAAACTCCGTCTGTCCACACTCACCCCTTTGAAAACGCTTCCCGGCTGCCATTTTGTGGTGGTTCCGTTTTCTTAAACTTCTTCTTCAATTCATAGCTACAAAAGTTCAGAGAATCGTGCTGTGATTCTTTAGGGGTCATGTCTATGTAATTACGTAGACACGACCCCCTGAAATTTAAAAAAAAACTGACAGAAATGGAGCATGGCAGCTGGTGCATGTTCAAGAAATGACGCCAACAAACGCAACGAGGCACGGAAAACGTTTTAAAGCGATCGCACAGCAAATGAAAACGTTTTCAGGACATTTTTGCAAACAGAATTGCTCGGAAACGGCATGCAAATAAAAAAAAATCAGGCTAGAAATAAAACATCCTGGGCTAAAAACCCAGGTGAAACGACACGGAGAAAATGTTTTATTCCTTGCCTGATCACGTATTCTTTGCGTTGTGTGGAAAGGATTGATGGCACATGCGACCAGTGCCCCCTAAACGCTCGCAAACGCGCAAAACAAACACTGTGTAAGCGCAACTGTCACTTTTGAGAACTGCATTATCCTAATGTCAAACAATCAGGCTTCTTGTGGGTTGCTCGCTGGGGCACTGCCAAGCGGAAAGACTCCTTTGGCTTCAGGGCCGTTTGCCGGGGATGAATCACCTCCTCTTCTCCCGGCATCTCCTTCAAGTGGAATTTATCAAAAACTCCTTTGCTTTGGTGTGCGAAGTGCGCTGGACGAAGGCATTCTTGTCAAACTGCGTTTGCCTGTGAAATGCAATCGTGTGTTCTCTGCTCCAGTCTCCGAGGACAGCTGTAACGCTTTTATCGGGAACACGCTGCCATGGGGAACTTTGCAAGGGGGTAAAGGGAGCCCTCTCCATTACCGATTCTCTGGGCACGGAGCCTAAAACCGACGCAGGATTTTTCACATACTTGCTTTCCTCGCAGAGGAGGGAGCCGAGTCCCTGCTCAGTGGATGTGGCTTCAGCTAGGAGTAGCAACGCTGGCGTGGAAAATTTCATTTCATTTATTTGGTTTATACCCCACCCTCCCCCGAAGGGCTCCGGGCGGCTTAACAACAGACGAATCAGACAGCAAACAGCATCGATCGTAACATATCAAACGTAAACAATATTTCAAGACATAACAGCAAAAGAGCAATAACATCTCAACAACAAGAAGCAGCATAGTAAACATCTCAAGCCTGACAATTTGCTAAACCAGTAGCAGCAGCAACTAAGAACAATTCCACACCTATCCATACTAAATCCGTACGATAGCAATAAATCAACAATACGTTAACAGAGCACGGACAAATCAAAATGGGCCATATCAAAACATTAACAATAAATCAGTATCAATACATTTACAACAATATGTCAATATCTCACAATACTAGAACCAGGGGGCATTCATTGAAAATGCTGGGGGGAAGAATTAGGACTAATAAAAGGAAACACTTCTTCACGCAACGTGTGATTGGTGTTTGGAATCTGCTGCCACAGGAGGTGGTGATGGCCACTAACCTGGATAGCTTTAAAAAGGGCTTGGACAGATTTATGGAGGAGAAGTCGATCTATGGCTACCAATCTTGATCCTCCTTGATCTGAGATTGCAAATGCCTTAGCGGACCAGGTGCTCGGGAGCAGCAGCAGCAGAAGGCCATTGCTTTCACCTCCTGCAGGTGAGCTCCCAAAGGCACCTGGTGGGCCACTGCGAGTAGCAGAGAGCTGGACTAGATGGACTCTGGTCTGATCCAGCAGGCTAGTTCTTATGTTCTTAATATATCAATGCATAACAATAGATCAGTGCACAACATTAAACTAAAACTACTGTAATTATGGCTACTGCAAGGATAACCTAAAAAATATTCCTAATTTCTCCAACAAGGGAACTGGCTACACCTGACCAACCTACCTACCCTAACAGTATACAGAAAAAGAATTCTTGGAGATTTGAGAGGAGGGGGGCTTTGGAAGCGGAATTTGGGATGGGATTTCAACCAAAAACCTATATCCCGCCGTAGCACCCACGCTCCAAAGCAGCCGTTTTCTGCAGGGAAATTGTTCTCTGTAGTCTGGAGCTCAGCTGTGATATTAGGAGATTTCCAGGACTCACCTGGAGGTTGGCATTCTGGCTGGCTGTGTATCCTGCAATTTGGCACATGCGTGTCGGCTATTGTGGGTTTTTCAGGCTGCGTGGCCATGGTCTGGTAGTTTTTGTTCCTAATGTTCCACCTGCATCTATGCTGGTATCTTCAAAGGCCGGTCATGGAAAAATGTGTCTGTTTCCATGACACAGCGTGGAATGATTGTGTGGCAGGGTGTATGTTTTGTCCACTTCACAGGGCGGCGAGGCACATTTGCGCACGTATGGGTGGAGATGCCTGTTGTAGATGAGGGCAGAATGTTAGGAGCGAAAACTACCAGGCCACGGTCACAGAGCCCTGAAAACCCACAACTGCCCATGGATTCCAGCTGTACAAGCTTTCGATAGTACACTTGCATGTTTTTTTAGTATTCGGTAGTTTCCTCTTTTCATTTCTTGAAAAGCAACATAGCCTAGCGATGACAAACCTTTTGCGCTCTGTGGGCCAAAAATGTGGAAAACGCTTAACTTGACTCTGCTGATATGTGCCCTCCCCGTGTGTAAAGTGCCGCCTAATATGGTGACCCCGACAAGGGGCTTTGAAGGCAAGTGAGAAGCAGAGGTGGTTTGCCATCACCTTCCTCTGCAGAGCCTTCCTTGGTGGTCTCTCTTCCAAGTATTGACTCTGCTTAGCTTCTGAGATCTGGCGGTCTCCTTCCCACCCTTTACACAACGCATACTTCCATTTGATCCTGTGTTTCCTGCATCGCATGGTCCTTGGACCCGGATTTTTACTTTTCTTTTTTGTCTCTTCCCACTCTCTAAATAGACAGAAAAATATAAATTCAGAGAGGGACAAACATGTAAATGCAGAGAGAGACACAACATCTACCTAGAAATCATCCACTGCAGGCATCTGATGAAGTCACTACTAGTCCACGGAAAACTTATGCTAGAATAGAAACTGTTTAAAGTCTTAGCTATCTGAGGCCGCTTCCGCACGGCCACACTGGGGGGTGCGTTGACGTATACGACGCCCACACACACACACACACACACACACCCCTGGGACCGTTCGCACGAACAGTCCCGGTAAAGGCAGGGAAGACGGCGCAGCGCTGCGCCGTCGCCCGATCTACGTATCTTCCCTGCGACCTTCCGGCACGTCGCCCAGGTCAGGGGACAAGCCCCCCTGCCCTGTGCAACCGCTCTGGTGTCGCGGGGGGGGGGGTGTCCCCAGGCCCGGGCGACGCACCGGAAGATCGCAGGGAAGATATGTCGATCGGGAAAGGGGGGGGATGGCGCCTTCCAGCCGCTGTTTTCCAAAACGGGAAAATGGCGGCTTCGCGCCACTGGGGGAGGAGCGAGGGCGGCAAGACTGAGATGCAGCTGCGGCCCCCCTGCGAACAGCTCCCTAGGAGCGGCGTTTTTGCCGTCCCTAGGATGCTGTAAATGGCCCATGCGGAAAGGGCCTGAGATTAACACGGCTGCCTTGAGGAATTTGTTTGAAGGGGGAGTTCCGTAAATGGGGTGCCAGGACTGGAAAGGCCCCGACCTGCTCAACTTACGAGGAGGAGGAGGAGTTTGGATTTATATCCCCCCTTTCTCTCCTGTAAGGAGATTCAAAGCAGCTTACAATCTCCTTTCCCTCCCCCCTCCCCAACAACAAATTCTGTGAGGTGGGTGGGGCTGAGAGAGCTCCAAAGAACTGTGACTAGCCCAAGGTCACTCAGCTGACATTTGCAGGAGTGCACAAGCTAATGTGGCTCCCCAGATAAGCCTCCACAGCTCAAGTGGCAGAGTGGGGAATCAAACCCGGTTCTCCAGATTAGAGTGCACCTGCTCTTAACCGCTAGGCCACTGCTGAAGTGTGTAGAAAGGCTATATTACTGTTCTACAGAGGGGAGGCCCAGAATGGAGGGTGTGGGAAAATCAAGACTGGCCCAAATTCAGAAGCAAAGCCGTTTTCTTCTTCTTTTGCCCTGTTTTGATTTCCAGCGGTGGGGGCAGAGAGGGAACTCCAAGGTAGACAGGCCGCAGGGTTCTTTTACAGACATACAGCCTCGATTTTCTGCAGGAGATCAAGGAATTCCTGGGTGCATCATCCTAAAAAATGGGATTGGGGGCCGGATATCATTCACAATGTTGTCTTTATTATTATTTTTAATGCCGTGTTCTTTCTTGTTATGTTAGCAATGCTATTAACTCCTTGGCCAGCGCTTTCAGCCGCCAGTCTGAATCGTATTTTTGTGTTCTGGGAACAGTAGCAAAATATTTCCTTTCTTTTCTTTTTTGTTGCGAAACATGCAGGCAAATGAATCAACATCTCACAGGCTCCAGCCAAGGAAAGCGGAAGCGTCACTAGTCTTGAAGTTGCTCAAGACTCCTGATTGCATTAGAGGCACATAGGCGAGCACGCAAGAATGGTTAAGTTCTGTACTGGCTTATCCAGCAGTAAGCCCCGTGGGACTTTTTTCTGAGTAGACCTGCGAAGAATTGTCCCACAAGCGGCTGACAAAATGGAGGTCGACAAAATGTTTTTGAAATTGTGAAATTATTCTGTTTAAAAAGTGGTCCCGTGTGGGGTCAAGGTGGCGGGTTGTAAAGGGTCCCAGCTCTGCCGCCTGAGCTGTGGAGGCTTGTCTGGGGAATTCAGATTAGCCTGTGCACTCCCACACACGCCAGCTGGGTGACCTTGGGCTAGTCACAGCTTCTCGGAGCTCTCTCAGCCCCACCTACCTGACAGGGTGTTTGTTGTGAGGGGGGAAGGGCAAGGAGATTGTCAGCCCCTTTGAGTCTCCTGCAGGAGAGAAAGGGGGGATATAAATCCAAACTCTTCTTCTTCTTCTTAAGTTTATGGAGTGTCGGGGTGGGGGGCAGGGTTACAAATGCCACAGAGTCGTCCCCCACCCCCAGGCATCCATTTTGTACAGGGACTCTGTTCTCTGCAGTCTGGAAGTGAGCGGTAATTCTGGGAAACTGTGGGCAATAGAAAGTCTCGAGGGCATACGGTGGGTGGGCACATCGGCAGGTGGGTGGCATGCTGGTGGGCGAGGGAGATGAAGGGTATAAGCATGGGATGTGGTGGACGGGTAGAGGAGGAGAGCGCCCCCCCCCCCCGAACCTGGAATCGCCCCTGATATGTGTAAAGATGGGAACATCTGGAGCAAAAGTGTTGAGCACAACATTCAGGACTTTTTGGAACAGCTTCGGAGGATTGGAGGAGGCATCGCTTGAAGTAGCAGAGCGGGTTGTAGGATTTTATTTAATGTATGCCCCCCCCCATCCCCACCTGTTCCTCATACTAGCTCAGGTTGGCTTTCAACAGCCAATTAGACAAAACAGTACAATCGATAAAGAGAACGCGCTCATCCACGTCCCAGGGCCGTTAACCTCAGCCCACGGGGAATCAAATACCGTCGAAAATTAAAGCTATAAACAGTAATCCCCCGTAAAATCGGAAACGTTCATGCCGCACACTGAAAGGGAAGGGGAAAAGGAAAAGAGGGAGGAGAAGGGCCTTTGGTCTTTAAATCTTCCCCATAATTTTGATGCAGTTTTTATATGCCCCTATAACCCAGGCCAGACGTGGGGTGAAAGCCGCTAGGCAGAGCTGGCGTGGTGAGGGAAGGGTTAAATCCTCCTCCTGTTTGTGGCTTTACCTCTGCAAATTTCCGCCCCGCAACACCTCCGTCAGACTAACCCAGTGGTGGCGAACCTTTGGCACTCCAGATGTTATGGACTGCAATTCCCATCAGCCCCTGCCAGCACGGCCAATTGGCCATGCTGGCAGGGGCTGATGGGAATTGTAGTCCATAACATCTGGAGTGCCAAAGGTTCGCCACCACTGGACTAACGCATACACATTATTTCACAGCTGTTTGGAAAACGAGGTCAGGCGCTGAACGGGCAGTTCCGCCGTGCTTCTCGCATGCCGTGGAATGAAGTGGTAGAGCCCTGACCTGACAGTGTGGACTATACCATTTCAAACGGCAGGTTGCAAATCACTCCTTTTTGAAAATCCTGCAGGTAGAAACCTGGGAAGAGTGGGAGGGAACCTTTTCGTAACAGGAGAGCCATTGTGGGGTACCAGGTTGAGTATCTGGAGAGCCGGGTTCAAATCCCAGCTGTGGCCCGATTCTCACTGGATCTTTTTTATTTATTGAGAAGATGGTTATGCTGCCCCTCCACAGATGGGCCACAACCAGGTCTGAATGTGGCAAAAGCCAGTTCGAATCCTCACTCTGCCATGGAACCTGGCTGGGTGACCTTGAGCCAGTCACATGTTCTCACACTAGCCAACCTCACAGGGTTGTTGTGAGCGTAAAAGGGAGGAGAGGAGAATTACGTAAGCCAACTTGAGTTCCCATTGGGGTATGAACTAATAATAATAATAATAGTAAGAGTTTGGAGTTATAACCCCCCTTTCTCTCCTGCAGGAGACTCAAAGGGGCTTACAATCTCCTTGCCCTTCCCCCCTCACAACAAGCACCCTGTGAGGTAGGTGGGGCTGAGAGAGCTCCGAGAAGCTGTGACTAGCCCAAGGTCACCCAGCTGGCGTGTGTGGGAGTGTACAGGCGAATCTGAATTCCCCAGAGAAGCCTCCACAGCTCAGGCGGCAGAGTGGAGAATCAAACCCGGTTCCTCCAGATTAGATACATGAGCTCTTAACCTCCTATGCCACTGCTGCTCCTGTTTTATTAAAACAGATAAAACAGCTCAAGGCTGTAACCTTTGGGCCGGCCACTCTCTCAACCTAAGCAACGGCACAGGCCAGTTGTGAGGACAAAACAAGGAACGGAAGTGTCTTGTGTATTTCTCTGAGCTCTTTGGGAGAAGAGTAGGATAAAAAAATATGCTAGATTTCTGCTTGCGGGGAGTGTTTGCGTGGGTGAGCACTGAAAGCCGGCGCCACCTTCTCACAGACTGAAGCAGTCGGGTCTGTTTTTTGCCATCCTCTATCTCTGCGTAGGCTTCACCTCGACCATTAGTTCATTCTGTCTATTTACAAGCACCCTGAACACAAAGAGCCCTCAGTGTGACGGTGGCTCCCTTAACGCCTCAGGAATGTACGCCGGATGGGCCACTTTGTCTTGTTTTGGAAGAAAGGGGCATCGACTGGTCTGAGGCAGCCCCAAAATAAACCAGGGATGAGGTCATGTTGGAGGCCTTCACCAGCATCTCCTTTTAGCCGTGAGGCGTCTTGGCAGCTGGTCCATGAAGAATAGGCCTGGTATTGTTCAGCAGCACCCTTGTTGGGCTGGCTGGGGGGGGGGGGGGGGTCTGGAGGCAGGCAGTTTTCGGAAATAAGAATATCAGAAGAGCCCTGCTGGATCTGACCAGTAAAGGTCCACCTAGTCTGCCATCTTGTCTCACCCAGTTGACAATCACTCCTCCAGAGGTCCAGCAACAGGGCATAGTGGCTGAGGCCTTCATAAGAACATCAGAAGAGCCCTGCTGGATTGGACCAGTAGTCCATTTAGTCTGGCATCCTGTCTTATACAGTGGCCAACCTCTGGAGGTCCAACAACAGGGCATAGTGGCCGAGGCCTTCATAAGAACATCAGAAGAGCCCTGCTGGATTGGACCAGTAGTCCATTTAGTCCGGCATCCTGTTTTATACAGTGGCCAACCTCTGGAGGTCCAACAACAGGGCATAGTGGCTGAGGCCTTCATAAGAACATCAGAAGAGCCCTACTGGATCAGACCGATGGTCCATCTAGTCCGGCATCCTGTTTTATACAGTGGCCAACCTCTGGAGGTCCAACAACAGGGCATGGAGGCCAAGGTCTTCATTAGAACATCAGAAGAGCCCTACTGGATCAGACCGGTGGTCTATCTAGTCCAGCATCCTTCCTCACGCAGTGGCCAACCAGCTCCTCTGGAGGGCCATCAACAGGACATGCTCCAGACGTTGCCTCATACTGGCATTCAGAGTTTGACTGCCACTGAATACGGAGGTTCCCTCAGTCACCATGGCCCATAGCAGTCAGTAGATCTCCGTGGAAGTGTCTAACTTCTTTTTAAAGCCATCTATGTTTCTGGCACATTTTAGTCACATTATTTGAATAGGTATTGTATAAATCAGTATTTTCTTTGGTCTGTCCTGTATCTCCTGCCCATCAACGTCTTTGAGGTCTAATATTTAATATTTATTCCTTTCCCTTCCACCCCCCCCCCCACAACCAAGTATTGTTTGATTAAAGTGAACAAAGAATGGAAAGTTAACTTTCTAAGACCTTCTGTTGCTTTCTGTTAGCCCAGTACAAATAAAAGATTAACTGAGATCTCAAGGTGATGATAAATAGATAGGCTTGGATTAGCCCTTAATTCCATCCCAGCTTGGTCTGAGTGAGGTCATGGGGGGAAGAGAGCTCAGTGAGGAAGGGACCGATATAAAGAGCTGGATTAGGACACGGATTCATCTTCTTCAACGTTCTTTCTCCTGCGGGAGCCCTGTGGAAAGCAGAGGCCTTTTCCGCGCATGCAGAATAATGCGCTTCCAATCCACTTTCAGTGCACCTTGCAGCTGGATTTTACTGTGCGGAATAGCAGAATCCTCTTGCGAACAATTGCGAAAGTGGATTGGAAGTGCATTATTCTGCCTGTGCGGAAGGGGCCAGAGCTGCAGAGAGAGAGAGCTGTCCCGGTCCCAAAACCTCGGGGTGAAAAAGTAGGGAGCGGATAAAGGGGGGACTAAATTCCCCGGACAGATATTTACAAATTTAAACATCCATCCCCCGAGTTTCTGCGTGATACAAGACTCGAAATGTGGGGGGTACGAGAACTCTGTACAGAAGCAAGAATAAGTCGGCAAATGGATATGCACGTCATTTATTCTGGTTGCAGAGCTGGCACAATGTGTGTGTGTGTGGGGGGGGGGGTGGAGAATACAGCCCTCGACCTGGGGTGTCCATGGGGGTCACAGATTCCCTCCTGCGGCCGAGTCACCATCTCTTTTTGCACGGATTTGGCGCTACTGGGCAGCGTTCTCGATACACGTTGACTAACGTTCCTCTGTCCTTCTCGTCTTTTCCCAGTGATGGTGCCCGTGGGGGGAGATGCCAAGATGCCCAGCTTCCTGGGATGCGAGTGATGAAGAGAGCCTGCCGACCACGTAGCGCTTCGATCCTGAGGTTTCCACCCAGCTGCGGAACGGCTCACTGAACGACGCACGGGGGAAGGCCCGGAACACGATGAACAAACTGAACTTCCACAATAACAGAATCATGCAAGACCGCCGTAGCATCTGTATTTTCCTCCCCAACGACGACTCCCTCAATATCATCATCAATGTAAGTGGACTGGTGCGGATTTTCCTTTGGGGCTCCCCACCTCTGATTTTTTCCCAAGAGCCTGCATGGTATAGTGGTTAAGAGCAGGTGGATTCTGATCTGGAGAACCGGGTTTGATTCCCCACTCCTCCACCTGAGTGGCAGAGGCTTATCTGGTGAACCAGATGCGTTTCCGCACTTCTACATTCCTGCTGGGTCACCTTGGGCTAGTCACAGTTCTCTCTGAACTCTCTCAGCCCCACCTACCTCACAAGGGTGCTGGGGGAGGAAGGGAAAGGAGCTTGTAAGCCACCTTGAGTCTCCTTGCAAGAGAGAAAGATGGGGTATAAATCTAAACTCTTCTCAGTGAGGAAGGGACCGATATAAAGAGCCGCTTAAGAGCTGGATTAGGACACGGATTCATCTTCTTCTACGTACTTTCTCCTGCGGAAGCCCTGTGGAAAGCAGAGCAGCAGTAGCGTAGGAGGTTAATAGCTCGTGAATCTAATCTGGAGGAACCGGGTTTGATTCCCAGCTCTGCCGCCTGAGCTGTGGAGGCTTATCTGGGGAATTCAGATTAGCCTGTGCACTCCCACACACGCCAGGTGGGTGACCTTGGGCTAGTCACAGCTTCTCGGAGCTCTCTTAGCCCCACCTACCTGACAGGGTGTTTGTTGTGAGGGGGGAAGGGCAGGGAGATTGTCAGCCCCTTTGAGTCTCCTGCAGGAGAGAAAGGGGGAATATAAATCCAAACTCTTCTTCTTTTCTTTTGGAAGCCTGGATATGTTTATTTATTCATTATTTAGATTTATTGGGGACCTCTGGTCTAGTATCTGTGAAAGATATTACATGACCGAATGCTTTCCATGGCTGATAATGACATCTTTAGACTTCCTGAGAAGATGGGAACCCGTTATGAGCTTTAAGGTCAAAAACAGCCTCTTCAGCAACAAACCAATGTCTGGCACACTGTGTCAAAATAGTCAGAATGTGGCCACAGGTCAACTCTTGGACCTGTTCTGTGAAAATTGCTTAGCCATTAGCAGTTACCCTCCTGCCTCTTGCAAAGCATTTTCTCTCAGGTGTTGGGAGGGAATTTGCTATTTGAAACCACGGACATTAAAGGTAACAGATCGGCTGTCGAATGCCACATCGAGCGCTTCCCTCCCTTCTCTCTTGCGGGTCAGTAGCCCATTAAGCAGCCCCTGGTGACAATATTTTAGAGCATCTCCTTCCCATTGTCTCTTTGGCCGAGCCCATTTATCTCCTCCTCCTCTGAGCAGCTGGATTTGCTTAAGAGTCGCTGATGCAGCTGTTTCCTTTCTTTTGAGTCTGGCTCGGCATCTTTGTGACAAAGCATGACACTTCTCGACACCAAGAGCCACCTCTGAGCGTTAAGACAGTCGTGGTGGATTTGCATGTCTTCTTTGCATGTCATTAGCATAGCTTGTCCAGAATAGGCACGGAGCCTTGGAGTGGGGAGAAGATGCCAAGCAGGGCTGGCATTCATTGAAAATGCTGGTGGGAAGAATTAGGACTAATCAAAGGAAACACTTCTTCACGCAACGTGTGATTGGTGTTTGGAATATGCTGCCACAGGAGGCAATGCCACTCATACACTGGATAGTTTAAAAAAGGGCTTGGACAGATTTATGGAGGAGAAGCCGCATCTCTGGCTCCCAATCTTGAATCCTCTCCCTTGATCTGAGGCTGCAAGTGCCTTAGCAGACCAGGTGCCTAGAGCAGCAGCAGAAGGCTACTAAGCTCTAAGCATCTCCCAATGGATTCCTGTTGCACCCTGTGGCTACTGCAGTAGCAGAGAGCTGACTAATGGACTCCATCCATCCCAGCTGGCTCCTTATGTTCCCATGAGCAGCAAGCAGCAGCAGAAGGCTACTGCTTCCATATCTGCAGGTGAGCTCCCAAGGCACCCAAGTGGGCTCTAAGTGCAGCAGAGAGCTGGACTAGATGGACTCTGGTCTGATCCAGCTGGCTCCTTATGTTCTTATGAGCAGCAGCAGCAGCAGAAGGCCATTGCTTCCACATCCTGCAGGTGAGCTCCCAAAGGCACCTGGTGGGCCACTGCGAGTAGCAGAGAGCTGGACTAGATGGACTCTGGTCTGATCCAGCTGGCTCTTTCTTATGTTCTTCTGTTCTTTTCAGACTTTCTGAGCTCCGATGAGATTGAACTAACCTGAGCCGTTCAGGTCAGGGCACCCTGAAGCAGTCCTGGGAAAACACTGCTAGTTTCTTTCACCTTTTTTTTCACCCCTCTGCAGGTTAAAATTCTGTGCCACGAATTGCTCGTTCAGGTGTGCGACCTGCTCCGACTGAAAGACTGCCACCTTTTTGGACTCAGCGTCATACAGAGTAAGACGGTTTCTTTCGTTTTTGAGCAGGGCCATTCCCGTTTGGGTTTGCTCCCCACCCATGTCTCTACTTGCATCTGTTCACACCGGCAAGAGTGGTGATTAAGAGTGGTTAAGTAGCGGTGTAGTCGTTAAGAGCAGTGGACTCTAATCTAGAGAACCGGGGTTGATTCCCTGCTATGCTACATGAATGGTGGACTCCAGAACCAGATTCAATCGCCCCCTCCTCCACATGAAGCCTGCTGGATGACCTTGGGCCAGTTCCAGTTCTCTCAGAACTCTCTGGGGACTGTTGTAGGGAGAGGAAGGGAAGGTGATTGTGAGCTGCTGTGAGATTTTTTAAAGGTAGAGAAAAGAAGGATATAAAAGCCAACTCTTTTCTCCTAAAAGGAGAAAAGGAGCAGCAGTGGTGTAGGAGGTTAAGAGCTCGTGTATCTAATCTGGAGGAACCGGGTTTGATTCTCCGCTCTGCCGCCTGAGCTGTGGAGGCTTATCTGGGGAATTCAGATTCGCCTGTGCACTCCCACACACGCCTGTAGCTGGGTGGGACTCAATACTAGTCACAGCTTCTTGAGCTCTCTGGCCCTGTTCCACCTCACAGGGTGTTTGTTGTGAGGGGGGAAGGGCAAGGAGATTGTCAGCCCCTTTGAGTCTCCTGCAGGAGAGAAAGGGGGGATATAAATCCAAACTCCTCCTCCTACTCCTCCTCCTCCTCCTCCTCTTCTTCTTCTTCTAATTCTAATTCTTCTTCTTCTAATTACTTCTGCCTTTCTGTGGGAACCATTGCTGGATGTATTTCATTTATTCTGCAATAGCTTGGCATTGAAATCCCCCATCAGAGAATTTATTGTTTTATTGGTGCATTCTTTTTGTTAAATCTCACACTTCCCCAAGCAATTCAAGGCGCTGCGCATAATTCCCTCCCCCCTTCCATTTTATCCACACAACAATTCTGTGAGGCTGATGAGTCTGAGGGAGACCGACAGCTAAAAGCAGCTAAAGGAAGGGAAAAAAGATCCAAACCCAACCTGAAAAACAAGTTAGGCGCCAAAAAGGTTGAGAATCTATAAACTGTACATTAATATATATTTAAATTATTTATTTTATCGCACTGTGCTATCTTCTTAACAATTAAACACCATACATAAAAAATCTCAATACAAAATATACTATCGTATCCGAAAACAGATACAATATCACAATATTTGTTGGGGGTTTTTGTAGGACATAAAGAACATATTGGGCTGTAAACAAGATTGCATGGATTGATAGTACTATGTGTGTGTGGATTGTTTATCAGCCTTTGAACAAGATCCGGTGGGATCAAAATGCTTCAAGTCTTTTAAGTTCTTTTTTTGGGTCACATTCTGAGATATTATGTACTTGATCTTCAGTTGAGGCTTTTTGGTTCACAGAATCACAGAGTTGGAAGAGACCCCAAGGGCCATCCAGTCCAACCCCCTGCCATCCAGCCTCTCTTTAAAAACCTCCAAAGAAGGAGACTCCACCCCCCTCCATTGTTTGTGATATATTTTGTGCTATTGTGATATTCCACATGTTTTTGGATATGAATGTAGTTTCTTAATTAATTAGACTTCTCAGCCTTTTTTGTTCCTGGAGAGGGGCAGCTATTTATCTATTTCCAGGTACGATTCAAAGCGCTGGTTCTTACCTCTGAAGCCTTTAATAGCTAGTTGCTTTTGAGTTAACTTAATTTTAGGTATGCATTCATTTTGGACTAGGATAGATGAGCAAGATTCGAGTCCACTCGCACCTTAAAGACCAGTCACATTTTCCAAGTATCAGATGTCAAGAGGCAGCGCTCCCTTTCTGAGATATAGGAGCTTTGACTCTCGGAAACCTAGACCCTGGAAACCTTGCCAGTCCTTAAGGTGCCCCCCGACCCACGTCTTGCACCGCCGTTTTAATCGGAAGCTGTCTCAAGTGGGACTCTGAGGTTCGCAAGTGCGGTTTCAAATTGGAATCGGGCCCGGCGTGGGTCTCCTTTTCCTGGTATCGCCGGGAGCCCCAACTTCATCCTAATCGATTCCTCCTGTTTCTTTTGGTTGCAGACAACGAGCACGTGTACATGGAGCTGTCGCAGAAGCTCTACAAATACTGTCCGAAAGAATGGAAGAAGGAAGCGAGCAAGGTAGGAGGGGCCCACTGGGTTGGGACTTGAGCTTCTTCTATCTGGGTCATAGAGGATAGAAAGAGAGGCAGGAAGTGCAGCACCCACGCTCTCTGCACAAGCATGAAAGCAGGAGGGCATTCTGGGAAGAACAGGGCATAAGGACCCAGCAGGCCTACCCTGTGGCCTACCTGATAGTCCTGACCCGTAAACTGAAGACCTGATGTGTAGAGACTGCACTCAATGGATGTGCTGGTGGGATTCAGGCTTTTGTAGTTGTCAGGACCATGCCTGTCAGTGCCTGGATGTCTTGCTGTGTGGGAATTGCAAATGTTTTCCTGTAAATGCTTTCCTGTTTCCCTCTCCCCTTCCTGGCAACCTCCTAGCGCCAGCTCATCTGCAAGAAGGTGTGAACGGTTCCCAGGTTCTTTGAAGCTCTGTAGTGCAAATGTTGTAGAAACTGTAAGGGACATTTGGTGTGGGGCGAAACGGGGGGTGGGGGGGTGGGGGGTTGAAGGATATAGGTCCTGGATCTGAGCTCTCTAGCTCAGATCCTGCTTTGTATAGTTACTCTACGCGTTGCAAGAAATAAACTGCTTTAGGACTTTCCTACGGTCTCTGTAATTTCCACGTTCGAGAGTCTGACAGTAGTGGCACTACTGATGGTTGTCCCATGAGTCTAGAGCAGGGGGTCCCCAATGCTTGAACACCTTTACCTGTTTTTGGAAAAAAAATAGGTAAAGGTGTGCAATCATTCCCCTGTGCAAACATTCCTGACTCATGGGGTGAGGTCACATCATGACTTTTATTAGGAAGATTATGTTTATGGGGTGGTTTGCCATTGCCTTCCCCGGTTGCCTACTCATTTTACCGATCTCGGAAGGATGGGAGGCTGAGTCTGATCCAGCAGGGCTCTCCTGATATTATTACTATTACTATTACAATATTATTATTAAGGCAAGCAAGGTAGATTCCAAAATGATTTTCTTCCTTCTGGCGGTAAGCAGTCTTATGTGAGAACTTTTATTTATTTTACACATCTGGATAACACATACATAGAAAAGATCCCTAGCCCTCTTTCCCCTATAATAATAATGAAAAGAAAAGAAAAAAAAACATACGCAAACAGCTGCACACATATATGGTGACTTCCAGCTACCTTACTATCCAAACGTTAACTCCCACTTTTAGTGGCATAGGAGGTTAAGAGCTCATGTATCTAATCTGGAAGAACCGGGTTTGATTCCCAGCTCTGCCGCTTGAGTTGTGGAGGCTTATCTGGGGAATTCAGATTAGCCTGTGCACTCCCACACACGCCAGCTGGGTGACCTTGGGCTAGTCACAGCTTTTCGGAGCTCTCTCAGCCCCACCTACCTCACAGGGTGTTTGTTGTGGGGGAGGAATGGAAAGGAGATTGCAAGCCCCTTTGAGTCTCCTGCAGGAGAGAAAGGGGGGGATATAAATCCAAACTCTTCTTCTTCTACTCTTCTTAATCCAATAACTGTAAAAGCCCTGGCCCGAGTGGAGGCCAGCTGGATTGAAAGTGTGTTATTCTGCATGTGCGGAAGGGGCCTCTAACGTGGGTCTCCAGTAGCTTTTCTTATGCCCAAAATGGCTGCCTTTTGCTGCCTGGAGTGGCTTTTGCTTCCCAGCCAAAATGCTTTCTGGGTCTCTGCTTTTTACTGCTTCTCTTGTGTGGAATGCCAAAAGCAGGAAAACAACATATTAAGAGCAGGAAGGAAGGCTCTCCTGATGCCACCTCCAGAATGGGCCGTGCCTACCTTACCCACCTTTTCTTGTGTCTGTGGTTCACAGGGCATTGACCAGTTTGGGCCCCCGATGATCATCCACTTCTGCGTGCAATATTATGTGGAAAACGGCAGGCTGATCAGGTAAGCAGAGCGGGAAGAGGAAGGTTTAACCCAAATAACAGGGAGGCGGCTCAGTTTGTTTGGGGGTTTTCCCCCCAAAAGATTCTGTAGCCAGCGGCAGGTCCGACGGTTCCCCATGAATCTGATTTTCAATCCAGTTGCTTAAATTGAAGCCAGATCACCCACAAAAGTGGGCTATGGTGTGAACTTTGCCATGCCCTACCCCAGTGGTGGGATTTAAATAATTTAACAACCGGTTCTGGTGGTGGGATTCAAATAATTTAACAACTGGTTGTATACAATCACCATTTTAACATCCGGTTCTGCCGAAGTGGTGTGAACCTGCTGAATCCCACCACTGCCCTACCCTAAGGTGGCCAGATGGTCACCTTCGCAAACCGGGATGGGCGGGGGGGTGGGGGTGGGGGTGGCCGCGCATGCACGTGCAGCCGCAGGAGCGCACTGCCTTCTGGGGTGCTCCTGTTTACGGCAGCGCCCCAGAAGGCCATGCACAAGGCTGCTGCACTGCCTTGCGCCCCAGAAGGCAGTGGGCAGCCTTCGAAAACCCGGGACATTTGAAAAAACCCGCGGGACGCGGGACAAGTTGTTTCAAGGCGGGACTGTCCCACCAAAAGCGGGACGTCTGGTCAGCCTACCCTACCCTGACTTAGTCAGGAAGCGGGAGATGACACAGGAAGGCAGAGGCGTACTGGGAGAAAATGGCGGCTGGGACAACACCTGCTCAAGAGCCCCCGCCCATGACCCACTTAACAGCAGCCACTGGCTGAGGAGGGCAGTGGCGGTCCCTGGCAGCTGGTGGGGCTGGGCCAAGGGGTGCCTGGCAGGCCCGCAGCCTGCTCCTGGCTGGGCTCAGCAGTAGGCTGCTCAGGTGGGCACCCCGGCCGCAAGCTCCTGCCCTCCCCACCCGGCACGCCCCCCCACATGACCAAATGGCGTGCACCTGGGGACGTGTGATTCCCATGTCCCTGTGGACGGTATGCCACAGCATGAAGGCATGAGAGCTGGAAAATCCCAGATCTGTAGACAAGGGGAGCAGGAACCTATCCGAGATCAGTGTTTAGGCTGGAATGGGTCAGAGGATGCCTGGTTCGGCCATGCTTAAAACTGCTCTACTTGACCAGGGGTGTAACGAGGCAAACTGTAGCCCTGGGCAAAACCTGAGCTGGATGCCCCCCCCCCCCCAAATGGGCGGCACTCCATCACGACCAAACATTTTTTTGCACCAGGACATTGGTGCCTGCAGGGGGTGCATTTTTAGACATACCGGCACCACAATTTCAGCATATCATCAGGAGACTGTCCTTATGCTACTCCCCAGGTTTGGTGCAGTTTGGTTTGGGGGGGCCAAAGTGATGGACCCTCAAAACTGTAGCCCCCATCTCCTATTAACTCCCATGGGAAACAATGGGGGATGGGAACACCCCCTTTGGGAGTCCATAACTTTGGACTCCCTGAACCAAACCTTACCAAACCTGGGGGGGGGGGGGGGAGGGGGTAGCATAAGGACAGTCTCCTGAGGATACGCGGAAATTTTGGTGCCGCTAGCCTATAACCTGCGCCCCCTGCAGGCCAAAAATGGAAAACCACTAAAAATACCCAAAAACGAACCCTGCATTTTGATGCCCCCCGCAAGGTGGTGCCCTGGGCAGCTGCCCACCTTGCCCAATGGGCATTACGCCCCTGTACTTGACAGCAGTTTCCAAATAGTGCCCTATACCAGCAGGAATCCCACCCTGATTCACGGAAGGGAGGTTGATTTGCAGCTACCAGCCATGTGGACTGCCCAGTCAGAGGCAGTTAACCTCCACTGTAGGCAAGAGTTCTTCCTGGGGCCTCTGATTTCTTGGCTGCTTTGCTTTTGGCCTTCATGGTTTCTTTTCTTCCCTCTCCTCTTTCCAGCGACAGAACGGCCCGCTACTATTATTACTGGCACCTAAGGAAGCAGGTCCTGCGTTCCCAGTGCGTGCTGCGCGAGGAGGCCTACTTCCTGTTGGCGGCTTTCGCACTGCAGGCCGACCTGGGCAACTTCAAAAGGAACAAGCATTTCGGGAAATATTTCGAGCCGGAATCGTACTTCCCTGCTTGGGTAGGGGTTATCGGCTTGTTTGGGGTCCTGCTTTTTGGGGCGGGTTGTTTTAAATATTTTTATCAATATCATAACATTTGAATTCAATATGTAATATTTGTACATAATAGAAAAAACATATTTTTGAAGAAAATAATTATAATTCTAAACGTTAGTTTTATAACAAATAAGCTATATTTTACTTATTTCTAATTTTCTAATCTTATATTTTACTTAAATTTTACTTATTTATAATAAATAAGCTATATTTTACTTATTTCTAATTTTTCGAATCTTATATTTTACGTATATTTTACTTATTTATAATAAATAAGCTATATTTTACTTATTTTCTAATTTTCTTATGATAGCAATCTATTTTCAATAAGGAAAAATAAATTAAGGGAATCAGAGATATTCAGAGAGGAGAAAATAATCAAAGTAAGAAAGTATTGTCGAAGGCTTTCACAGCCGGATTCAGCTGGTTGTGGTGGGTTTTCCGGGCTGTGTGGCCGTGGTCTGGTGGATCCTGTTCCAGGAACAAGATCCACCAGATCACGGCCACGCAGCCCGGAAAGTAAAAAAGAGTTATTAACATTTTTTTCTTTCCAGTAATAGTTAACATTTTCAGAGAGAAAACAAAGTTATTGTTTCTTATATAAACTACAAAGTATAGTAGACAGAAGAGAAAATAGTTGTTTACCTAACATTTTAAATTAAATACGTTTTGTTGAATGGTTCAGCCCATGTCAATTTCAATAAGCCTTTATTGGCATATAACACGATAGTATAAAATACAATTCCAGTCAAAAAGTGAAAAGTAAAAGACTTCGCGTTTGTCATACATTCAGTTTACAAACTTCTGACAAAAACTTTGCCACTATAAGGCAACAATGAAAATCCTGACAATTTAAAAGCATGACTACTTTATCTAATTCAGTATAATCAATCATGGAGTCTATAACTTGGGATAACAAACTGGATCGGAGTTCTTGGTATAATAAGCAGTTCAGGAGAATGTATGGGATGGAATCCAGCTGTCCTATGCTACAGGGACAGAACCTTGTATCACTTGGAAGACCTTTAAGTCTTCCTCTGTGTAGCGGAGATGGCATGATGTTAAATCTAGCCAGCATATAGGCTCTCCTGTGTATGGGGTTTGTGAGCGCTGTAATATAATAGGCTGGGTATCCCTGCATGAAAGGAATTGACATATTTGATGGCGAACAAGATTTATTTGCCAAGCTCTGCAGTTGTTGATAGTCCATTGCTAACAGCCTCTCTTTAATGAGGGCAAAAGTTTCAGTAAAGGTTAGCATATTGAAGGAGTCACTGTCATAACCCAGTTGCCCAATCTTGGCTGTAACCATTGTGCCCCATTTTGAATGGTGGCGTTTGCTCAAGGTAAGTTGAGTCAATGAGTTCAGCCCATACTTCATTGAAAAATGAAGGGGAGTTCCAACTTGGCTGAAAGTGGGTTAATTTGAGTGTTGACTGCACAGGGTTTCCCACCCACTCTTACATGATAGGGATTGTGTCCGTTGATCAGTTTGTGGGTTCCTTTTGTGTCCACGTGGGATTCCGTGAAGTGGGGAACCCTTCCATAATGTTGCTGGGAGACTGCAGTGCATCAGACGAGAAAGGCGTCCGGCTGGCTGGCTGGTGCAGAGATGAAGTCAAACATTGCAGTGGCCGGCGGGATAGCCAAAGCCCCTGCTTGGGAGGTGGTTTTGCTGTTTTTCTAGCATCAGGGGGCCATTTTGCAAGGCTTTGGTCCTCCCCTCCAGAGGTGGGATCCAGCAGGTTCTCACCAGTTCCCGAGAGTGGGTTACTAATTATTTGTGTGTGCCGAGAGGGGGTTCCTAATTGGGTCTGCTTTTCCGTTAGAAATTCCATGAGGTCCAAAAATCATACAGTCCTGTTGTTTCCTATGTGGCTGGTTAGTGAAGGTAGAAAACGGGATAATTCTCCCTGTTGGGCTGTTTTAAAAACATGCTTTAGCAATATGGTAAAGTTCCTTGTTTAAGGAAAGTATCCTCCTTTTGATTTCTAGAAACAAAATTAAGTATTTGAAAGTATTAAGTATTTGACAGGCCGTCAATTAGAGGAGAAGTAGTTGTTTCTGTTGGCAGTAGACGACAGGACTTGCTACAATGAGTTTAAATTATGGACAGAAAGAGACCAGCTGGAAATTAGGAACTTTTTTTTTACATTAAGAGTTTTTTACAGTAACAGAGAAATTATTAATGCCCCGCCCCCGGAATGCCCGGCCATGCCCCCGTCGTGCCACGCCCAGCCCCATTGGCGCTATGCCACTGTTTGAATCCCACCACCATGGGAACCTGTTACTAAAATTTTTGGATGTCACCACTGCTCCCCTCCCTTCCCTCCCCTCATTGCAGTGTCTTGTGGGAAATTCTTTAAGGGTGCTTGCTCAGAGCACAGGTCACTCCCTTCTTAACCTGCATCCTGGAGGGAAGCGAGTGAGAGTCGGTGGCAGGTGGGGCAGCTCCCTTTCCAGGAGATTCATCTGAAGAGAAAGAGTTGATTTTTGTACTCTGCTTTTCTCAACTTACAAACTCCTTCCCTTCGTCTCCCCACAACAGGCCCCTAGCGTGGTAGGTGGGGCTGAGAGAGAGAGAACCGTGACTGGCTCACAGTCACCCAGCAGTGTGGAGAAGTGGGAAATTGAGCCTGGCTCTCCAGATTAGATTAGAGGCCACTGATCCTGGGGAGAAGTGGGGAATCAAACCCAGTTCTCCAGGTTAGAGTCCATTGCTCTTAACCACTACGAGCAGCAGTGGCGTAGGAGGCTAAGAGCTCGTGTATCTAATCTGGAGGAACCGGGTTTGATTCCCAGCTCTGCCGCCTGAGCTGTGGAGGCTTATCTGGGGAATTCAGATTAGCCTGTGCACTCCCACACACGCCAGCTGGGTGACCTTTAAGCAGCTCACAGCTTTTCGGAGCTCTCTCAGCCCCACCCACCTCACAGGGTGTTTGTTGTGAGGGGGGAAGGGCAAGGAGATTGTCAGCCCCTTTGAGTCTCCTGCAGGAGAGAAAGGGAGGGATATAAATCCAAACTCTTCTTCTTCTTCTTCTACGCCACACAGGGTGTGATAACCCCCACAGGTCTGACCCGTGGAGACGAGCAGGCCTAGTTTGACTTGGAGAGACCTCAAGAATCCCTCAAGCGTCAGTCTGCAGACCCCGGGGCTACTGTTCTAGGCAACACGCTTGTGCACAAGTCGTTATTTTCATTTAAAATAGTTTTATTTATTTTACTTCATTTACATGTATCCCTTCTACACTGCAACTTCCTCCATCACGATTTCAATACATTGCGGGTTGCCCTAAGAAATTTTATGAGGATTTCGGGGGCGTATTGCGGAAGCCGCAGGCAACACACAAAGGCCGGCAGACAACACAGAAAACGTTTGGAAACTCAGAAATGCATAAAATATATGTGTATAATGCCAACGTAGAATCATAGAGTTGAAAGAGACCTCAAGGGCCATCAAGTCCAACCCCCTGCCATGCAGGAACACACAATCAAAGCACTCCCGACAGATGGCCATCCAGCCTCTGTTTAAAAACCTCCAAAGAAGGAGACTCCATCACTCTCCGAGGTAGTGAATTCCACTGTCGAACAGCCTGGACGGTCAGGAAGTTTTTCCTAATGTTTAGGTGGAATCTCTTTTCCTTCACCTTGAACCTATTACTCCTGGTCCTAGTCTCTGGAGCTGCAGAAAACAAGCTCGCTCCCTCATGCTTTATCTTTTAATACCATAAATATACACAATTTCTTTTTAAAAGTTCAAAGAAAAGAAAAGAAATCAGACTTGGAATGTCAAGCCGAAGAGATGTGAGCATGGGAATTAAATATTGTCCTCTGGGACGCCACATGGTGCTGACCTTTAAGGCCTTACGCGGGCTGGGACCCTCGTATCTTCGAGACCGTGTCACCCCCGTATGTCCCTGCACGGCCTCTCCGTTCGGTTGAGGCCAATCTACTGGTGGTCCCCGGCCCCTCAGCATGGCTTTTGCAGAGGCAAATCCTGTCTTACAAACTTACTAGAGTTCTTTGAGGGTGTAAACAGGCATGTGGACAGGGGTGAACCGGTGGACATTGTCTACTTGGATTTCCAAAAGGCTTTTGACAAAGTTCCTCACCAGAGACTGTTGAGAAAACTCAGCAATGAAGGAATAAGAGGAGTCCTCCTATGGATTAAAAACTGGTTGAGAAACAGGAAACGTTATGTAAATGGGAAGTTCTCACCATGGACAGATGGGAGTGGTGTCCCCTAAGGATCCGCTTCCAGTGCTCTTTTAACCCATTCATAAATGACCTGGAAGCAGGTGGTGGGAAGCGTGGTGGCTAAGTCGCAGCAGATGATACCAAAATTATGTAGGTGGGTGAGAACCACAAAGGATTGCTGGCGATCTGCTGACTCTGATAAATCTAGATGAGTGGGCTCTGCCCAACGTAGCAAAATGTAAAGTGATGCACATAGGGGCAAAAAATCCAAACTTCACATATTAAGACGCTTATGGGCCAAAAGTGCTATCAGTCAAGCAGACCAGGAAAGGGATTTAGGCGCCTTAGTTGATAGTTCCATGGGAATGCTGCCAACTCAATGCATGGCAGCTAAAGAAAAGGCAAACTCTATGCTGTGGGATCATTAGGAAAAGGAATCTGAGAATAAAACTGCAAAGATTGTCATGCCCTCATATAGCGCAGTGGTATGCATCAAGACTGGGAGCACTGTGTCCAGTTCTGGTCAGCTGCATCTCAAACAGGATATTGAGGAGGATAGAAAAAAGTGGTGAGAAGGGCAACAAGGATGATTGAGGGACTGGAGCACCTTCCCTATGAGGAGAGGCTGCAGCGTTTGGGACTCTTTAGTTTGGAGAGGAGGCGGCTGAGGGGGGATATGATTGAAGTCTACAAAATTATGCATGGGGTAGAAAATGTTGACAGAGAGACATTTTTCTCTCTTTCTCACAATACTAGAACCAGGGGACATTCATTGAAAATGCTGGGGGGAAGAATTAGGACTAATAAAAGGAAACACTTCTTCACGCAACGTGTGATTGGTGTTTGGAATATGCTGCCACAGGAGGTGGTGATGGCCACTAACCTGGATAGCTTTAAAAGGGGCTTGGACAGATTTATGGAGGAGAAGTTGATTTATGGCTACCAATCTTGATCCTCTTTGATCTGAGATTGCAAATGCCTTAACAGACCAGGTGATCGGGAGCAACAGCCGCAGAAGGCCATTGCGTTGACATCCTACATGTGACCTCCCAAAGGCACCTGGTGGGCCACTGCGAGTAGCAGAGAGCTGGACTAGATGGACTTTGGTCTGATCCAGCTGGCTTGTTCTTATATTCTTATATTCTTAATGATGCGGCTGGCCTCCACACGGGCCAGGGCCTTTACGGCTCTGGCCCCGGCCTGGTGGAACGCTCTCCCTCCAGCTGTCTGGGCCCTGCGGGATCTTGGTGAGTTCCGCAGGGCCTGTAAGACGGAGTTGTTCTGCTGGGCCTTTGGAGGGACCAGCCGCTGAAGGCCCCCCCCCCTCTTTTGGCTCTTTACATCTGGGCCCTTCCTCATCTAATGGGACTCGCCGTCCCTCCCTCTTGGGGAGGTTTTTAAACATGGGGTTTTGTGGGACGCCTCTTTACTGTTCTTATTGCTGTTTTTAAAGGTTTTAACAATTATATTTAAAACTTCACTGAGATTTTATGTTGCACACCACCCAGAGCCCCTTGGGGATGGGGCGGTATAAAAAAAATCTAAATAATAAATAAATAAATAAATAATAAGTGGTGCTTGCCCCCCAAGAATCCTTGCTGGCTGGAGACTTTAGGGCTGGCCTCTTCCGCACTTTAGGGTGTGTGTGCGCATGTTGTGCTATTGCCTTTGTGCCTGCCGGGGCTTCACTCACCGATTACTAATGCGCGGTAGCAGCTGTGGGCATCCCCCAGAATAGAACTGTTATAAACAGAGGGTGATGTCAGAGGGAGCACATAACTGAGGCATTCATTCCTGGGGCCTTGAATCTCGGAAACATTGTCCGGGGCGGAGAGAAGAGGGCTGTTAACCCTTCTGCCACCCAAGGCAGGAATGCAGAAACAGGGTTTTTTTATAAAGTTGGCTGCCGGACCGCACCCGTTTGGTGTCTTTCAACGGCACATCCCCTGAGCGGTCACGATGAGCAACGCTTTGGCCCTCTGGTTCCTGCACAGATGTTCTTTACTGTAGCCTCCTTGCCGTCACAGAGCAGGAGATGTGAATACGCCAAGCAGATGCTCCTCCGCAGAAGGAGAGTTTGGATTCATATCCCCCCTTTCTCTCCGGCTGATTCCGCATGGGCCAAAAGCAGTGGTGTGAAAACAGTGTAAAAGGGCTTAAAATGGTGTAAAAGGGTTTACACCATTTTCACACCGCTGTTTTTGGCCCATGCGGAATCAGCCTCCTATAGGAGACTCAAAGGGGCTTACAATTTCCTCACAGGGTGTTTGTTGTGTGTGTGGGGTGGGGTGGGGGAAGTGAATGGAGATTGTAAGTGCCTTTGAGTCTCCTAACAGGAGAGAAAGGAGGGATATAAATCCAAACTCTTCTTCTTCTGCTACTTTCAATGCACTTTGCAACTGGATTTGACAGTGCGGAATAGCGAAATCCACTTGCAAACATTTGTGGAAGTGGATTGAAAGTACATTACTCTAAGAACATAAGAACTAGCCTGCTGGATCAGACCAGAGTCCAATCTAGTCCAGCCCTCTGCTGCTCGCAGTGGCCCACCAGGTGCCTTTGGGAGCTCACGTGCAGGATGTGAAAGCAAGGGCCTGCTGCTGCTGCTGCTCCTGAGCACCTGGTCTGCTAAGGCATTTGCAATCTCAGATCAAGGAGGATCAAGACTGGTAGCCATAGATCGACTTCTCCTCCATAAATCTGTCCAAGCCCTCTGCATGTGCGGAAGGGGCCATGGAACCACACAAGCCAAATCTCTCTTTGAGTGAAGAGCTATTCCCTTTTGCCTGCCCAACAAGTCTGACCAAGGGAGCTTTGATGCTTTTATTGGTCTCTCTGGTTCTCCCGGACTCTAATCTACCTCTACTTCTGCAGACGAACATGGTTTCCCTCCTGAAATGCTTAATTCTGTGCAGGGCATCGTTCACGTTTGAAGGGTCCTTCCTTGCCCTCAAGACCTCACAAAGCCAAACTCGCAACCAGATGCTTTTACCGTCACGAGTCGCACGGTTAGTCTTGATGGGGCTCCTCGCGGGGGTGCGTGTTCAAGGCCCGCTTTCAGCAGTCACTGGAAAGGAAGGAGAGTCTGTCTTGAGTCTGCTTGCAGATCTGAGCGACCTCTTTCCAGTTTCTGCTTTCAGTTCAGCTGACTCCCCCGATCACCTTCACCTTCGCTGCAAACTCGATAAAATAGGTGTCTCCTTAGCAGGGTGAGTCACCGTTTCCATTTTAAGCCCCTTGTCCCGGGAGTATTGTAAACCTTTAAAAAAAAAGTTGGAGAAATGTTTTATGCTTCAGGCAGTGAACGCAATAACAGGGTGACACGGACCTCCGAAAAACCGGCAGCATTGCAGAGTGCGAGGCGCGTGGTGGCAGATATCTTATTTATTTATTTATTTATTTATTATCATATTTATATACCGCCCCATCCCCTGAGGGCTCTGGGCGGTGAACAACAAAATAATGTTACATAAACAGTAGTAACAACAAATAATTAATATAAACAGTAGTAACAACAAATAATTAATATAAATATATAGCATCATTAAAACATAAAATTACAGCGTTCCACTTGGCGTCCAGTATTAAAACTCTCAACAAAACCCTCCCAGAGAGGGGGACGGTAGATCTAGGTGTCACAGCTCCCAGGATGTTAAAAGGGAGAGACAAAGAGGGGGCTCACCATCAGCGGCTGGCCTCCCCAAAAGCCCGGTGGAACAACTCGGTCTTACAGGCCCTGCGGAACTCTTCAAGATCCCGCAGGGCCCAGACAGTTGGAGGAAGAGTGTTCCACCAGGCAGGGGCCAGGGCCGTAAAAGCCCTGGCCCAGGTGGAGGCCAGCTGTGTCATTGAGGGGCTGGGAACCACCAGTAAATTGGCCTCTGCCGAACGGAGAGGCCGTGCAGGGACATATGGGGTATCTGCCCCATCATATCTGCCCCATCATTTTTGTCTCAAAGTAGCAGGAAAGCGAAGCTAGCAAATGCTAAGCCCAGACGCAGCCAGTTCTGGATGGTTGACTTTGAATACAGTCAAACCAATGCGATTCTGGGCTGTGTCAATCAGAGTCTAGTGTCTAGATTGAGGGATGTGATTGTACCTCTCTATTCTGCATGGGTTAGACCTCACCTGGAATGTTGTGTCAGTTCTGGGCACCGCAACTCAAGAAGGATATTGACCAGCTGGAACAGGTCCAGAGGAGGGCAACCAAAATTGTCAAAGGTCTGGAATCCATGACCTACGAGGAGAGACTTAGGGAGCTGGGGATGTTTAGTTTGGTGAAGAGAAGGTTAAGAGGTGACATGATAGCCATTTTTAGATATTTGAAGAGATGTCATGTTGGCGAGGGAGCAAGCTTGTTTTCTGCTGCTCCAGAGACTAGGACCAGGAGTGATGGGTTCAAGGTGAAGGAAAAGAGATTCCACCTAAAACATCAGGAAGAATTTCTGACTGTCAGGGCTGTTTGACAGTGGAATTCACTACCTCGGAGTGTGGTGGAGTCTCCTTCTTTGGAGGTTTTTAAAGAGAGGCTCGATGGCCATCTGGCAGGAGTGCTTTGGTTGTGTGTTCCTGCTTGGCACAGGGTTGGACTGGATGGCCTTTAGGGTCTCTTCTAACTCTATGATTCTATGAGCAACCCCAACAGTGGCCTGTATGGTATGCACCAGAAGGAACTGGAAAAGGTTGCGTATGATGTTCTTTCCTAACGGTGGAGCCAGTGTAGTGTAGTGGTTAAAGTATTGGAGTCCCCGGTTCGAATCCCCCTTTATGCCATGGAAGTTTGCTGGGTGACAAGGGGCAGTCGCACACTCTCAGCCTTACCTACCTCACAATGTTGTTGTGAGGATAAAATGGAGAAGAGCAGAATGGTGAAGGCTGCTTTGGATTCCCATTGGCGAGAAAGGCGGGGTATAAATAAAGTAAAGAATTAAATAAACAGTAAGGCAGGGGTGGTTAGTTCATGAGCAAAGCCCAGATGTTCATTATAATATTACTTCTCTTCATCAGCCCCTGCCGGCATGACCATGCTGGCAGGGGCTGATGGGAATTGTAGTCCATGAACATCTGGAGCACCATAGATTGATCACCCCTACAGTGAGGTAAGGATCTGAGTCCTGTGTGTGGGGTGTGGGCTTGGGAACGCGGGCACATTGCTTTGCGCAGCTTGTTAGAGATGCAGAGAACTGCCAGCATTTATTTCCTTATAAAGATTACACAATCGTTCTCTGTTTTAAAAAAAAAAACACCCAAAGCAATGCCCAATAAAACCGAGCTGAAATGGCATATTTGTTTTAAAAAATAACACTGGCATTTAAAGCCTGCAGTGCGGAGAAGGCTAGAAGCAATATAATGGATGTATAAAACCTAGCTTAACTCTCCTAGCGGTCTTCTTTCTAAAAAAAAGGGGGGGGGGAGTTTTCCTAAATAAAAAGTCTATGATTAAGCAGCAGAAACGATCGAGACGGGTGTACTTCTCAGCCCTCCGAGCTCTGATAAAAAGTTTGCTCTGTTTCTTCTTGAGTTTTGGCTTCAGTAGCCAAAGAGCAGCAGTGGCGTAGGAGGTTAAGAGCTCGTCTATCTAATCTGGAGGAACCGGGTTTGATTCCCAGCTCTGCCGCCTGAGCTGTGGAGGCTTCTCTGGGGAATTCAGATTAGCCTGTGCACTCCCACACACGCCAGCTGGGTGACCTTGGGCTAGTCACAGCTTCTCGGAGCTCTCTCAGTCCCACCTACCTCACAGGGTGTTTGTTGTGAGGGGGGAAGGGCAAGGAGATTGTCAGCCCCTTTGAGTCTCCTGCAGGAGAGAAGGGGGGATATAAATCCAAACTTTTCTTCTCTTCTTCTTCCTCAGTAAAGACCTGACCATCCAAGTCCTTAGGAGCTGGATTCGGGGGCAGGAGGGAAGCCCTCTACCCACACTGGGTAGAGACTTTTTAGACCCAGCTCTTTGAACTGGGCCCAGAGGTGAAGAAGTAGTCTGCCACACAAATGGTGCGCTCTGTTGTGACCTTCTTCGTGCCAAAAGGCAGGTCACCAGCTGCATTTTTCAGACTGCTTCCAAGGGTTGGTCCTGAGTAAAACCTGTTGCAGTAGTCTAACACGAAGGTCACTAGTGTGGGGATGACATTCCCAAGGTCTCGTTTGGAAAGTGCAGAGTGAAGCTAAGAGAAATTGCTTCCGACTGTCAGCATCATTTATTTTGGAATTAAACACTGGCCCAATTACTGTCACTTTTTCTTCCTACTCACAAATAAATAAGGGACTCGTTGACAGTCTAAGTAATGGGTACATCAGCCCCACACCCCTAACCTGTTGTGTGTCTTTTGTCTCTGGGCAGGTGGTTGCGAAGCGAGGCAAGGAGTATATCCTGAAGCACATTCCCATTATGCACAAGGACCAGTGCGCGCTGAGCGCCTCCGAAGCCCACCTGAAGTACATCAAAGAGGCCGTGCGGCTGGACGACGTGGCCGTGCATTACTATAGACTGTACAAGGTATTTAGTTTCAGAGTGGGAAGGGACTTCCTGAGATCCTCTAGTCAGTGCAGTAACTTCAACTATAATCTCCCCAACCAGAAGGTAGATGACCTGCAGCAGTGGCGCAGTGGCTAAGAGCAGGTGCACTCTGATCTGGAGGAACCGGGTTTGATTCCCAGCTCTGCCGCCTGAGCTGTGGAGGCTTATCTGGGGGATTCAGATTAGCCTGGGCACTCCCACACACGCCAGCTGGGTGACCTTGGGCTAGCCACAGCTTCTCGGAGCTCTCTCAGCCCCACCTATCTCACAGAGTGTTTGTTGTGAGGGGGGAAGGGCGAGGAGATTGTCAGCCCCTTTGAGTCTCCTGCAGGAGAGAAAGGGGGGATATAAATCCAAACTCTTCTTCATCTGTCAGCAAGGATGATTCTAACTCGCCGTGAGAAAAGGGACAGGAAGGGATGAGCCAATACTTGCCTCTTGGGGTCCTTTCGTGCATGCCCAGAGTAATCCCAATTGTCACTTTGGGATCTAGAAGGGATTTTCTGCCAAGCCAGACTGACCAGGAATCCTGGAGGTTTTGTGCCTCCCAGTTAACATGGGCCCCTTCCGCACACGCAAAATAATGCGTTTTCAAACCACTTTCACAATTGTTTGCAAGTGGATTTTGCCATTCCACACAGCTTCAAAGAGCACTGAAAGCAGTTTGAAAGTGCATTATTTTGCATGTGCGGAATGAGCCATGGTGCAGAGGTCACTGTGGAGTGGCAGGAGAGGTTACTGCAAATTTGCATTGTCGAGAGGCTTGGAAAAGAGGGCGTTTGGGGTCCATCCAGCTCTGTGTTTCTATAAAACCGTAAATGCGTGGTATTTAAAGCCTTTTAAGGCAAAGAATTCTCCCCCTCACAAGAGAGACTGTTACAGCATCAAACATGCTGCGCCGTCAAGAAGTTCTTTCTCAAACCCTCTTTGCCATAATTCATATCCCTTAGTCTAGGTCCAGAGGTGGGATCCAGCAGGTTCTCACAGGTTCCCGAGAGTAGGTTACTAATTATTTGCGTGTGCTGAGAGGGGGTTACTAATTGGTGATTTTGCCACGTGATTTTGGCCTTAGTGACGCCCCTCCTCTCAGCAGTAGCGCGCAGAACTGGAAGCAGTCTGGCAGGAGGTGCACCGGCGTGCGTGGCAGCCTGCGCCTGCGTGCCTTCGTTTCCCGCCCAAGGACCGGCGCAGCCCCTCCCAGGAATGCCCCGGGCCTCGGAATGCCCTGCCACACTCGGCCAGAGTTCTCGCCCATTTGTGCCCCATTGGCGCTACGCCACAGTTTGAATCCCACCACCGTGGGAACCTGTGACTAAAATTTTTGGATCCCACCACTGTCTGGGTCTTGTCTTCCAACATGATCGCAAACTTGCCTGCCCGGTGCTCCACAAGGCATCCTTCACAAGCATCTTTTCTCCAGTGTAAAGATCCTTCAGCCTCTCCTTGTAGGACATCTCTCACCAGCTACATTGCCAGATGCTGGACTCTTTCCACCTTATTGACATCCTTCCTAATCTGCGGTGCCCCTAACAGAACAGAGTACTCCAGGGGCGGTCTAAACAAACCAGTGTGCAGTGGCACCAAAACCTTCCACTGTACTTCTATTAAAAGTCTACAATTGTATTCGCCTTTTTTAATGCTGCATCACACTGCTGGCTCGTATGGTTCACTAGAAGCCCCCCCCCCCCCCCCCACCACCACCATCCTTTTCACAGGTGGTACTAGCCTTCCAGGTTTGACCCATCCAATATATACACAACTGATTTTGATTACCCAAGTGTAATCCTTTCCCCTTGTCACAATTAAACCTCATTTTATTTGCAACCTATTTCTATTCTCCAAGTTGAGCAAGGTGGACCCCTCTTCAAGGATGTTTTTTTTTAACAAAAAGTTTTATTATTACATTATTGCATTAAACATTACATATTAGACATTCTAATAATAAACATTCAAACACAAACAAATCACATATCACATTGCACATTATACATTACACCCTACTAATTCGACAATAAATCACCGTGGACATTCGAAATTACCCCCTCTTAAAATATACCCTATCCCCCTTATCATCTATACCTTCTCTCCACCCTTACCAATTCTATAGCCTATTTTCTATAACATTTAATCTCTTATCACTAATCCCCTTCCTTATTTCCCTAGTCCAGTGGTGGCGAACCTATGGCACGGGTGCCAGAGGTGGCACTCAGAGCCCTCTCTGTGGGCACGCGCAAACAGAGTGCCCCCCCCACACACACACACACATTTAGGCTGGCCTGGGTTGCTGGGCTTGATTATTAGCATTAAACCTAAGACCTAGTTTTGAGGAAGCAGTGTAGGTAACCCTGTTAAACGCTGTTAAACGCTGATTTTCATGCAAAGAACTAAAGCACGATCCTTTACCTGGGAGTAAGCTCAGTTGCTGGCAATGGGGCTTGCTTCTGAGAAAACCCTCCTAGGGTCGTGATTCACCCGTTGGAAGAGTTGCGCGGTTGCTTCAAAGCAAAGCCACTGACTACCACCAAGCTTACTCCTGAGTAACGCGCGCCTCGGAGCCAACCCTTTTTTTCTAAACGAAAACCTCAGTATTCGGGTTAAATTGCCGTGTTGGCACTTTGCGATAAATAAGCGGGTTTTGGGTTGCAGTTTGGGCACTCGGTCTCGAAAAGGTTCGCCATCACTGCCCTAGTCCTTTACCCCTAGTATAATTCCCTTTATTTCACTCTTATGTTCTTATTCTAACTTATCCTTTGTTTATACTTGTACTATTATTGATTTTCTCTTAATATTCCACCTACCCCTTTTGTGCTTGGTTTTCCCTAAATATTTCACCTACCCCTTTTGTGCTTGGTTTGGGCTTCCCCCTGATTCTTCCCTTATCTGATATATAATTATACAAAATGAAGGTACTTCTTTATTCCTTTACTAGCTATTCTAGTTTCGTAACATTCTCAAGGATGTTTTTTAGCCTCTTTTAGGGAAGACATAAATCGAAGAAGCAACTGAACTGTTATCCCAAGCCGCTTTAGAGGCAGGTGTAGTGCCTTGTCAGGCAAATTGGGTTTCTCCCCACCTCTGCAGAAACAAACATAAAAATGAGACGTAAGCAAGCTCTAAACCTGGGAGATAAATGCTGCCTGTCAGCTTAGATTTGGGGAAACATTATGCAGCCTCGTGCCGCTTCTGTCGCAGGCTTAAATGCTTTCTTTATGGGCGGTTTCTTGAAATTGCTCTCCCAAACAGAGGCGAAGAGATGGCTTCTTTCGGGAGCTGGCACACGGCAGATCAGCCGCAACGGCGTTTGGGTAGGGTTGGGTTGTGCAGTTGAGTAGCAAAGGCATATGTGGACTTCTGCTCGGGAGCAGGGTCCATTTTATTCAACATGATTTCCTCCTGGGAAAGTTTTTTTGTAGGATTGGGACTATAGCTGGCCATTCATTAGAAAAGGAATTGATACGAAAACTGCAAAGATTGTCATGCCCTTATATAAAGCAGTGGTGCGACCGCACTTGGAGTACTGTGTTCAGTTCTGGTCGCCGCATCTCAAAAAGTGCGGAGAAGGGCAACGAGGATGGTTGAGGGACTGGAGCACCTTCCTTATGAGGAGAGGCTGCAGCGTTTGGGACTCTTTAGTTTGGAGAGGAGATGGCTGAGGGGGGATAGGATTGAAGTCTATAAAATTATGCATGGGGTAGAAAATGTGGACAGAGAGAAATCTTTCTCTCTTTCTCACAATACTAGAACCAGGGGGCATTTGTTGAAAATGCTGGGGGGAAGAATTAGGACTAATAAAAGGACACACTTCTTCACGCAACGGGTGATTGGGGTTTGGAATATGCTGCCACAGGAGGTGGTGATGGCCACTAACCTGGATAGCTTTAAAAAGGGCTTGGACAGATTTATGGAGGAGAAGTCGCTTTATGGCTACCAATCTTGATCCTCTTTGATCTGAGGTTGCAAATGCCTTAACAGTCCAGGTGCTCGGGAGCAACAGCCGCAGAAGGCCATTGCTTTCACATCCTGCCCGTGAGCTCCCAAAGGCACCTGGTGGGCCACTGCGAGTAGCAGAGAGCTGGACTAGATGGACTCTGGTCTGATCCAGCTGGCTTGTTCTTATGTTCTTATGTTCTTATTCTCAGGGCCCCAGAAAATGCAGAAAGGATCAGGGTCTGACTCTAACTGAATGAATGTTGGGAATCCTTTGCTGGGAGCTGCCAGCATTTTTAATAGTTAATTCTGAGTGGCACAGGCAACTGATTCTGACTAGATCAATCAGCATTAACTATTTAAAACAGGAGTCCCCAACACGGTGCCCACGGACGCCAAGCCATCTTTGAAAACCCGCCAAGTGGTTTGAGAAAGCATGTGTGGCCAAATGGAGCTTTTGCCCAGCAAGGCGTCTTCTGACTGGCCATTAGAGGTTTTTTGATTGGGCACCTGTCTTTAATTTTGCTTGCTCTTAACTTTGTTATTTAAATTTTAAGATATTGCTGCTGTGGAAATTAGTTTTAACGTGGTTAGTTTTAGTTATGTATTTTATGTGCTGTTATTGGAACAGCTGTATTGTGAACTGCCTCAAGCCCTTTGGGGGTGAGGTGGCCTATAAATCTAATAATAATAATAATAATAATAATAATAATAATAATAATAATAATAAAGTAAAGGTAAACTTGCAACATGCGAGGGTGTGAATATGCCAAATGCCATAGAAATAAAGAGCTTACCAGTGAATGAAAGCTACAAATACTTGGGGATACTGCAAGCAGAGAACATCAAGCATGCAGAAGTCAAAGGCGCAATTAGGAAGGAATATCTTAGAAGGGTAAGAAAAATTTTGAAATCAAAGTTAAATGGAGGAAATACAATAAAGGCAATTAATACTTGGGCGGTGCCTGTAGTACGCTACACTGCTGGCATAATTAACTGGACACAAGCCGAATTGGACATCCTGGACAGAAAAACAAGGAAAATTATGACCATCAATCGAGCACTGCATCCAAGAAGTGATGTAGACAGACTCTACCTAGCAAGGTCAGAAGGAGGAAGAGGACTGCTCCACATCAAGCAATCAGTAGAGGAAGAGAAAAGAGGCCTGACAGAATACATCCAAGAAAGTCAAGAGCCAGCATTGAAAGAAGTCCACAAGGCTGAGATGCTGAAAGCCAAAGAATCAAAAGAGTATAGAGTCCAACAGTTTAAAACACGAAAGGAGCAGTGGCTAAACAAGCCACTCCATGGGCAGTACTTTAAGAACATTGAAGGGAAGGTTGACAGCAAGAAAACATGGGAGTGGCTCAGAAGGGGAACTCTAAAGAAGGAAACTGAAGGCCTGATTTTTGCTGCCCAGGAGCAAGCATTAAGGACAAATGCAATAAAGACACGAATTGAAAAGTCCTACAATGACCCAAAGTGCCGTCTCTGCAAAGAGGGTGATGAAACCGTGGAGCACATCATCTGCTGTTGTAAGAAAATAGCCCAAACTGACTATCTCGAACGTCACAATAGGCTAGCAGCAATGGTGCACTGGAACCTTTGCAAAAAGTACGGCCTGCCCTGTAGCAAGACCTGGTACGAGCACAAGCCAGAGAAGACCACAGAAAATGAAGAAGCAAAAATACTCTGGGACTTTAGAATACAGACAGACAGACTCCTGGCACACAACACCCCAGACATAACAGTGATAGAGAAAAAACATGTTTGGATCATAGATGTTGCTGTGCCAGTTGACAGCAGGGTAGAGGACAAAGAGCTGGAAAAGATCACAAAATACAAGGACCTACAAATTGAAGTCGAACGACTGTGGCAAAAAAGAACAACAGTAATCCCACTAGTAGTCGGTGCTCTAGGAGGAATCCCAAGAAATCTTGAAAAACATCTGGAAAGCCTAAACTTAGACAGAACATCAGTCCACATGCTGCAGAAAGCAGCACTTCTAGGAACTGCACATATTCTACGCAAATACCTCTAATATCCTAGGTCCTTGGGAAGGACTCGATATTCAGAGATGAATTCCAGACACTTGTGCTGTGCTGTAATGTGTATAATAATAATAATAATAATGTATTGTCGAAGGCTTTCACAGCTGAAATCACTAGGGCGTTGTGGGTTTTCCAGGTTGTATGGCCGCGTTCCAGTAGCATTTTCTCCTAACGTTTCGCCTGCTTCTGTGGCTGGCAACTTCAGAAGATGCCAGCCACAGATGCAGGCAAAACGTCAGGAGGAAATACATACAACCGACCATACAACCCAGAAAACCCAAACACCCCATTAGAGGTTTGATTGGCTGTGCAAATTTTTTTTAAATGTTGCTTTGGAAGCAGCTGCCACAACGGAAAGGTCTTCACTGTGTGAGTGGTCAGCTTAGGCAGCCATTTTGTACCTGGTTCTGCTTCCTGTGGCAGCCATTTTGTGCCTTTACCCACCATGCTGAGTCAGAATTCCAGTAGTGCCAATGGGCTGAGAAATCACCTCAACTAGCCATTTTTGTTTCAAATCACCTTCAGTTTTCTGGGGAGGAGGTTTTCTATACTCTAAATTACCCCCTCCTCTGGTAATGGTATACTTCTGACCGCCTGTCACAAGAACTCCACTCTGTGTACTGAAATTCGACATACCGTGTTTCCCCGAAAGTAAGACAGTGTCTTATATTAATTTTTGCTTCCAAAGATGCGCTGTCTTATTTTCAGGGGATGTCTTATATTTCTGTGTTCTGTTCATCAGGTGTGCCTCCAAACAAAAACTTTGCTACGTCTTACTTTTGGGGGATGCCTTATATTTTGCACGTCAGCAAAAACCTCTACTACGTCTTATTTTCAGGGGATGTCTTATATTCAGGGAAACAGGGTAGCTGCAAAGCTCAATTTTTATCTGTGCAGTCTTGTTCTCATGTAAGGAAGAAGCAAATACCGCTGTCTGTGTTTTTCATGTGTGAATTCTCCCATCCTTGATCCTCTTTGATCTGAGATTGCAAAGGCCTGAACAGTCCAGGTGCTCGGGAGCAACAACCGCAGAAGGCCGTTGCTTTCACCTCCTGCATGTGAGCTCCCAAAGGCACCTGGTGGGCCACTGCGAATAGCAGAGAGCTGGACTAGATGGACTCTGGTCTGATCCAGCTGGTTTGTTCTTATGTTCTTATCCTCAGTCATCCAGTGTTGCCGTGAAAGCTGCTTGTGCAAACGGCTATATTTCTAAGGAAAGTGAGTTCAATCTATCATTCCTTTTTTGTAGGACAAGAAAGAAATTGAGGCCTCTTTGACCCTTGGGCTAACCACACGAGGAATACAGATATTTCAGGTATGTGACTTGGGACCAAACCATAGAGATGGTAAAGCTGTGGTGGCGAACCTTTGGCACTCCAGATGTTATGGACTGCAATTCCCATCAGCCCCTACCAGCATGGCTAATTTGCCATCCTGGCAGGGGCTGATGGGAATTGTAGTCCATAACATCTGGAGTGCCAAAGGTTCGCCGCCACTGGGGAATGGGTAAATGGGAATTTTTTAAGGAAAGATGTTGCCATTTCTCCATTTTGGCCAGCCTGCCCCTCCAAAAACAACCCCCTGTTGTTTTGCCCTGCAAGGTAAATATGTAATTTTGTGTTGAAAAAAACAAACCCATTTTCCTTTCTTGGCATTGATCAAAACCAGCATGCATACTGGCACAGTTGCAAGCAGTGGCAGGAGGAGGCAGGAATAGTTCCACTCTGATGCCAGAAATCCCTTCTCTCAGTGGAGATTTTGCACACTATTCAACCCTATGACCAGTGGTGGGAGTCAGCCTATTCGCACCTATTCGGCAGAAACCGGTAGCTAAATTTTTTGTCTAGTTCAGAGAACTGGTTGTAATCCGCCACTGAGTCCATTCAGAACCAGTTGTTAAATGATTTGAATTCCTACCACTGCCTATGACTGTATGGGAACTAGCCAGTCAGGGCTGTGCACAACCAAATTTCACTGTATACGGGCTATGCCAGTGCCCCCTGGAGGTGACAGGTCTATCAGCCTTCATCTCAAAATCCTTCAGCTAGTTCTGTGGTGAGAATGTGCTCTGTTTGGTGGATCTTGTGAGGCTTTCAGACAACCGCTACTACCATTCCCCTTGGTTCAGACTTTTCTTTCTCCCTCTCTCTCAGAACGCAAACAGTGAAAAGCAACTGCTTTTCGACTTCCCTTGGACGAACGTCGGCAAGCTCGTCTTTGTGGTGAGTATGGAGCCAACCCGATCCAGCCTCTCTTTCCGAGGAACTGTGCATCCTGCCTCTGAATTCCACAACGTGGTCCTTCACCTCATAACAAATGGCAAAGACTGCTTAATTTTAATATAGCTCCGGGTCCCTAGAGCCAGCAGTGGTGTAGTGATTAAGAGCGGGTGCACTCTAATCTGGAGAACTGGGTTTGATACCCCGCTCTGCCACTTGAGCTGTGGAGGCTTATCTGGTGAACCAGATTAGTTTGTGCACTCCAACACATGCCAGCTGGGTGACCTTGGGCTAGTCATAGTTCTCCGGAGCTCTCTCAGCCCCACTCATAGGGTGTTTGTTGGGCGGGGCGGGGGGGAGAGATTGTCAGCCCCTTTGAATCTCCTTAAAGGAGAGAAAGGGGGGTGTAAATCCAAACTCTTCTTCTTCAATCAGCCAGTATGGCATCGTGGCTAGGGGGACGAGCTACGATCTGGGAGACCCGGGTTCAGATGCTCCCAAGTGCCATGGAAGGCTTGCTGAGTGACTGTCAGCCAGTTGCGTGGACTCATCCTGAGGTTGCGCAGAGAGTTTGTGTGAGCACGCAACGGGACCAGAGAGCAGCGTGCACTTCTTTGAGCTCCTCAGAGGAAAAGAGGGATGAAAACATATTAGCTATGTTTGTAAATGCAGGCCTGGAATTTGGGCAGGGAGACAGCTGGCGAGAGAAGAATGAGTAGGGAAAGCGTTAAACGTCTTGCCTATTACCTACCACTTCTTTACTGGACATTGGAGAGCCAGGTTTGATTCCCCAGTACGGTGTGATGGTTAAGGATGGCAGACTCTAATTTGGGTTCGATTTCCCACTCCTCCATATGAGCAGCGGACTCTAATCTGGTGGACTGGGTTTGTTTCCCTGCTCCTCCACATGAAGCCTGCCGATTACCTTAGTTAGTCCCAGTTCTCTCAGAACTCTCTCAGCCCCACTTGCCTCACAAGGGGCCTGTTGTGGGGAGTGGAAGGGAGGAAGTTCGTAAGCCACTTTGAGACTCATTAAAGACTCATGCTTTTTCTTCTAAGCATATCTCGTTACCCCTTTTCTAGCTTTATTTTTGCAAAACCCTCTTAAGGTATGCAACTGACCACTTCAGGAGCAAGAAGGGCAACGAGGATGATTGAAGGATTGGAACACCTTCCTTATGAGGAGAGGCTACAGCGTTTGGGACTCTTTAGTTTGGAGAGGAGATGTCTGAAGGGGGATATGATTGAAGTCTATAAAATTATGCAGGGGGTAGAAAATGTGGACAGAGAGAAATGTTTCTCTCTTTCTCACCATACTAGAACCAGGGGGCATCCATTGAAAATGCTGGGGGGAAGAATTAGGACTAATAAAAGGAAACACTTCTTCACACAACGTGTGATTGGTGTTTGGAATATGCTGCCACAGGAGGTGGTGATGGCCACTCACCTGGATAGCTTTAAAAAGGGCTTGGACAGATTGATGGAGGAGAAGTCGATCTATGGCTCCCAATCTTGATCCTCTTTGATCTGAGATTGCAAATGCCTTAACAGACCAGGTGCTCGGGAGCAACAGCCACAGAAGGCCATTGCTTTCACCTCCTGCATGTGAGCTCCCAATGGCACCTGGTGGGCCACTGCGAGTAGCAGAGTGCTGGACTAGATGGACTCTGGTCTGATCCAGCTGGCTTGTTCTTATGTTCTTAAGAAAAGATTTAAAACTAGCTTTTCCTTCTCCTAGTGCAGTCCTATATCCTAGGGTTTCCCATCACGCTGCCTGTGGGCATTATGGGTACCTGCCTTCACCTTTTCTGACACCCGTCAAGTTTTTATAGAAAATGGCCAGGGCCAGATGAAGCTATTGTCCAGCCAGGCTTCTGATTTGATTGGCTGTGCAGTGTTTTTAAAACGTTGCTTCAACAGCAGCTGCCATCACAGCCCAAGGATTTTCACTGGGTGACTGAAAGTGAGCTGTGGCAACCACAAAATGGCTGCTTCAAGAGGCGGAGCCAGCTACAAAATGGCTGCTTCGAGAGGTAGAGGTAACCACAAAAGGTGAGGTCAAACATAATTTTAGCCTTCTTAAAACAATTCGTGAAGTGTACGCAAAGCATTTACCATGGAAACTCCAGGTCTGGCTAGAGCAAGAAAGCATACTTGATGAAGAGCAAGCTGGCTTTGGAGAAGCCCAATCTACCATTGACCAGTGTCTCATACTCCAGCAATTGAAAAATATTCCTCCCGCAGCACAATTTTCCTTAATGCTGCTTTTATGGACTTCTGCCACCACAGATGAGGTACTTTCTTGTGCAATTGAAAGTAAGCTGCGGGATCCATTCCGTGGCAGGCTCCGCCTCTTCTGGGAGCCATTTTGTGGCAACCCTTTTCCTGCCATACTGTGTCCAAATTCCAAAGGTTCCCGCAGGCTCAAAAATGGCTGTGGACACTGCGTTAACCATTACACCATACTGTACATATGTAGGAGTTAGTGGTAATGAGTTCCGCAAGTTAATTGCGTCTTGCTTGCCTTCACAGGGCAAGAGGTTTGAGATCCTTCCCGACGGCTTGCCCTCAGCCCGCAAGCTCACCTATTACACAGGCTGCCCGACGCGTTCTCGTCACCTCCTGCAGCTTCTCAGCAACAGCCACCGCCTCTACATGAACCTGCAGCCCATCCTGCGGCAGATCCGGAAGCTGGAGGAGAACGAAGGTAGCAGCCATACACCCTTTCTCCCAACTCTTTCTTTTCCCTGCTTCCAGCATCTTCTGATTACTCTGCAAATGAGTCTTCACAAATAAATTGCCAGCTCACAAAAATGCGTGTTCAGCTTGGCTAAGGTGACCAGATTTTCACCTTTTAAACATGGGACGCGCGCATGCGCGCACGACCACAGGAACGCACTGCTTTTTGGGGCGCTCCTCGGTTTCCCGCCCTATCACAGGGTGGGAAACAGGAGTGCCCCAGAAGGCAGTGCGGCAGCCTTCCAAAAATTGGGAGAATTAACTAATGGGACAAATTGCTCAAAAGCGGCACTGTCCCGCCAAAAGCGAGACGTCTGGTCACCTTGACCTTGGCATTGCCGGACAGTCCCAGCAAGAAGATGCAGGCCATATGGCAGAAGGAAAAAATATTTTTGTAAAGCAGCCTTGTGTCCTTACCAGAAGTGGCAAAAGGCAGCTCTAGGACTCACCAGAAACTCTGAGGTAAAACCATAGAATTTCTGGAGATTCCTAGACTTACCTATTGTCACTTCCAGTTAAGGGTGCATCTATTTGTTTTTCTGCCACAATGGGACTGGGGGCAGGGGATCCCCCACCCCTACCAGAAATTTTGGCCAGTCTTGACTGAACCTGGATGCAATAGAGAGAGAAATGCAGAGAAAATAATTTATTACTGTGTATAGCAGTGATGGCGAACCTGTGGCATGGGTGCCAGAGGTGGCACTTGGAGCCCTCTCTGTGGGCATGTGCACAGAGTTCGTCATGTGGGGGGCGGAAAATCACCCCACACATGCACACACATCTAAGCTGGCCTGGGCCACTGAGCATGATGTGCGCACACTGCGGTGAGCAGGGAGGACTTGGCTGGCGGGCCTGGTGCCTGTGCTCTGGGTGGCTGTTGCCGGGGGGGGGGGGGGGGTGCAGAGGAGGCAGAGATGCTAGAGAGGCTGGAGAGCGGTCTTGCGCGCGGGACTTGCTGGAAGGCTAGAGCAGGCTGGCCTGTTGTGGTGGGGCAGAGGAAAGAGGGTGCCAACCGTTTTTCTAAACTAAAACCTCCAGTATTCTGGTTAAATTGGCGCGTTGGCACTTTGCGATAAATAAGCGGGGTTTGGGTTGCAATTTGGGCACTCGGTCTCGAAAAGGTTCGCCATCACTGGTGTATAGCCCCTGCGTTGATCAAAAAACCCCACACTAGAATTTGGATCCAGGTGTTGGGATACCCGTCTGCTTTGCAGAAGAATCACAATCAATGTTCCCTGTAAGCGGCGCAAGTGGGCGGCTGCCATACTGGTGCCACCACGTAGATAAGCGGCTGCAGAGCATGAGCAGCTCTGCCAGGCGTCTCAGTCCCATGCGCATTTTCAGACTTGCGCACAGCGCCAGAGACTGCTTGGAGGAGCCATTGGAGTGAGAGGGTGGGCAGGAAAGAACGAGTCAGCGCTCGGCTCTTGTGGCCCTTTCTTAAATACCCAGCTTGATACCAGTCACCATTTTGGGGTCAGGAAGGAATTTTCCTCCAGGCCAGATTGACCAGGGATCTGGGATGTTTTTGACCTCCCAGTTGGCATAGAACAGGGGGTCCTGCAGAGTAGGGAGGTACTTGTGAATTTTCTGCGTCATGTAGGGGTCAACAGGTGTGTATATATATATAATCCTGTAAGCGGAACAACGAGCAGAATGTAGCTTGTGTGCCACTTTGAAATCATAAACAAAAGAACTTTTGTTATATTGAGAGAAAAATATATGTGTAAACAAAGAAACACTTATATGTCGATACATTTGCAGTTCATCATTTGGTTACCAATAACAAGCATAGTTTACAGTATTAAACTTTTAGGGGCTTTTACATAGCTTTAGTTAACATAAAACTGAGTGGGGTGCTGTGTGGTTTCCGGGCTGTATGGCCGTGTTCTAGCAGCATTCTCTCCTGACGTTTCGCCTGCATCTGTGGCTGGCATCTTCAGAGGATGTTGGGAAAGCAAGATCCTCTGAAGATGCCAGCCACAGATGCAGGTGAAACGTCAGGAGAGAATGCTGCTAGAACACACTCCTCCAACCCGGAAACCTCTAGCACCTCAATGAATCTGGCAGTGGAAGCCCAGCCAGACAATACATAAAACTGTGTGTCTTCAACAGTCACTTTTGGAACGCTCACTGAGCTCTCCCCCAACTCCGTGGCTGCTGCATGCAAGGCTGTCAGATCCAATCTCTTCCCGCTTCATGTTCCTCCCTTTTAGAGAAGAAGCAGTATCGGGAGTCCTACATCAGTGATGCCCTGGACCTCGATATGGACCAGCTGGAGAAGCGGTCCCGAGCCAGCGGGAGCAGCTCCGGCAGCGTGAAACACAAGCGCCTCTCCCGCCACTCCAGCGCCAGCCACTCCAGCTCCCACACATCGGGGATCGAGGCCGACCCCAAGCTCCGGGACCGCGGGGCAGAGGACGACTTCCTGCCAGCCGCCATCCACCGCAGGCTGAGGACCTGCAGCTCCATGGCCAGCCACGGCAGCTCCCACACGTCCGGCGTGGAGAGCGGGGAGAAGGAGCGACTAGAGGAAGACTTGCAAGATGACGGTAATCCCCCGACGGCGCTATTACCCTGTTTCCCCGAAAATAAGACATCCCCTGAAAATAAGACTTAGTAGAGGTTTTGCTGAAGTGCTAAATATAAGGCATCCCCTGAAAACAAAGAGGCGAGGGAGAATGGAGTGAGCTCAAGGATGCGATAAAATGCCACCAAGGGCAAAGTTCAGGGTAGCACAGAGGCGTGGAAATCGCAACGAGAAAGATAAAACATTTTAAATATGCCCACAGTGAGGAAAGATGTTTTGAAAATGTTTCACGCACACAAAATCATTGTAAAAGGGTTTTCAGATAAAACGTTTCCAGGCTGAAAATAAAACGTTTTCGGAACACAAGTGGGGGGGGGGGGGGGGGGGGCAACAATGCGGAACTCCATGGAGGAAATATTTTTATTTCCTGCCTCGGAATGTTTTAAAAGGTTTGTGCAGAAAGAGCATATTTTTCCAATCAAGCGGCCTTCGTTTCCCACGGCTGTTATGGCTTTTATAGAATCAATTTTTCTCTCTTTCTCACCATACTAGAACCAGGGGGCATCCATTGAAAATGCTGGGGGGGAAGAATTAGGACTAATAAAAGGAAACACTTCTTCACGCAACGTGCGATTGGTGTTTGGAATCTGCTGCCACAGGAGGTGGTGATGGCCACTCACCTGGATAGCTTTAAGAGGGGCTTGGACAGATTTATGGAGGAGAAGTCGATCTATGGCTCCCAATCTTGATCCTCCTTGATCTGAGATAGCAAATGCCTTAACAGTCCAGGTGCTCGGGAGCAGCAGCAGCAGAAGGCCCTTGCTTTCACCTCCTGCACGTGAGCTCCCAAAGGCACCTGGTGGGCCACTGTGAGTAGCAGAGAGCTGGACTAGATGGACTCTGGTCTGATCCAGCTGGCTTGTTCTTATGTTCTTATGTTCATGTAAATGGGATTTTGCCTTATTTTACCCCAAACACTCTTGCTTATAAGTCAAAGCCCTCCTTGACTCTCTTTCAGAAATCGAAATGTTGGTTGATGACCCCCGGGACCTCGAACCAGCAAGTGAAACCTCTCTGGACGACGTTAGCCCCGACGTCTGCATTTACATTACGGAGGATATGCTGCTGGCCAGAAAGTTTAACGGGCACTCAGGTAAACACCCTGGGGAGGCATAAAATTGTATGCGTAACTGGATGCGTGCAGTAATAGTGCCGGTAATAAATGCCGCGCCGGCATGTAACGAGGGACCTCACCTCTCTGCTTTTCTTCCATGTCATCTAATTCAGGACTGATCGTGAAAGAAGTCAGCTCTTCGACTTCCAGCTCATCGGAGACAGTTGTGAAGCTTCGTGGCCAAAGCATCGATTCGTTGCCACAGGTGTGTGCGCTGGGGTGTGCTAATTTAGTCACGTTACGTACACAAGCGACAAAGTTATGGCAACCCCAAAAGGGGCTTCTAGGGCAAGTGAGACACAGAGTCCTCCTTGGTGGCCTCCCGTCCGAGTACTGGCCCTGCTTAGCTGTCCTTGATGGTCTCCCTTCCAAGTACCAACCCTGCCTAGCTTACGGCTTGTGGCGATTTTAGGCAAGAGAGAAGCAGTTTGCCATTGCCTTCCTCTGCAGAGCCTTCCTTGGTGGTCTCCCTTCGAAGTACTGAGCCTGCTTAGCTTCCAGCTTACAATGTCCCAGCAAGGGCTTTCAAGGCAAGTGAATGGCAGAGATAGTTTGCTATTACCTTCCTCTGCGGAGCCTTCCTTGGTGGGCTCCCTTTCAAGTACTCGCCTTGCTTAGCTTCCAACTTACGGTGATCCAAACAAGGAGCTTTCAAGGCAAGTAAGAAGCAGAGGAGGTTTGCTGTTGCCTACCTCTGCATAGCCTTCCATGGTGATCTCCCTTCTAACTACCAGCCCTTCTTCGTTTCCAACTTATCAGTCAAATATATATGCATCCACAGGCACTTTGATGATTCCCGGTACACCAGTATCTGTATCTTTAAATAGATTCACTGAAGCTTTTAAATGTGAGTCTAAGTTATTCAACTATTAGCAAGCAAAAATTGCCCGAACATGATACTCACAAAACATCATGAAAAAATTATTATTATTATTATTATTATTATTATTATTATTATTATTATTATTATTATTATTATTATTATTATTATTATTATTATTATTAAATTTAATATACCGCCCCATCCCTGAAGGGCTCTGGGCGGTGTACAACATAAACCGTATATAAAATCATCATAATCAGACTTCCATAATTATAATAAAAACAGCAGTTGTGACCTAAGATGGCATCCCACCTAAACCTAATCCTCCTAGAAGAAGGAAGGAGAGGTAATGGGTCCTGATGGTATTAAGGACCCATAAGTCCCAGTGATGGGTCCCGATGATATTGGGGACCCATGAATTGGGGGGGGGGGGCACTCAGCGGCTAGTTTCTCCAAAGGCCCGGTGGAACAACTCAGTCTTACAGGCCCTGCGGAAATCGCCAAGGTCCCGCAGGGCCCGGACAGCTGGAGGGAGAGTGTTCCACCAGGCAGGGGCCAGAGCCGTAAAGGTCCTGGCCCGAGTGGAGGCCAGCCGCATCATAATTAATTAGTCCTAATACAGGGCTCATAATAAAGAATCAAGGATCTGAACTCTCTCAGCCCCACCTGCTTCACAGGGTGTCTGTTGTGAGTGGGGAAGGGAAAGGAGATTGTGAGCCCCTTTGAGTCTCCTTACAGGAGAGAAAGGGGGGGATATAAATCCAAATGCTTCTCCTCCTCCTTCCCCTGAAATGCATATTGTTGGGTTTAGATGCTAGGATGAGTCACACAGATCTGAAAACTGGTAGTCTGTGGCAATCCAGCCCTAACCAAGGCTTAGAGACTCTGCGAATGCTATGCCTCCCCTTCAGTACGCAGCAGACAGGCAATTCTTGTCATTTCCGACACAGTAGCATCTTCTAGGTGAGAATGGAATGGGTTAAAGCATCTCAAAGTTTTGGATATGATGCTCACATCATCAAAGGCAGTGCTGTCTAACGGCACAATTAATTAATTAATTAATTAATTGGACTTTTATACCGCCCCATCCCCAAGGGGCTCTGGGCAGTGTACAACATAAAATACAGTTATAAATAAAGTTGCTAAAACCTTTAAAACAGCAATAAGAATAATAAGAGGCGTCCAACAAACCCCATTTTTAAAAATCCTCCCCAAGAGGGAGGGACGGCGAGTCCCATTAGATAGAAAAGGCCCAGATGTAAAGAGCCAACCGGGGGCGGGGGGGGAGCACCTTCAGCAGCTGGTCCCTCCAAAGGCGGAACAACTCCATCTTACAGGCCCTGCGGAACTCGCGAAGGTCCCGCAGGGCCCGGACAGCCGGAGGGAGAGCGTTCCACCAGGCCGGGGCCAGAGCCGTAAAGGCCCTGGCCCGCGTGGAGGCCAGCCGCATCATTGAGGGGCCAGGGACCACTAGTAGATTGGCCCCCACCGAACGGAGAGGCCGTGCAGGGATGTATGGGGTGATGCGTTCCAGCTACGGTAACAATGACGTTCCAGCTACGGTAACTTTAACTGTGTCTATGAAGTATTTGCCGAACTCTCTTCCCTTCCCGCAGACGGTCTGCCGAAAGCCAAAGACTTCCACCGACCGGCACAGCTTGAGCCTGGACGACATCCGGCTGTACCAAAAGGACTTCCTGCGTCTGGCGACTCTCTGCCAGGAGACGGCCCAGAGCTACACGTTCGGCTGCGGCCACGGACTGGCGGAAGAAGGCCTCTACTGCAACGGCTGCCTGGCTCGGCAGTGCGTCAACATCCAAGATGCCTTCCCAGTCAAAAGAACCAGCAAGTACTTCTCTCTGGACCTTGCCCACGAAGAAGTGCCCGAGTTTGTCGTCTGACGCCATCCCTTCCAAAGAGCCGCTTCGGAGCCGGTGGTGGTTTCCTCAGGCCCTTTATCTTTGGTGCCATGGAGGGGTTTCTCCCCCCTCCCACGTCTTTTTCTCTTGGATACTTAAATGTCAAGTTCTTGTCTGTTGTGGCGCTCTCATGGACACCCTGTGCCACTCTTTGTGCCACGTGGCAGAATTTTACCCAAGTTTAAACAGGTTGGATTCGGAAGGGAGGGTCTCTTCCTTTGAACGTGGCTCGCACAGAACGTTTGCCGTTCCCTTGTTTTCAACAAAAAAAAAAGGTGCGCAGCGCGACCAACGCTTTACGTTTTCGCTTTACGCCTCATCGAAGCCCTCGATGCTTCCCGCGCTTCGGATGTTCTCGCGCCTGGCCTCGCCGCGCAAGTTTTTTTTGTTTTTGTGCTTTGATTTCTGCCGGCGGGGTGCAGAGGGTACAAATAACAATGTCCCGATTATTTTTGAAGGGCTCCCTCTTCTGTATTGTGTCAAGCCAAAGAAACTGCCGACGTCCCAAATGGACAAAGTCACGAAAGAGCGAGGGATAACTGAATGAAAGGGTGCGTTACGGCGGTTGGGGACAACCGAAGATTATGCTATGATCAGTTCACCTCGCCTTTTCTGTTCTGCCAAAAAACATGCGATACTTGGGCTTTGCTCCAAGTAAAACCCTTTTGTCAGATTGTTTTGTGTAAAGTTTACAGGAAAATTTGTGTTGCAAAGAAAAAGAGAGAGAGAGAGAGAGAGAGAGAGAGAGGGATTTGCAAAGCTTCAGGAAGCTTCTTGTAAAAAGAAACAAAAGAACAAATGATCTTTAAAGATGTAGCAATAAGATTTGCTGACCAAAGTACCTTAAGTTACAGAGAACGAGAGACAGAGATTATATTAAAAAAAATACATATAGAAGTTTATAGAGAGAAGTATATGTTTTATGTATGGTTGGAACGTATAGACCTGCCCCCCTTTATGCTTAATTTTGCCTTTTCTGTTTTTAATACTTTTTAAGAAGAGTTAATTCTGCCTTTCCTTCGTGATGTGTATATAGACAATCGTATAAGCACTAACCTTATGCAAGATGCAAGAAAGTCTCTCTTTTGCCGTTGAGTAGGGGAAGCGCTCGTAAGGTGTAAGTTTCCCACCAGTCTTGCAATCTGACGTCTTGGTTTCTTTCTTTCTCAACGGGGGCTTCCGCAGATCTGGATCTGTTTCTCTTGAGAAGTTCTCTTGCGAGCCGACGGAAACGGGGAGTCGTTTGGTTTTTCCAGGCCACGGCCGCGATCCTCTTTCTCAGTTGCAATCTGGCGAAGTTCTCTTTAGCTACTGTTCTGGGACAGTTTTAAGAGGGTCTTCCCATGGGAATCTTTGCTTGGGCAGGCTGAGCTACAGTTTTCAGTTCATGCCACCCCCTCTAATTCAAGAGCTCAGAGTTGCTGGGGGTGGGTGGGTGGGTGGAATAGGAATGGGTACAATCACCCACCCTGAGCAGTCTGTCCTATGGGGGAGCAGTTGCCTCACAGTTTTCATCATTGTTCCTATGCAGTGGGAGACAGACGGCACGTCAGAGCTCCAAGGGGCGTTTATGGTCGCACTTAGTGGGGAAAAGTAGCTTGTCGGATTTGCCATCTCCTAGCAACTGTGGGGCACTGTATGGCCAGATTCTTTCCTCCCAATTGCCCTCTTCCTTTCCAGGACAAACAGCATGCCAGTTTGGGGTTTTCAGTCTCAGGGTACCGGGCGTGCCCAAAGGGCTGCGGACGCCGACCCTCCCCTCCCCGCAAGCTGGGCTTTAGGGCACCCTTGCTCATGGTATATATGTTTTAAAAAACATAACGCACGTAAAATATTTTACATAGCCTTATCGTACTGCGTGCATGCGCCAATGGTATGCCTATTTGTATCACAAAGGTATTTATTTATAGGGTGTGGGCCGGCAAGGCGAAAAAACGCACGTCCCTATTGGAGCGTTCCCATTTGCGGGGCATTTCGTTGAAAATTGGGCTGCTGTCCAGCACGGTTTCCACGAGCGCGAGTCTCCAACGGGCGGGGCTCTTTTGCTTTGCTAGCTTCTCCCTCTCAACTGGGCCTGATCCAGGTACGTCCTGCAGAACGCTGCTTTGCGGATGTAAGAGCACAAGCATCTGGCTGCTGTAGTATTGCTTAGAGCAACCTACCGCCTTACGCATCCAGCCGGCCTCCTCGATGTCCGACTTCCTGGGCCGAATGCAAGATTACGCAGGGGGGATTCTGTCGTGGAGGCATCCCTCCCCTCACCGGGACTTGAGGGAGGCTACTCTCGAGTTTCCCACTCGGAGGATAGCAGCCGCGTTTGGTTTAAAAGGGTCGGGATCACCTCCTCGAAGAAATCTCTACAGTAGCATGACAGCCAATTTGTGGACTGGAAAGCATTTATGAAAAAAAAACCCCAAGATTCACAGCACAATGCCTTTAAAAAAAACAAAAAACAGGAAAACTATTTTTGAGGTGTTTTGTACTTACAGCCATAACGTTGCCATATTTTGATAACGCCTGCTTTTCTAACTGGAGACTTTCTTAAAATATATATATATATTATTATTTTATAAAGCCGAAAGCAGAAAGGGTATTTTTATACAGAGGCCTGAGCTTTTTCATGCTTCCTTTATTTTCTCGTGGTGGTGAAAGGGGCCGATCCGTGGGGCCGCGTGGCCGAGAATCGCTGTCTCGCGAAGGAGAGTTGTCGTTTTTAAACCTGCAGCTTGATTCGGATAGAAGAATATGTTGTGTTTCCGCAGCGCGTGGCACCTCCACGAACCACCCTGGCAGGCCGTTGCCATTCGGCATCCTTTTATGGACGGAGTGCATTTCTGAAATTCTTTGTCACCCAGGGGTGTGTTTACGGGTTGAAGAGCTGCTTTCTGTTTGTAAGGGGCATTTGGTGCATTTGGTGCACCCTGTGGGTCCCGAGGGTGCCAAAAGCAACCCTGTATTGATCACCCGCAGGTAATCAATGCTAGGTGTGTGTTATAAGGATGTCAAAGAAGCATGCTCTTTGTCTTACAGATCTTACGCAGGCGGGCGGTGTGTAAATTAAGCCTTTTGCTTTCCTTGAAGTATTCTCCTTTTTTTAATTTCTTGGAACTCGTCAAGCAGGTCCGGGGCACCTCAGACTTTCTCTTGCGGCACCGGCCCACCTTCCGCCACCGAGCATTGCCGCGGCACACTCCCAACTTTTAAATCCTTTCTGTGAAAGGCTCTTCCCGTCAAGGCGGTGTTGGTTGCGCCAGAGAGATCGAGCGGGTGCCGTAAAGTCCGGTTTTGTGTTGTTACTCTGAAAGTTTGTGGCGTGCCTTTCGTGGTACAGTTCAAAGAAATTTACAATAAAAGTCACAGTTTACATCATGACCGCCTCTGCGGGTTTCTTTTTCTCCCCTGCCTCCCTTTCAACAGCTTGATCCTGGGAGTCAGCAAACTCAAAAGCAGGGACAAATGATCGCAGTGCGGCAGGCCACGGGAGGCGAGAGGGCAGCCGTGGAGGCAGAACCGTGGTCCAGATAGGCCTATGGGGCTAGCAGTGAACTGGGCCCAACTACAGGCAAATGGAGTGCTAGTCTTTCAGAATAATCACTTTCTGATGCTCACACACCGCAGTTAGGAGCTTGAGGAAATCCCTGATTCCAAATTTCCCATGAGCTAACAAGCAATACTATAACCAGGGGGCATCCATTGAAAATGCTGGGGGGGAAGAATTAGGACTAATAAAAGGAAACACTTCTTCACGCAACGTGTGATTGGTGTTTGGAATATGCTGCCGCAGGAGGTGGTGATGGCCACTAACCTGGATAGCTTTAAAAGGGGCTTGGACAGATTGATGGAGGAGAAGTCGATCTATGGCTACCAATCTTGATCTGAGGTTGCAAATGCCTTAGCAGACCAGGTGCTCAGGAGCAGCAGCAGCAGAAGGCCATTGCTTTCACCTCCTGCATGTGAGCTCCCAAAGGCACCTGGTGCCTCTGCGAGTAGCAGAGAGCTGGACTAGATGGACTCTGGTCTGATCCAGCAGGCTAGTTCTTATGTTCTTATGAGCAGCAGCAGCAGCAGCAGGCCATTGCTTTCACCTCCTGCACGTGAGCTCCCAAAGGCACCTGGTGGGCCACTGCGAGTAGCAGAGAGCTGGACTAGATGGACTCTGGTCTGATCCAGCTGGCTTGTTCTTTTGTTCTTAAGTACAATCTCTCAGCCCACCCTATGTAGGACATGGGCTATTATGCTTACCTGCTCAATTGGAATCCTGTGAGGCAGTGTATACATACAGCTTCATGAATCAGACCTTTGGTTCATCAAGCTCAGTATTTCCAGCCCAGGCTGGCAGCATCTCCCTACATTTTTAGGGAAGGTCTTTCACGTCACTTCTCACTGGATCCCTTTAACTGGAGGTGTCACAGATTGAATCTACAAACTTCTGCATGCCATCACAAGCTCTAACACTTAAGCCACAACCCCTCCTCACGTGCGTAGAAGAAAAAGCTGGTTTTCCAAAGGGCAAAAAGAACTCTCTTCTTTGTATTGTCAAAGGCTTTCACTGCTGGAATCACAAAGGTGTGGTGGGTTTTCCAGGTTGTATGGCCATGTTCCAGTAGCATTTTGTACTGACATTTCGCCTGAATCTGGGGCTGGCATCTTCAGAGGATCTGATGGTAGTAAACTAAGCATGCTTGCTTTACTACCATCAAATCCTCTGAAGATACCAGCCACAGATGCAGGCGAAATGTCAGGAGAAAATGCTACTGGAACATAGCCATACAACCTGGAAAACCCGCAACACCCTAGTAACTCTCATCTGGGCTGTTTTCCCACAGTGAGAATTCTGCCTGTAGCTTTTGTTGACACTGCAAATGCAGAGAGATTCCCATTGGCTTGGGAATACTTTACATGGCAGTTTTCTCTGCCCTTGACTTGTTCCACCATTCTCATTTTTGAGGTATTTTTATTTTTAATCAGTAATTGACAGTTCTCCATAACACGATAACATGCAGCGGTCTGATGTTGCCCTTGACTCATTGCCTGGTTTGTTTATTTTTATAAATGTCTCTAGCTCTTTTCGTTGCAGAGTTATCATAGGAAATGTGCAGGCTGAGAAAGGATGTAACCAGCCGCAGTGTACACCTTTCCAGTCCTGGACTGACGCTAGTTGAAATGCTGGGGGAAGAGAAAAGGGACCTGCAGGGAGATCCTAGTCTTGTTCTTGGGCTGAGTCTTGAGATCTGTTTTCTGGGCCAACTACTCCCTCACTCCACACTGGGGGGGGGGGGGGGAATGACACCTATGTCAGCCAGCTATTTGACCCTGCCAAGCCTTGGTGTGGGGCGGGTTCCAAACCCACAGATGTTCTGAGCAAGTCGTGTTTCTCGAGGTGGAATTTAGGTTCCCACAGCCATTTTTATGTATGCAAGCCCTTCTTCTTTTCCCTGGGAATACTCAGGAGGAAGGGGAAAAGGAGCAGGTCTGGGAAGCCCCTGGCATTCAAGGATTAATGCTGACACTAAAGTATCCCTGTTTTCTTCTCTTGGGCAGTTTTGGAGAATGCACAAATTCTGACTCACCATTTCCTGCTCCGTCCCTGTTCTTTAAATGTTTTTGGCCTGAGGCCCCTCGGCTGGGGAATTCAGTGCTAGCAGTAGTGTTTTTAAGATCCAGCAGGCCAGATGTGCACAGGGGGAGAGCATTTATCCCATGCTTTGCTTCCTCTAGTGCAGAATCGCGCTCCAAGCCTAAAGATGCTTCCAAATATTTTGTTACCTGTCATGCCCCCCACAGGCTTTTGTTATTTTCCCATTAAGCTTTAGTTTCCCCGTAGTTAGCATGGTTTAAGTCAGGGGTCTGCAACCTGCGGCTCTCCAGATGTTCATGAACTACAATTCCCATCAGCCCTGCCAGCATGGCCAATTGGCCGTGCTGGCAGGGGCTGATGGGAATTGTAGTTCATGAACATCTGGAGAGCCGCAGGTTGCAGACCCCTGTCATTGTTAAGTCTTCTATGGGAGGATATTTTAGTTAGCCCCTGTCCCTATAAGACATTTCCCAATAGGCAGTTTCCTTTCTTTACCCAGCAATCCCCTGTTTTAGTTCTAGCCAGAGTGAGGTGCTAAGGGTAGTTGGAGACTGGAATATTCGTGACGTCCATATTATTATATGGTGGTCCTTACAGCACAAGTTAAGTTTAACAGTAATTAGATCTAGACAAAGACTGAAAGACCCGAAAGGAAGCAAGACACAGTGGACTTTCTTGAAAGCAACCAAGAGAAGACACAGTCTACAACTTCAAACCTGCTCAAGACAAGCAAGTACTCTGACTTAGATAGACCCAAGGGAGGAGTTAGGGTCTTGTTTCTGTCAAGCAATAAACCTATTGTAAGAACTGTTGAACCTGGCTTGTGTCTCCCCCACTCTGTCCTAGCCAAGTACAGGGCACCTCAAATAGATTCGCTTGGGGGGGCAGAACATTACCCCTTTCCAATTAGAGAAGTTTTCCCCATCTCCTACGTCACCAAACTCCGTCAGACTTGACCTGGCTCAATTCAGTTCAATTTACGACAACCCAAGATCAGCAAACACACCAAAGATGGCATCACACTACAATCTTATAGGACGTATGATCCATAAACCATTAATCCACATAACATATGTATTAAAATAAAATAACAAATTAGTTTAAAATGAACCACTTTCTCTTGCCTAATTTCTCATGCCGTGGCAAAAATGTTTGCTAGGTCGTTTCGATAGGACTATCATCAAGAAGAGAAACCGAAAAGTGGTTTGTTCTGCCAGGAAATTTAACCAAATAAAAGCAATAGTTTAGTTTGGAGAAGAGAAGGTTAAGAGGTGACTTGATAACCATGTTTAGATATTTGAAGGGATGTCATGTTGGTGAGGGAGCAAGCTTGTTTTCTGCTGCTCCAGAGACTGGGACCAGGAGTGATGGGTTCAAGGTGAAGGAAAAGAGATTCCACCTAAATATTAGGAAAAACTTCCTGACAGTCAGGGCTGTTTGACCAATAACAAATGGATGTGAACCATCATGCCCTTTCAAGGAATTTTTTTCAGGAATCTTAAGCAGGCCACAGATTCTGATTTGCTCAAACATTTGAGCTGTATTTTTGTAATTCTGCAGCCCAAATATCATGCAGGGACACGTGAAGCTGCCAACTACTGAATTGAATTCCAGGTTCGTCAAAGTCAGCATTGTCTGCTCAGACTGGCAGCCGCTTTCCACGTCTGCTCACCAGGCAGAGAAAGGTCTGTCACACCCCCTCCTGCCTGGTCCCTTTAATGTTTGGAATATGCTGCCACAGGAGGTGGTGATGGCCACTAACCTGGATAGCTTTAAAAAGGGCTTGGGCAGATTGATGGAGGAGAAGTCGATTTATGGCTACCAATCTTGATCCTCCTTGATCTCAGATTGCAAATGCCTTAGCAGACCAGGTGCTCAGGAGCAGCAGCAGCAGAAGGCCATTGCTTTCACCTCCTGCACGTGAGCTCCCAAAGGCACCTGGTGGGCCACTGTGAGTAGCAGAGAGCTGGACTAGATGGACTCTGGTCTGATCCAGCAGGCTAGTTCTTATGAGCAGCAGCAGCAGCAGAAGGCCATTGCTTTCACCTCCTGCAGGTGAGCTCCCAAAGGCACCTGGTGGGCCACTGCGAGTAGCAGAGAGCTGGACTAGACGGACTCTGGTCTGATCCAGCAGGCTAGTTCTTATGTTCTTAATTAGATGCTGAGGATCAAACCTGGGGCCTTTTGCACCCCAAGCACGCTGGGCCATGACCCATCCACAGACAGACAGTGAAATATGAAGCTGCCTTATACAGAATCACACCCTCAGTCCACTGAAGTAAATATTGTCTTCCTAGCTTGGCAGTCTCTCTCTCTGGGACCTTTTAACGTCACCTACTTGAGACTCCTTAAAGGAGAGGAAGGTGGGGCATAAATCCAAACTCTTCTTATAGGTCTCAAGGGACTCTGGCTAGTTCCCCAGGCACATGGGATTTGTGGGGTAGGTAGGGGCCCTCTTCTCTCCTTGGAAGCAGAAACCCAAGGGACCTTAGTGCCCTGTCTCCTCCAGAGCCCGTGGTGGTTTACACAATTCTTCCTTCCATTGTTGTTATTTTGACAACTTCTCGTGAGGTCGTTGGACCTTTCACATTGGACCTTTTATTCAGGGTGGTTCAGACAGGGGGTGTTATCTTTTTTGGGGGGGTGGGAGTAAGTTGCGGCTGGCCCCTTGGTACTATAACCACTGTTTTTTTCTATAAAACGTCAGCATTCAGGTTAAATTGCCGGGTTGGCACTTTGCGAGAAATAAGTGGGTTTTAAGTTGCAGTTTGGGCACTCGGTCTCGAAAAGGTTCGCCATCACTGCTCTAGTTCCTGCTGTAATGAAGAACCGCCCACCCAAATGCCCCATATATGCTGGAACTGAGGGTTCTTGCCTTACAGCCTTATAGCCCTGGCCCTGTGTGGGTACTGGGGAGGGCGACATCTGTGCCAAAGGAAAGTCTTGGAACAAAGAAGCAGGTGAGACCTGTAACCCAAGCAGGTGTCCAGGTGCAACTGGGGACAGAATCCAGGAAGCCATCTGGCCCCCAAACTGCAGTTTCTCCCCCGCCCCCCTTGTCAAGAGTCCTGCTGGCTGGCACTTAGCCTACGCCCATCCCACTTTCGGTCTGGCTGCCCTTTCTTGTCTGCCCAGGGTTACAGGGGCTGCTTCCCTCCACTTGGTTTTCCCCTGGCACCGATTTCACGCAGAGCAAAATTGATTCCTCGCATCCCATCTGTGGTGGTGTTTGGTGTCTGGGAGGCGGGAACGGGCCACGCCCATCTCAGTGTCCTTTCTCCAGGTCTGTCCCCACAGCCACAGAAAGCAGATGCTGGGTACACTGTAGACTCCCCACAACATTATGTGCACAGCCTAGTTTGAGAGGATGATTTTAAACCATGTGTATCCCCCTTAAGAACATAAGAACAAGCCAGCTGGATCAGACCAGAGTCCATCTAGTCCAGCTCTCTGCTACTCGGAGTGGCCCACCAGGTGCCTTTGGGAGCTCACATGCAGGAGGTGAAAGCAATGGCCTTCTGCGGCTGTTGCTCCCGAGCACCTGGTCTGCTCAGGCATTTGCAATCTGAGATCAAGGAGGATCAAGATTGGTAGCCATAGATCGACTTCTCCTCCATCAATCTGTCCAAGCCCCTTTTAAAGCTATCCAGGTTAGTGGCCATCACCACCTCCTGCGGCAGCATATTCCAAACACCAATCACACGTTGCGTGAAGAAGTGTTTCCTTTTATTACCCTGTATCCCCGAATATAAGACATCCCCTGAAAATAAGACATAGTAGAGGTTTTGCTGAAGTGCGAAATATAAGGCATCCCCCAAAAGTAAGACGTAGCCAAGTTTTTGTTTGGAAGCATGCCCGACGAACAGAACACAGAAAAATAAGACATCCCCTGAAAATAAAACATAGCACATCTTTGGGAGCAAAAATTAATATAAGACACTGTCTTATTTTCGGGGAAACACGGTAGTCCTAATTCTTCCCCCCAGCATTTTCAATGGATGCCCCCTGGTTCTAGTATTGTGAGTATTCCTCTTCCAGCCAAATAAGCTTTTATCTAGGATGCAGTTTTGAGAAAGATTTTCCTCCTTTCTCTGCACTCCCATCTGACTGAAGACCTAAACTCAGCATGTGGGTGGCGATTCCACATGTTTCAGGGATGCCAACCTCCAGGAGGGACCTGGGGATCCCCTGGAATTATCCAGCCTACAGAGATCAGCTCCCTAGGAGAAAATGGCTGGTTTGGAGGGTGGACTGGATGCCATTATAATCCACTGAGGTCCCTGACCTCCTGGGGCAAGGGAATAGCTTTATGAAAAGGTGCCCGTGGCTAACCCTGGGTGAACCAGGGTTTATTTCTTTCCTCCTCCACATGAAGCCTGCTGGGTGTCCTTGGGTTAGTCCCAGTTCTCTCAGAACTCTGTCAGCCCCACCAACCTCACAAGGTGTCTGATGTAAGCAGTGGTGGGATCCAAAAATTTTAGTAACAGGTTCCCATGGTGGTGGGATTCAAACTGTGGCACAGTACCAATGGGGCACGACTGGGGCGCGGCTGGGCATTCTGGGGGCGGGGCATTCCTGGGTGGGGCTGTAGCAAGGACGCAGCCGCTGCGCCAGTCCTTGGGCGGGAAACGAATGCATGCAGGCGCAGGCTGCCACGCACGCCGGTGCACCTGCTGCTAGACTGCTTCAAGTTCTGCGCGCTACTGCTGAGAGGAGGGGCGTAACTAAGGCCAAAATCACGGGGCAAAAATCACCCATTAGTAACCCCCTCTCGGCACACACAAATAATTAGTAACCTACTCTTGGGAACCTGTGAGAACCTGCTGGATCCCACCTCTGAATGTAAGGAGAAGAAGGGGAAAGGAGTTTTGAAGCTGCTTTGAGACCCCTTACATTTGGGAAAAGCAGGATATAAATCCAAACTCTTCTTTTTTCCTTGCTGGAAAACTCTCTTAGACTAAGGGTTCCCTGGAAAGCATCTTGGCCACCCACCACCACCATTCAAGACCTCCTGAAAACTGCTGACTGACCTGCTGAGAAGTTGTTGTCCAGGGCAATTCCAGAGTAAGAACAAATTAACTTAGAACCAACTTGGTAGCACCTGGGCCATCTAGCATAAGGGGAAGAAATTAAGAGAAACCTGCCAAAGAAATTTACAAAGTGAAGCCAAAAAAAAAATTATTTATAAAAAGGTTTATTGGGAAAAAGAGGGGAGATGGTGGTTGAATGCAAAAAGTGGTGGGGGAAAAGCACAACAGAAATGCAGGGTAAACACGCAGCAACAGCAACGCAGAAATATTCAAATGAAAAGCAATACAGTTGCACAAATGAAGGTAAACATGTTACCAGTTCCCGCTGAAGGAGTCAACCCCTACCCAACTTAAGATAAAGGTATATATAAGATATATATTTAGCTAAAAGGGAGCTGGACCTAAACCAGTCTCCTTTATAAGACTGACAAACTGATTTCTCCAATCCCACACTAATCCCCATCTCTGATGTCAAAGGCTATTTTTACCAATCAGAGCCCATGTCCCACCTCCATGAAGCACCTGCCAATGGTTCTAAACCTCCACAACCAATAGCTGGTCCAGATTATCCTCAGTTCAAAAGGAATTAAGTTTGCCAGGATGGTTCAATGTGGAACGAAACTGAATACTTTTACTGTAATGCAATCCAGATGTTCTAGGGGGCACTCCTGAGCCTCGGCAAGTTTTAGGATTTCCATCACAAGGGGCATCCCTTGGAAGCAGTTCTGGGTCTCCAATGGCTCATCTAGAGTTGCCAACCTCCAGGTGGGGTCTGGAGAGTTCTCAGAATTACAATTACAGAATTACACGGAGTGCCTGTTGCAGGCTGGGCTCTATGACATTATACCCAGCTGAAGTTCATTCCCAGGTGCCACCCTCAAATCTCCAGGGCCCCTTCCGCACACGCAAAATAATGCGTTTTCAAACCACTTTCACAACTGTTTGCAAGTGGATTTTGCTATTCCGCACAGCTTCAAAGAGCACTGAAAGCAGTTTGAAAGTGCATTATTCTGCATGTGCGGAATGAGCCCAGGGATTTCCCAGTCATCCCTACTAATTCCTGAGTTATATTTCAATAAACTGGACATGAATTTCCAAGCCTTTCAGGAAAACACAGGGTACTGATGCTTCTCTGATGCGCCTTCCGCACATGTACTATAATGCACTCTCTGTCCACTTTCAAAGCACTTTGCAGCTGGATTTGACTGTGCAGAATAGCAAAATCCACTTGCAAACAATGGTGAAAGTGGATTGAAAGTGCGTTATTCTGCAGGTGCGGAAGGGGTCTTAGGTTCCGCAGCCATTTTCAGTCAGGGGACAATGACTGACTTTCCGTAAAACAGTGGTGGCGAACCTATGTCACAGGTGCCAGAGGTGGCACTCAGAGCCCTCTCTGTGGGCACAAGCAAACAGAGCCCCCCCCCCCCCCCAATCTAGGCTGGCCTGAGTCGCTGGGCTTGATTATTAGGATTAAACCTAAGACCTAGTTTTGGGGAAGCAGTGTAGGTAACCCTGTTAAGCGCTGTTAAACCCCACTGATTTTCATGTGAAGAACTAAAGCGTGATCCTGTACCTGGGAGTAAGCTCGGTTGCTGGCAATGGGGCTTGCTTCTGAGTAAACCCTCCTAGGGTCATGATTCACCCGTTGGAAGAGTTGCATGGTTGCTTCAAAGCAAAGTCAACAACTACCACCAAGCTTACTCCCAAGTAACGCATGCCTCAGAGCCAACCGGTTTTTCTAAACTAAAACCTCAGTATTCAGGTTAAATTGCAATGTTGGCACTTTGCAATAAATAAGTGGGTTTTGGGTTGCAATTTGGGCATTCGGTCTCAAAAAGGTTTGCCATCACTGCCTTAAAACTTACCCAGGGTTGCACCGGATGAGCCTAGTTCTTAATGAGCCAACTGAGGGTAGATTTCAAGCCTGTATCCTATGCAGGGCTGGATTTGCACATGCATATTATTATAAATTCTTCTTAGGCTCAGGACTACAGGAAACGAAGAAGGGCTCTGCTGCCATCTAATGGTACATAAAACTGGTTATTCAGATTCTGTTGAAGGCTTTAGAGTTAGACAAACACATCTTGCCGTGACATGCCTCCGAAGATGCCAGCCATACATGCGAGCAAAAATATAATAAATACAAACATTCCAACTTTATGTGTTGGGAATGTTTACCTGTGTGTATTACATTTTTCACCATTAGGAGTAATAGAAATACCAACTCAAGCCTAGTCTTGTTGTTTTGTGTATTTGAGAGCCAGAGTGATGTGGTGGTTAAGAGCAGGCGGACTTTAATCTGGAGAACCAGGTTTGATGCCCTGCTCCTCCACATGAGTGGCAGACTTTTATCTGGTGAACTGGATTTGTTTCCCCATCCCCACACATGAAGCCTGCTGGGTGACTTTGGACCAGTATACAAGATGAACCGGAAACAGTATGGATACTGCAGAAAAAAAGCCCTGTCTCGCTCAAAGAACACCATTAACACTATACCTTTAATAGAAATAATTTAAAAATAACTACATCAAATAAACCAACTTCAATGTTTGGGCTAGATGTTCTCTCCAACTCTCTCAGCCCTACCTGCCTCACAAGGTGTCTGTTCTGGAGAAAGGGAAGGGAGTTTGTAAGCACCTTTGAGTCTCTTTGCAGGACAGATAATGGGGTATTAAAAACGCCTCATAGATTCCTAGAGTTGGAAGAGACCCCAAGGGCCATCCAGTCCAACCCCCTGCAATGCAGGAACACACAATCAAAGCACTCCCGACATATGTTCATCCAGCCTGTTTAAAAACCTCCAAAGCAGGAGATTCTACAACTCTCCGAGGCAGTGAATTCCACTGTCGAACAGCCCTGACAGTCAGAAAGTTCTTCCTAATGTTTAGGTGGAATCTCTTTTCCTTCACCTTGAGTCTATTACTCCTGGTCCTAGTCTCTGGAGCAGCAGAAAACAAGCTTGCTCCCTCCCCAACATGACATCCCCTCAAATATCTAAACATGGCTATCAAGTCACCTCTTCATCTTCTCTTCTCCAAACTAAACATCCCCAGCTCCCTAAGTCTCTCCTCGTAGGGCATGGATTCAGACCTTTTACCATTTTGGTTGCCCTCCTCTGGACCCGTTCCAGCTTGTCACTATCCTTCCTGAATTGCGGTGGCCAGAACTGTACACAATATTCCAGGTGAGTTCTAACCAACGCAGAATCTAACAGTTACATCCCTCGATCTAGACATTTCACTCCTACTAAGAACATAAGAACTAGCCTGCTGGATCAGACCAGAGTCCATCTAGTCCAGCACTCTGCTACTCACAGTGGCCCACCGGGTGCCTTTGGGAGCTCACGTGCAGGAGGTGAAAGCAATGGCCTTCTGCTGCTGCTGCTGCTCCCGAGCACCGGGTCTGCTAAGGCATTCGCAATCTGAGAATTGCATTGGTTTTTCAGTCCATCAAGAAGCTTCTGAGAGGCCACAGATGATGGCCCTCATGCAAGGCTGGCCACGTTGGGGTCCTTGAGAGGTGGATTTCAGCACACCGGGCCAGAAGTTTCCAGTGAGCTCGCCTGGATTATGGTGGCTGCATTTTTAAAAAATGGTTTACGTAACTTCTGCTTTCTAGCCCAACCTAGCAACTTGGATGGTTTGGGTGCCTGGTGCCAGCGGATGAGCACAGAGCACAGTTATGCTGAAGAGTCAACCAGCCCACCCTCAAGGGACCAGTTCTTCCACCTTGTTGTTCTTAAATGAGAGCCCTTTTCGTGTGGTCCCTCCCTCAGCTCATCCAACCCAAGACGCCTCCCACGGAACCGGCAAGATGTCCAGCAGGGGCCGGGCGCAAACGCCTGCATCCGGAAGCTGGCCCAGGTATTTTCCACAGAGGAACTTTAAAACGTTTTGAGGCAGAAAATAAAACATTTCCTCCATGGAGTTTTTTTATTGTTGTTAACCCCTAATGTTTTATTTGCAGCCTCAAAACGTTTTAAATGAATCCCATTTTAAAGCGATTTTCTAACCGAAACGTTTTGAAAACGTCTTCAGAAGACATTGTTTTGAAAACATCAGTTCTGTCGACGACGATTCCCAGGCTTCTCTGCTTCCCTCAACTTCCTCCTCGACGCCATTTTCTGAGCTCACTCAGTTCCCCCTGGCCTGTTTATTTGCAGCATTTAGCTGCTTGTTTTCCATGGGGTGGGGGTGTGGGGGTAATCCTCGACTGATGGGTTACAGAAGGCACAGAGAATCCCACCACAAAGCTGTGAAGCGTAGAAGCCAGGAATGGTTGCAATTGGCAACGTATTGAAAATTTAGGTGAAAACCACAAAATGGCAGGCAGGAATAGTTTGGAGGAGGTATGTGTGGACATAAACTGTGGCAAAGGGCGGGGGGGAGGAATTGAAAATGTGTTGTGCAGGAATGGACCTAGACCAGTGATGGCGAACCTATGGCACGGGTGCCAGAGGTAGCACTCGGAGCCCTCTCTGTGGGCACGCGCACACAGAGTTCATCATGTGTTGGGTGGAAAATCACCCCCCCCACACACACACACATCTGGCAGGCCCGGTGCCTGTGCTCTGGGTGGCTGCTGCCCGGGGAGGGGGGGTGCAGAGGAGGCAGATATGCTAGAGAGGAACAGAGCAGTCCGTGTGGGACTTGCTGGAGGCTCGAGTGGGTGGGGCAGAGGAAGAGGGAGCCAACCAGTTTCTTCTGAACTAAAAGCTCAGTATTCAGGTTAAATTGCCGTGTTGGCACTTTGTGATAAATAAGTGGGATTTGGGTTGCAATTTGGGCACTCGGTCTCAAAAAGGTTCACCATCACTGACCTAGACATAGCAGGGACCAATCCAAGGCTTTCCCCCTTGCAAAGGAGCTCACCCCCTTAGCGCACCTCCCTCCTTTCAGGATGTTCTTTTGAACATTGCCCAAGGGACAGAATACTAAGCACCCAGCACCCCCACCCACTGGCACCCAAGCACTGCCGGCTCACATTTAGCCTCGAAGAGTTTTTATTCCACTTTTCGTGGCTTCCATGCGGCGTCCAGAGGGCTCTCCTCCTGCACATAGCCCGCACCTGTCAGATGGAAGACTGCTGGCCTCCCCAATCTTTGAGGCAAGAAACCCACAAGGCTTTCATTCAGTCCACCTAAAAAGGCACCTGCATCCCAGGAGTCACAAAAGTTTACAAGATTTTTTTTTGGCTGCACGCTTGGGCCACCACCAACCATTCCTGCATTGTTGAAATAAGGGTGTCGTTTTCCTTGACTAGTGTATTAGGAGCAGCCACGCACGCAACAGTAGGTGGGGGGAACTGGTTGGCTGCTCCTACAGGAGCAGCAGTGGCATAGGAGGTTAAGAGCTCGTGTATCTAATCTGGAGGAACCGGGTTTGATTCTCCGCTCTGCCACCTGAGCTGTGGAGGCTTATGTGGGGGATTCAGATCAGCCTGGGCACTCCCACACACGCCATCTGGGTGACCTTGGGCTAGTCACAGCTTCTCGGAGCTCTCTCAGCCCCACCTACCTCACAGGGTGTTTGTTGTGAGGGGGGAAGGGCAAGGAGATTGTAAACCCCTTTGAGTCTCCTGCAAGAGAGAAAGGGGAGATATAAATCCAAACTCTTCTTCTTCTTCTACTGCAAAATACACCTGTCCCGTTAGCACCATGACTTCACAGTCTGTGTTCTGCCACCGCAAAGCATTGTGGGTCCAAGTTAGGCCAGCTGTTCCACACAGCTGTGCCCATCCTGCCTCTGTCTTCACAATCCTGGATAAAAGCCCCTCACAGATGCCAGACACCTGCCTGCTGAGTCAAGCTGGGGGCACTGGAATGTGTTTAGAAAAGCTGCCGTGTTCCCATGTTTGCACAACGTGGCCTACTCTGCCTGCCCGACTCTCGTTGCCACTCCCCCACAGCTTGGTCCCTGCACCCCGAAGCGCCCTGCAGCAGCAGCAGTCCAGGCAGCTACTCTGCCGGGATTGGCGTGTTGCAATTGCCGTGATAGATCCTGACATGGCCGTCGCACTGGAAGTAGCGGTCGAAGACATCGCTGTAGCCGTGGTCCCGCCACCAGGAGCAGAGCTGCCGGTTCCAGGTGCAGTCTAGCACATGGAACAATTCGGGGTGCTCCATGCCAGCCAGCGTGAAGAAGTCCTGGTCTCCGAGGTGGCCCTTGAAATGGAATTTCTCTGCCAAGCGCCGCACGGCCTCTGGCTCCAGCAGGCGGTTGTAGAGCGCAGACTGGCGCATGGCGTCCAAGTTGAGCAGCAAGACACCACTGTTGAAGCCTGGCAGTCCATCTGGGGGAGGTTCCCCCACTTTGGTCCCAGGGTGCTCTTGGCGGTACTGCCAAAAGATATGCCTGGCAAAGGGGGAACAGAGAGAAAGAGAGAGATGGTGAACTGTTGGGGGGCACAGCGCCCGGGAGGCTCCCGAGTATAGCAGCACACTGATTGGAAAAGGGTCTTCCAACGCCCGGGGGGGGGGGGGGGGGGCTGAGTACGGCAATACACTACTTGGAAAAGGGCCTCCCATGTACAACTGACCTTTCCTTCCCAAATGTGGTTTCGGAGAAAACTGCTGACATTGCAGACTCTCTGGCTCCAATGTGTGTACGTGCAAATACCAAATCCTCTGCTCTAACCCGTGCTCTTTGCCCCGTCCATTGTATTGTGTTTCCCCTGCCTGCCTGCCTGCCTTGTTTGTTTTTCCTCTTGTAAACTGTCAATAAAAGGGCTTGGGGGGGAACAGGACGGCAGAGTTGCTCCCTGCTTCTCTCACTGGCCGAAACGACATGCTGTCTCCGTTGCTGTAAGACTACAGTGAACTAAGAAGCTGGAAGAGGGGAAAATTTCCCTGCTCACGTTCTTCTTGTGAGCCAGCATGGTGTAGTAGTGGTTAAGAGAAGGTGAAGAAGGAAGAAGAGATAGAAGAATATTTAGTAAAGCAAAAGTTGCCAAGAACGGCAGAAGAACAAAAAGAAATATTGAATAACCCAATTTCAACAATGGAGTTCGTAGAAGCCATAAAACAAGTGAAATTAAACAAACGTCCAGGACCAGATGGATTTGCCAGCTATCTACTATAAAGCTTTTGCAGTTGTAGTAATGGAACCACTGCTAGCAACGATGAATGAGATTTTACTATCTGGGCAATTTCCAGAATCTGCAGAAAGGCAAACTTCTCTATAAAATTGCAATTTTTTCTTCTTTGGGGGCTTTTGCCCTCATCTTCAGATGCCCTGCCGAAGACCATGATGCCCGTCCTATCTCACTCCCCTCCCCACTTCCCTGGGAGAAAACATACCGGTAGACAGGCTGCATCTCTCGAGCTATGCCGACCACAGCTCCTTCAGGGAAGTTGTCAAATTCTTCAAACAGTTCCCGGATATTTGTCCGGTACTCCACATCCAGATCCACCTGAATAATCCGTGAGATCTCTGGAACACGAAGAAGAAGAAGAAGAAGAAGAAGAAGAAGAAGAAGAAGAAGAAGAAGAAGAAGAAGAAGAAGAAGAAGAAGAAGAAGAAGAAGAAGAAGAAGAAGAAGAAGAAAAAGAAGAAGAAAAAGAAGAAAAAGAAAAGAAAAAGAAGAAAAAGAAGAAAAAGAAGAAAAAGAAGAAAAAGAAGAAGAAAAAGAAAAAGAAGAAAAAGAAGAAAAAGAAGAAGAAGAAGAAAAAGAAGAAGAAAAAGAAGAAAAAGAAAAAGAAAAAGAAAAAGAAGAAGAAGAAGAAAAAGAAGAAGAAAAAGAAGAAGAAGAAGAAGAAGAAGAAGAAGAAGAAAAAGAAGAGAAGAGCTTACTCTATATCCCCCCTCCTGCAGGAGACTCCTTCCAGGCTTCATAACGCCTTCCCCTCACAACAAACACCCTGTGAGGTGGGTGGGGCTGAGAGAGCTCCAAGAAGCTGTGACTAGCCCAAGGTCACCCAGCTGGCCGTGTGTGGGAGTGCACAAGCTAATCTGAATTCCCCAGATAAGCCTCCACAGCTCAGGCGGCAGAGTGGAGAATCAAACCCGGTTCCTCCAGATTAGATACACGAGCTCTTAACCTCCTACGCCACTGCTATGATCTCCCAGCTCCTCTAAGCATCAGGCCTCAACTCACACTCAGCCAGTCAGATACGGAGGGCATTGAAGACACCAGGTGCATCTTGGCATGCTCGCCAGCCAGCCAGCTCCGCTGTGGCTGCAGAGATCCACTCACCTCTGGGCATGACCTGGTGCATAGCAACCGAGAGGAAGAAGATAGAGTCACTGTAGTAGGTGCCGGTACCCGCGCTGAACAGCTTCTGCATGGCCTCCACGATGGGCAGCAGCTTTTCCGTCAGAACGTTCACATCATGGAAGATCACCTGGGGGAGACGGAGGAAGAAGGAGCGTCAGTGGTGGGGAGGGACACGCTCTTGGCCAGCCCTGTCTGAAACAGACAGCAAGTATAGTGCCCAAATCAAGGGATGTAATAGTACCTTTCTGTTTTGTATCAGTCAAACCTCAATCTGGAACACTATGTCCAGTTCTGGGCACCCCAGTTCAGGAAGGATATTGAAAAGTTGGAATGGGTCCAGAGGAGGGCGACCAAAATGGTAAAAGGTCTGGAAGTCTATAAGGCCAGGTTTTCCTCGTAATCAGTAATGTAATGTATTTACAGTAATGTAAATACAAGCTGGTTGCTGTGGGGTTTCCAGGATGTGTAGTCATGATCTGGTATCTTTAGCTCCGAACGTTTCACCTGCATCTATGGTTGGTATTGTGAGAGGCATGTCATGTAAAATGTCTCTCCATGGCACAGTGAGTGTTTCTCTCCACAGCACAGTTTCATTTACCATGCCATGCCATGCCACAGTTTCTCTCACCATGCCACAGACACATCTCACCTCAACATGCTTCTAAAGATGCCAGCCATAGATGCAGGTTAAACATTAGGAGCAAAAACTACCGGATCGCAGCCACACAGCCCAGAAAACCCACAATAGCCAGTTGATTCCTGCCGTGAAACCCTTCGACAATGCAAAAATGCAGGGTGTTCATCCACAGTCGATGTGCAGCACGATAACCTCCCCTAAATGGCGCACCTGACTTCTTGCGCTAACATCATGGACATCTTGCGGACAATATTGAAACCTGAACTGCTAAATTTCCCTGGGAACCGGCTGCTCCGAGCGCCTCGTGCGTAGATTTCTCAAGCAAGCCCATGGCATCGACCGCGTTCAAGAACTCCTGCAAGCCTGTGGGGCACCATCAACCTTTCTTCGCACCCGCACAGGACAGTCAGACATGCCTGATGCGGCCCACAGTGACTATTGGCCATGCTGGCAGGGGCTGATGGGATTTGTAGTCCATGAACATCTGGAGAGCCGCAGGTTGCAGACCCTGGGTGGGAAAACGAGTGGGGGGGAGGGGGGAGGGGATTGCTTCTGAATAAAGGAGGGGGCAAAAGCCAGATGCGTCAGAACTGGCTCCTTGCAACGCTACGGATCAAAAATCCAGAGCCTGTTTATTGATGTAAGGATCGGGACCCAACCCCCTCCTGCACTGCCTTGGCCCGGCCAAGCAGAGGCCAACTGGAGGAGCTGGGAGGCGCCGGCTGTTCACAGACTACAATTCCCATCAGCCCTTGCCTGTACGCGCAGGCGGGGGCTGATGGGAATTGTAGTCCGCGAACGAGCCCAGCCATCCCCCCCCCCCCCGCGCGCGCGCGCCGGGGCCTACCTTGTACTTGAAGGGGGCGTCCCGCAGGGCGTCCCGGAGCAGGGCCTTGCCCACGGCCTTGCTGGGCGCGTCGCAGAGCAGGTGGAGGGCCAGGGCCTGGCGGGGGCCGAGCTTCCCGAGGCGCACCAGGGAGCGCAGCGCCGCCTCGGCCTTGTCGCGCAGCGCGGCGTTGCGCTCGGCCTTGGCCAGCACCAGCAGCAGGTGCAGCTCCTCCTCGGCCGCCGCCGCCGCCTCCCCCAGGCGCCGCTCGGCCTCCTTGCCCTTGGCCTCGGCCAGCCCCGCGGCCTCCTCCTCCTCCTCCGGCACCGGCGGCGGCGGCGGCGGCGGGGTGGTGGCTGGGCCGAGGCGGGTCCCCTTGAGGCGCCGCGTGGCGCTGGAGAAGGCCTCGCCGCCCGAGCCGGCGTAGTAGAAGGCGCACACGGCCAGCGCCGCCGCCGCCGCCACCAGGGCCCACGGCTGAGCGCGGCCCGGAGCCCGGCGGCCCATCTCCGGCGGCCTCGCGTCCAGCCGCCTCGCCCCGCGCGCGCCGGCTGAGGGAACGTCGGCCGCCTCCCTCAGGCGCAGGCCGGCCTCGCAGCGGCGCGCGCGGGGGAGCCTCTCCCGGCCGGGCGGTGCGCGGGCCCGAGGGAAGGAACGACGCCGCCTCGCTTTGCGGCCCGGTGGGGCCTCCCTCGCGGGAGAGGCCGAGGCGCTTCTGCCCGGGCGACGTCGCGCTCTCCCGGCCTCCCTTTTCGCCTCAGGGGAGAGCGGCGCAGAGTGAGGGGGACTCGAGGCGGCTCGCTCTCTCTCTCTCTCTCACACACACTTTTTGTCACTATATCACACACTTTTTATCATATTATGAAGTAGGGGTGTGTGCGTGTGTGTGTATGTGTATATATATATATATAGTGTGTGTGTGTGTGTATATATATAGTGTGTGCGTGTGTATCTGTGTTATATAGAGTCAGCCTTTGAGGTCTTTCGGGATAAGTAAGGGCCGATAAGTTTAATAAAATTATATATATATATATATATATATATAGAGAGAGAGAGAGAGAGAGAGAGAGAGAGAGAGAGAGAGTATATATATAGTGTGTGTGTGTATATATATAGTGTGTGCGTGTGTATGTGTGCCATGTTGTGAGCCGCCTTGAGCCCTTCGGGGATAAGGCGGCCTATAAGTTTAATAAAATTATATATATATATAGAGAGAGAGAGAGAGAGTGTGTGTGTATATATATGTGTGTGTGTGTCTGTATATATATATGAACTGGTTAAAAACCATATATATAGAGAGAGAGTGTGTGTGTATAGTGTGTGCGTGTGTATGTATGTATGTATGTATGTATGTATGTATATATATAAAAAGTGATAAAAGCAGTGCTGAGTACAAACGTTAAAAACCAGTTCATAACAAGGTGGTGTAAACATAAAAGATCAGCTCCCCTGGAGAAAAATGGCTGCTTTGGAGGGGGGGCTCCAGGGCGTTGCACCCCACTTGAGGTCCCAGCCCCAAATCTCCAACCTAGAGCTGGAAGTCCTGCTGCCCTCCCCACACGCAATATAACTAGGGGGGGGTCTGGCAGCCTCACTGCCCTCCATGCACACAATATAACTAGGGGGGCCTGGCAGCCCCACTGCCCTCCCCACACGCAGCCCCACTGCCCTCCACGCACACAGTATAGCTAGGGGGGCCTGGCAGCCCCATTGCCCTCCCCACACGCAGCCCCACTGCCCTCCACGCACACAGTATAGCTAGGGGGGGCCTGGCAGCCCCATTGCCCTCCACGCACACAGTATAGCTAGGGGGGCCTGGCAGCCCCATTGCCCTCCCCACACGCAGCCCCACTGCCCTCCACGCACACAGTATAGCTAGGGGGGGCCTGGCAGCCCCACTGCCCTCCACGCACACGGTATAGCTAGGGGGGCCTGGCAGCCCCACTGCCCTCCACTATCACCTGCAAGCCAGGGGCCTGGCATCCTACTGCCCTCCACTTATCATCGGTATTAGCGCTTTAGCCTGGCAGCCCCACTGCCCTCCCCACACGCAGCCCCACTGCCCTCCACGCACACGGTATAGCTAGGGGGGCCTGGCAGCCCCACTGCCCTCCCCACACGCAGCCCCACTGCCCTCCACGCACACAGTATAGCTAGGGGGGCCTGGCAGCCCCACTGCCCTCCACGCACACTGAGTGGCAGGGGGCCTGGCCCCACTGCCCTCCACACAATGGCATAGGGGGCCTGGCAGCCCCATTGCCTCCACACACACGTATAGCAGGGGCCTGGCAGCCCCCACTGCCCTCCCCACACTCCAGCCCCACTGCCTCCACTAATACCTGTATAGTTGGGGCTCTGGCAGCCCCACTGCCTCCCACACGCAGCCCCCCACTGCCCTCCACGCACAGTAGGCATTGGGCCTGGCAGCCCCATTGCCCTCCCCACACGCAGCCCCACTGCCCTCCACGCACACAGTATAGCTAGGGGGGGCCTGGCAGCCCCACTGCCCTCCACGCACACGGTATAGCTAGGGGGGCCTGGCAGCCCCACTGCCCTCCACGCACACGGTATAGCTAGGGGGGGCCTGGCAGCCCCATTGCCCTCCACGCACACGGTATAGCTAGGGGGGCCTGGCAGCCCCACTGCCCTCCCCACACGCAGCCCCACTGCCCTCCACGCACACACAGGCAGCTTAGGGGCCTGGCAGCCCCATTGCCCTCCACGCACACAGTATAGCTAGGGGCCTCTTGGCAGCTCCCATTGCTCTCCCTCTCACACGCAGCCCCCACTGCCTCCACGCACACAGTATAGCTAGGGGGGTCTGGCAGCCCCACTGCCCTCCACGCACACGGTATAGCTAGGGGGGCCCTGCAGCCCCACTGCCCTCCACTATCAATGTATATAGCCTGGCAGCCCCCACTGCCTCCACACTTAATGTGTGTATAGCTACAGGGGGCCTGGCAGCCCCATTGCCTCCTTTACCTATCAATGTATAGCAAGCAGGGGCCTGGCAGCCCCACTGCCCTCCCCACACGCAGCCCTCTCACTGCCCTCCACGCACACTGTATAGTGCTATAGGGCCTGGCAGTCCCCACTGCCCTCCCTCTGGCCACCTAGCCCCACTGCCCTCCACGCACACAGAGAAGCAGGGCCTGCGGCCCCATTGCCCTCCCCACACGCAGCCCCACTGCCCTCCACTTCCAGTATAGCTAGGGGGGCCTGGCAGCCCACTGCCTCCACTTCCACACCTGCAGGTATAGTTAGTGGGGCCTGGCAGCCCCACTGCCCTCCACTTCATCGGTAGCTAGGGGCCTACAGCCCCATTGCTCCTCCCTCCTAATACTCCAGAGTCTCTCACTGCCCTCCCATCACGCACACAGTAGCTAGGTGGGGCTCTGGTAGCCTCCCACTGCCTCCACGCACAATGCAGCAGCTAGGGGGGCCTGGCAGCCCCACTGCCCTCCACGCACACGGTATAGCTAGGGGGGGCCTGGCAGCCCCATTGCCCTCCACTAATACCTGTAGCTTAGCCTGGCAGCCCACTGCTCTCCCCACACGTGCAGCCCCCCACTGCCTCCACCACACGTGTATAGCTAGGGGCCTTGGCAGCTCCTACTGCCTCCCACACGCAGCCCCACTGCCTCCACACACACAGTATAGCGCTGGGGGGCCTTGGCAGCCCATTGCTCCCACATGCAGCCCCACTGCCCTCCACGCACACGGTATAGCTAGGGGGGCCTGGCAGCCCCACTGCCCTCCACGCACACGGTATAGCTAGGGGGGCCTGGCAGCCCCACTGCCCTCCACGCACACAGTATATGAATTGGGCAGCCCCATTGCCCTCCACGCTAATAATGCAGTAGTGCTATATAGGGCTCTGGCAGCCCCACTGCCCTCCCCACACCCAGCCCCACTCCCTCGCCCTCCTTACCACACACAGTAGCATAGGGGGCCTGCAGCCCCATTGCCCTCCACGCATTGGCCAGCAGCTAGGGGGGCCGGGCAGCCCCATTGCCCTCCCCACACTCCAGCCCCCACTGCCTCCACGCCACAGTATAGTTAGGGGCTCATGTCTCTAATTCTCCACGACACGGTAGCTAGGGGGCCTGGCAGCCCCACTGCCCTCCTTACCCACACTCAGAGTACAGGCCTGGCAGCCCCCACTGCCCTCTCATCAATGCCACGGGGCCTGGCAGCCCCCATTGCCCTCACGCATCAATGTATAGCTAGGGGCCTGGCAGCCCACTGCCCTCCCCTGCACAATGCAGCTCCCCACTGCCCTCCACGCACACAGTATAGCTAGGGGGGCCTGGCAGCCCCATTGCCCTCCACGCACACGGTATAGCTAGGGGGGCCTGGCAGCCCCATTGCCCTCCCCACACGCAGCCCCACTGCCCTCCACGCACACAGTATAGCTAAGGGGGCCTGGCAGCCCCACTGCCCTCTACGCACACGGTATAGCTAGGGGCCTGGCAACCCCACAAGGTGGTGTCCCAAAAGAATTAAAAAGGAGAAAGGCCTCATCTAAGGGTTGCCAGTTTCCAGGTGAGATTTGGGCAGCCCCTGGAATTAGAGCTCACCCCCAGACTGCGGGAATCAGCTCCATTAGAGAAAATGGGGAATGCATCGCCTGGCACCCCACTGGGGTCCCAGTCCTCTCCAGGCTGCACCCCCAAAGCTCCAGGGGTTTCCCAACCTGGACTTGGCAGCCTGAACCGCTCCCCCTCCATCCCCTGCCACTGGGGAGCCTGGCAACCCCCATGACTGGCACAGGGCGATACAGCGAGCTACTCCGCCACAGCGGGCATTTGAACCTGGACTTTCTGCTCTACTTTCACTGCATGTTCAAGAGGCATTCAAAAATAGAAGAGGACGTTTTGTGAGTAACAACACTTCTGTGGGCAAGAGACCTGTGTTGATTTGTGTGGTCTTGATTGGGGGCAGCTGCCCTGCCACCATTTGAATAATGTGGAAGAGCTGCAGTCAGGACGCCAGTTTCGTGTCTTTTACATCAAACCCAAGCTGGGCCCTGTTTTTCTCTTGAACTCAACTGATAGGATACAGTATAGCAAAATCAAATTAGAAAAGCACCATACCTATATGGATCTAGTATGCTTGTAGTCTGTGTTATTAAAATGCCGTGTACTTTTCATAAGCATAAGCATTTTATTGTCATTGTGCACGCACAACGAAATTTACTGAGCATTTTATTAAATTGCACTTTGCAGATTACTTTTAGTAGGTCATGAATTACAGCCATGTGGGTTTCATGATTTTCTAATTTGATCCTGTTTTTCTCTCGGCCAAATAACTTGTGCTGGAAAAGTGGATTCGTTTGCTTTTTTACAGCTATGATGCGTTAATGGCGTCCAAGATCAAAGCCACATTACATGACAAACATGTCCCATCACAAGCTTATGAGTGTCTTTGCAATGCAAAGAGTCCTTTTCTTATGTCTCCCTCCTGGAATGTCTAGGTTCCCACCTCCCCCCCCACCCCCCAACCCCAGTAGCATCACCATTTCAAATCTGCACTCTTATGCAGTCTTTTGGATGCGCTTCTCCCAGAACCATCCTTCCCCCTGTGCACTGTTTATGTTGAGAATGTTGAGTGCGATGAAGACGCCCACAGAACTTGGGAGCAGACGTGCTGTTCTGTGTGGCAAACCAGTTGGTACTCATAAAAGCTAGAGTGAGGCTTTTCTTCTGGTTTTTAAATGACTTCCGGATCGTCTTCAAGGTATTGGTGTTAACCTTTAAGGCCTTACGCGGTCTAGGACCCTCGTACCTACGGTAACTTCATCTGGCCCCCCATATGGCGTCCTATCGCCCCATAATTTGCTGGTGATCCCTCACTTCTATGTGATGCGGTTGGTTTTCCACTAGGGCCAGGGCTTTTACGGCCCTGGCCCCTGCCTGGTGGAATGCTCTCCCTCCAGCTGTCCGGGCCCTGCGGGACCTCAATGAGTTCCACAGGGCCTGCAAGACTGAGTTATTCCACCGGGCCTTTTGGGGAGACCAGCTGCTGATATGTGTGCCCGAGCACAATCTAAGGCCCACTGTTCCCCTCTTAAGAGGAGTTTTAATAGCCGGGTGCCATCTATGTTTTTAATTGGTTTATGATAATTGAGCGCTGCATTTTAACTTTTTATGTATTTTGTTTTCCACTTGTCTCGCTATTGTTGTAAACCGCCCTGAGCCCTCCGGGGGAGGGCGGTATATAAGTGGAACAATAAATAAATAAATAATAAATAAATAAAATATAAACAAAGGTGCTGTTTGGCTCACAAAAACCATTCACCCCCAGCTGCCGGAAGCCTGGAACAATTGGGCAGAGAAGCAAACCTGAAATGAATGTGACTTTTGTCTGTGTAGCTAGCACCCAGCCAAAATCTCATGTAGTAATGAAGGGGAGCCACCACCACCACCGACCTGCAACAGATGAGAGGCAGTGTAGTGGTTGAGAGTGGCAGGCTCTAATCTGGACAACTGGGTTTGAGTCCCAGCTCCCCTGCATGAAACCATTCTGGGTGACCCTGGGCTAGTCACAGGTCTCTCCGAACTCTCTCAGCCCACCTATCTCACAAAGTGGGGAGAAGGGAAAGGGAGTTTGTCAGCCCCTTTGAGACTCCATACAGGAGAGAAAGGCTGTATAAATCCAAACTCTCCTTCATAAGGATCATAAGGCACATGGCTGCCGCTCCATCACTATAATCAGGAAGAATGAAAATGCAGGGGCTGGGGGAGGAAAAGAATTCATCCTCCGCTTCGTCTGGAGAAGGCAGGGCAAAATCTACTATGGAATTCGTGCACGTGGAGATCGCGTGCCTGTTACCCGTCCCCCTGCAAAATAAAACAGGAATCCTGGGGCAGCTTAAAGACTAAAACAGTTTATTTCATTGTTCCTTCTATTCGAAAAAGTGAGCTGTGACTTGCAACAGTTCATACTGAACTGGATAGAAGTCTTTACGGGCCCACTGGCTACAATAGGCTACCATGGCTACCCCTATGTAATTACCTCCACCCATACCTGTGCTATTGTTCCAGCACATGTGCCCTCTGGTTTCTATGAAATGCACCAGGTAATGTGTCCAGTCCACAAGGTGGCCAAAACGAGGCTCTGAAAGGCATGAGGTCAGACCAGAAGTCTAACAGAGAACATCAGCTCCATGGAAGGGACGGGCCAGGGAGGAACTGTTTTGCACCATGAACATAAGAACAAGCCAGCTGGATCAGACCATCTAGCCATCTAGTCCAGCTCTCTGCTCCTCGCAGTGGCCCACCAGGTGCCTTTGGGAGCTCACATGCAGGATGTGAAAGCAATGGCTTATAGACTCATTTCACCTGCTGCCAGTGATGTGGTCAAAACCAGATGAGAGGAACGCAGCCCAAGGCCAGGGGAACGGCCTAGCAGTCAAATCCAGGGTAGTCATGGTAAAGTCTCCAGCTGTCGGCTGAGCCTCCTCAGACTATGTGCCCCAACAACCGAGGGAGGCACCCGCAGGGCCCTCAAAGTGCTCCAGGAAAGAGGCCGCTCTACAGCAACAGCCACGCTCCCGGGACCTTCCGCTGCCCATGGTGGCTTGGCCACAAGTCACAGCAGTTGGGGGTCTCTGAACAGCCCCAATTCTCAGCAGGGGAAACACAGGGCCACGGCTGCTTCCTGCGAGCGACGCAACCAGTCGAGAAGGAGGTATGTGAAGAACAGGCATGTGGGAAGATTTGGGCAGGAAAAGAGTCATAAACAGTGGTGGGATCCAGAAATTTTAGTAACAGGTTCCCATGGTGATGGGATTCAAACAGTGGCGTAGCGCCAATGGGGCTGGGCGGGGCACAACAGGGGCGTGGCCGGGCATTCTGGGGGCAGGGCATTAATAATTTCTCTGTTACTGTAAAAAACTCTTACTGTAAAAAAAACAGTTCCTAATTTCCAGCTGGTATCTTTCTGTCCATAATTTAAACTCATTATAGCAAGTCCTATCGCCTCTTATCAGCCGACAGAAATATGTTCTAACTCCAATTGACTGCCTGTCAAATACTTAATACTTTCAAATACTTAATTTTGTTTCTAGAAATCAAAAGAAGGAGACTTTCCTTAAACAAGGAACTTTACCATATTTCTAAAGCATGTTTTTAAAACAGCCCAACAGGGAGAATTTTATCCCGGCTTCTACCTTCGCTTAACCAGCCACATAGGAAACAATAGGATTCTGATGATTTTTGGACCCAATGGAATTTCTAAATGGAAAAGGCAGACCCACCTTAGGTAACCCCCTCGCACACACACAAATAATAAGTAACCCACTCTCGGGAACTGGTGAGAACCTGCTGGATCCCACCTCTGGTCATAAACCCACAGGGGACCCCTCCCAGCTCAGAGGATACCCCCCCCCCCCCAAAAAAAAGTTGCCTTCGGCTACACCAATTGCGCTTCTCGGACAACGAAACCGGTAGCAAGACAAATGTGTATCCAAAGCCTTTTTATGTATAAAAAAAGAGAAAAGGGCAGGGGGGAGAAGTACAGATCGGCAATTCGGGGGGCGAAGGGTGGCTGTAGGGTCACTGCTCGTTCTAGCCTGCCCTTTGACCCTTCAGGGCTTCTGCACATCTGGCGGCTGGAAGCGGTTCAGCTTCTCAGGATTATTGGACGCCATTTGTGAAAAGTCACGGAATATGTCCTGGTAGGTTTCATCTCCTGCGGGAGAAGAGAATACGTTGAGGAAAGGCGATTCCAGCGGCCGAGACCGAGCCCCGTACCCACGCAGGCTAGCAAAATGGATCTACGCTAGTTACTGGCAAAAACTCTTTCCCACACTTTCTTTCCCCCGTGGAATGGAGCATTCACACACCGAAGAGGCGGCTGTATTCCCTCACAGCCTTTAAAAAGGGAGCACTTTGTTGCTGGCAAATTAACACCACACAGCCCAGGTAGAGCCTCCATTAGCAACAGCACTTTCTCTTTGAATCAGGCACGAGCAGCAGCATCCTCTAAGGACTGGCACGCACCAACATGACAAGATGCATGCTATCCTCCCCCCCCCCCCCCCCCCCGGTGAACTTTTTATTTGTTAAAAAAATATTATTAGACTTTTATCCCACCCTTTCTTGACCAGGGTTGGCTCAGAGTGGTTAACAAGGTAAAACTATTTCATAGAAAGTTAATAGAAACTACAATGTAACTGCTGTGGGGGTCGATTCTATGCGGTACTCAGCAATTCCCTCAATGTACCCGTTGGGCAGCCTCCTCCCCGCTCTGACCCCCCCGGCCCCAAATGTTTCTTATATCAGCCCTTGAATCCTGCGAGTTTCTCCCTCTGCAATCCCCCCTGAACCATGCCCAAATATAAAACCCTTGCGATAAAGGAAGGTGTGTGGCTCCCATAAAGGGGAGGGTGCAAGGGACACACCTATCTGCATGCATGCGCTTCCTTTGCAACCCAGAGGCGCCCTGAGTGGCACGCATGCATTGCGAAAACAGAGCCCGACTCTACCTGAAGAGATGGCCTCGAGCGCAGCCACGGAGGGGAAAGTTCAAAGTTAGAAACAGGTGGCAGAACGTCAAAGCAAGAACGAAGACGTGGTTATCAAAACACAGCAGCCAGAGGGTGGCGAGGGGCAGGAGAGGGCGAGAGAAGGCTTTAGGGGGAGGTGGAACGTGGGACAGGAAAGACCGGCCTGCCCTCCCAGCTAACAGGTGGAGCCCCTCCCAGGTACCACTGCCGATTCCGGGAGCCCCCCCGCCCAGGTTTCCAAGGGGCTGCTGGAGCCCTCCAAAGATCAGGCACATGGCTGTTATCCAGTGGCGTATCTACCTAGGGACAAGGGGTACCCCTTGTCCCCGGGTGCCACTCTTCTGGTCACGTGGGGAGTGCAAAATTGGCCCCCCACGTGGACAGTGAAGCCCTCAGTTGCACCAGCAAGTGGCGCGTCTCAACCTATCAGTCGAGGTAACGTTAGGAAAAACGATGAGCACCCTCAAACCCCCACCCCCTGGACTCCCCATCCCTTCCTTCCTCCCCTCCCCAGTCAGAAGAGACTGCAGGCTGCCGGCTGGGAGCCCAGCTGGCAGGGGGAGGGGAGGTGGGCACCCTAGACCTTGCCCATGTCCATGGTGACATGGGCGGAGTCAAGGTCAGTGGGGGGTGGAGCCTGGGGGCATCAGGGGGCGGAGCCGGGGTGGCAGTGGGGCAGAGCCTGGGGGGGCATCCTGGAGACAATTTGTCTCCGGGCGCCATTTACCCATGGTGCGCCTCTGCTGTTATCTCTTCTGCAATTGCTACAAACTGGGAGAGGAAAGAATAGAATAGAATCAGGGTCGGAAGGCCCCATATAGGCCATCTGGTCCAACCCCCGAGACCAGACAACATCGTCTCATCTTGGCATTGGTGCTACGTTAAATTCGGAGGAAGAGAAACCCCAGAAGCAGCAAATCAGTTAATGTGGCGACCGAGGGCCCAAGCTGCCTCTCCGAAATCTCCCCTGGGGGCTGCATTTTCTCTCAGACACGCGGAAAGTCAGTCTCTTCTTGGTGAATTAGTAACACAGGCAAGCCAACCAGCGTTAAGCCCTTGTGCCAGCTGTGAGCTGCTATTCACCTTGTAAGCAAGAGGAGAATGCACAACCAGAGAAGCATTTCTTTATGCTGTTGAAGGTATTAAGCAGAATCCTTAGAAAGAGAAGGGAGTCAAAGAAAGCAGCCTTCGACCGGATATTGCAACTCCCACATTTAGAGGCCTGCAGCGCTTCACGTACTTGCTTGGGTCAGATTTCCTTCCAAATGCCTTCCCTTCCCAAAATTGAAAAAGCTCACCAGCGAAATAACACAGCAGAAAAAAAAGAAATGGAGACAGACTGCATGAAGCTCCCAGAACAGCCTGAACTAATTTGGAACCCAGCGGAAAGTAAGAGAGGAAAGACGCGCTGGCAGCCATCTTTCGAATACAGACCCGTTAGGGAAGACGCCTTTTCAAGAAGTTCCAAGGAAAGGCGGCACACTCCCCACACCCTCGCCAGCATGGCTTGTGCCCGGCAGGTGAGTAAAGCGGTACACCTTAGATCTCACAAAATGGATGCCAGCTCAAGGAGGGTGGTTCAGCCACAAAATGGTGGCCACAATGGAGATCCTTGGGCTGTGGTGGCAGCTGCCGCCGAAGTGATGCGTTAAAAAAATCTGCACAGCGAATCAAATTTTCAGGGGCCAGTTGGAAGCCCGGGATGGCAAATGCCCACCTGGCCCTGCCTATTTTCTAACCCTGTTGTGAACCAACCCCTCCTCCGAGGATCCAGGATCAGCTTTGTCTGTCTGCCCAGCAACACAACAGAGTCGTTCCCAGGGACACACATCCCACCCTGCCCGCCTAAGCCCTGGGACTTTTAGTAGGAGCCCTCAACAGACGTGTCCCAATCTGCTTACACCAGTGATGGCGAACCTTTTCGAGACCGAGTGCCTAAATTGCAACCCAAAACCCATTTATGTACTGCAAAGGGCCAACGCAGCAATTTAACCTGAATAATGAGGTTTCAGTTTAGAAAAACGGTTGGCTCCGAGGCGTGCGTTACTCAGGAGTAAGCTTGGTGGTAGTCGGTGGCTTTGCTTTGAAGCAACCATGCAACTTTTCCAATGGGTGGATCGCGACCCTAGGAGGGTTTACTCAGAAGCAAGCCCCATTGCCAGCAACCGAGCTTACTCCCAGGTAAAGGACTGCGTTTTAGTTCTTGGCGTGAAAATCAGTGAGGTTTAACAGCACTTAACAGGGTTACCTACACTGCTTCCCCAAAACTAGGTCTTAGGTTTAATGCTAATAATGGAGCCCAATGGCCCAGGCCAGTCTAGATGTGTGTGTGTGTGGGGGGGGGTGACTCTGTTTGCGCATGCCCACAGAGAGGGCTCTGAGTGCCACCTCTGGCACCCGTGCCATAGGTTCGCCATCACTGGCTTACACCATCTGCGTGGGGAGCAGTTTGAGGTAGGAGGAGTGGACGGTTCCATTCCCTTTTGCCTGGAAGACTGATTGTCTCTCTGCCTTGGACTGGAAGCACCAACCCAGATCTCCAACACTCTGCTGAGGTCCACGGAGGGTGCCACCATCTCTACCAACAGTCCTCTTAGACAGCGTGCCAGGAGTGCCCAGAAAAGAAGCCCCTCGCTGGCACTTCTTAGAAACAGCCTACGGGCATGGTGCGGAAGAACAGTGCCATTTCCAAGGGGATGGGACTTCAGTGCCAATGCAGAAGGATTATGCAAAGGGGGTTAGAGGCATTCCTGAGCTCCTTTCGAAGAGCAGAATGCTCGTTCTACTGCTAACCTATTTCTTATATCTGGAACACCCTCGTGGACGCCGCCTCCCTCCCCGGAAGAAGAGGGGTATCCCCACGTACACCTCAGGGCGCAAGTACCGTTTCGACATACTGAACCAGCACCTGGTGCCCCTAGTTTGTGCTTCAGGGCCCTGCACAGAACTGCAAACTGGCAGAGCCCCAGCAGAGGAAACTGGCAGAGCCCCAGCAGAGGAAACACGGAATGGGGCGCGCCCGTCTGCTTCTGCAGAGGTCGCTCCTTGGGGACTGGGGTGGGCAAGGGGATCCAGCCCTTCCCGGCTGGCTGCCAAGAACTCCTGCCCGCAGCCCTGCTGGATCTGCCCTCGGTCAGTTCCAGACGGCCCCCGTGACCTGCCAGCAGTAAGGAGAAGTCCTCCATGGCTCAAAGGACTATGCCTCATCTAGCTGCAAGCTGATGAATTCCTGAATACATTTCCTATACTGCATCTCAGTGTGGTTGTCACTAGGAGGTTGACCTGGCTGGCCGTAGAGTCCTTCCGATTCCCGCATCTCTTCGTTCATCCTTGCTAAGCGCAACCTAAGAGCAGAAGGTTGGAGAGAACAGGAGAATCAAAAGCAGGATCCAATTATTTGGCTCTCTCAAGCACCTGCAAACCCAACACACCCTCTATTTCATGAGCTTCATAAGAACATAAGAACTAGCCTGCTGGATCAGACCAGAGTCCATCTAGTCCAGCACTCTGCTACTCGCAGTGGCCCACCAGGTGCCTTTGGGAGCTCACCTGCAGGAGGTGAAAGCAAGGGCCTTCTGCTGCTGCTGCTGCTCCTGAGCACCTGGTCTGCTAAGGCATTGCAATCTGAGATCAAGGAGGATCAAGATTGGTAGCCAGAGATCGACTTCTCCTCCATAAATCTGTCCAAGCCCTTTTTAAAGCTCTCTAGGTTAGTGGCCATCACCACCTCCTGTGGCAGCATATTCCCAGAAGGAAAGCTGTTCAACAAAAGCCACGGTCTCTGCAGCCTGGCCTATTGCCTTCTATTTATTTTAATTTATTATTTACACTTATACCCTGCCCTCTCCCTGCATAGCAGGGCTCAGAGCAATTCACAACATAAATACAAGCAAGTTAAAACTGTGGAAAAACCAGCGCTATAAATATACTGAAGTACACCTAAAAACAAAACCCACGCTTGGAAATATTTTATTGTATCCAATAAGAAGGATGTTGACAAGCTGGAACAGGTCCAGAGGAGGGCAACCAAAATGTTAAAAGGTCTGGAATCCATAAGAACATAAGAACAAGCCAGCTGGATCAGACCAGAGTCCATCTAGTCCAGCTCTCTGCTACTTGCAGTGGCCCACCAGGTGCCTTTGGGAGCTCACCTGCAGGAGGTGAATGCAATGGCCTTCTGCGGCTGTTGCTCCCGAGCACCTGGACTGTTAAGGCATTTGCAATCTCAGATCAAAGAGGATCAAGATTGGTAGCCATAAATCGACTTCTCCTCCATAAATCTGTCCAAGCCCCTTTTAAAGCTATCCAGGTTAGTGGCCATCACCACCTCCTATGGCAGTATATTCCAAACACCAATCACACGTTGTGTGAAGAAGTGTTTCCTTTTATCAGTCCTAATTCTTCCCCCCAGCATTTTCAATGGATGCCCCCTGGTTCTAGTATTGTGAGAAAGAGAGAAAAAAATGTCTCTCTGTCAACATTTTCTACCCCATGCATAATTTTATAGACTTCAATCATATCCCCCCTCAGACGTCTCCTCTCCAAACTAAAGAGTCCCACGAGGAGAGACTGAGGGAGCTGGGGATTGGTGAAAAGAAGGTTAAGGGGTGACATGATAGCCATATTTAAATATTTGAAGGGATGTCATGTTGGTGAGGGAGCAAGCTTGTTTTCTGCATCTCCAGAGACTAGGACCAGGAGTAATGGGTTCAGGGTGAAGGAAAAGAGATTCTACCTAAACATCAGGAAAAACTTCCTGACCGTCAGGGCTGTTCGACATCGGAATTCCCAGCCTCAGAGTGTGGTGGAGTCTCTTTTGGAGGTTTTTAAAGAGAGGCTGGATGGCTGTCTGTCAGGAATGCTTTGATTGTGTGTTTCTGCATTGCAGACACTGGACTTGATATCCCTTGAGGTCTCTTCCAACTCTATGCGTCTAAGAAATTCTTTTCGGCGTTTGTTCCAGCCACACAAATTGAGTCACGCTAAGCTGCAAAGGGCAGCGCAGAAGGGACACAGGAGTCCCACAGAGGCATCCTATCAAATTGGGGAGTGAAGAATCCTTTGATGGAAGAAAAAAATATTCCCCAGCTGTTCCTCTGACCTCCATGAAAAGAAACGGGCACGGACTGCCCTCTGACTTATTCCGCCTGAGGAGAATATCCTTGTGTTAAGCCTAAAGTGAGTTTACATCCCAAGCATGAAGCAAAGTGCACCACAGATCATTTTGGCTGTTGTGCATTTTCCAGGCTGTGCGGTTGTGATCTGGCGGTTTTCGCTCCTAAGGCTTTGCCCACATTGGCAGTTGGCATCTTCAGAGAGATGTACCACGGTAAGATGCGTTTCTCTCTGCAGCACAGTGTGGAGAGTTTTGTATCGTTGGGTATCAATGTTATCCCAGTTGGAGTTCATTTGCAGTTGCCAGGAACTTGAAAATGGACCTCGCCCACCAGGACATAGACAAATGCAACTCAGAGGAGGACAAAACAGATACCCACGTAAACCACTCCACGCTGTGCCACGGAGAGAACCACATCTTGCTGTTACGTGCCTCGGAAGATGCCAGCCTCCAGACCATAGCCACACAGCCTGGAAAAACCCCAACAGCCAGGTGATTCTGGCCTGAAACCACCTGGTTGTTGTGGGTCCTTTTACCTGCTGGATGCATCAGAACCAAGAAACCAGAAGTACTGGAGCAGACCATTTTGTTCAGCTTCCCAGCTCTCAGCAGGCCGCCTTGGTGAGCAGGGAAACCTCATCTGACCCTCCCATTCACATTACGAAAAGGATCCGGTTCAAGGGGCAGAGGTCACTGGACGGGAATTCCAAGAGGAGGTGGGTTTTGAATGGCCAGAGCAAACCGCACAAGATCAAGCGTGGCACTTACAGCGTCACGATGTCTGCATTGGCCGCTTCGACTGCGACGCTCAGGGGGTCTTTTCCTTCCTCGTCGGTGGCGTGCTGATTGGCGCCTCGTTTCAGGAAGAGGCACACTTGCCTGTTTGAGAGAGAGCACCCAGATGCACCATTACCAGCAAGGACAGAGAAGGGCCAAGCGCCCCCACCCCCCGCCTCCCCGAACTCCAAAAGAGATGAGCTGGCTACAAAAGGAAAGGCATCCTCAAGGAGAAGGCGCTGTCTCAGAAAAAGAAGAAGAGTTTGGATTCAAAAGGGGACACTAGCAACTGGACGGCAATTGTCCAGAACTGTAGGATCCAGGGAGCGCCTCTTCAGGAGGGCACGAAAAACTGCCTCCTTAAGAGCCAGCGGCACCACCCCCACCCTCAATGAGGCATTGACAACACCCTGGATCCACTCAGCCAGTCCCCCTCAGCTTGATCTAATCAGCCAAGATGGGCACGGGTCCAGGAGGCAAATGGTAGGCCGCATCCCTACAAGCAATCTGTCCACATCCTCAGACTGAAAAAACTGAAACTGATCCATCATATACACAGGTGTCAAACTCGCGGCCCTCCAGATGTTATGGACTACAGCTCCCATCATCCCCTGCCAGCATAATGCTGGCAGGGGCCCCCCCCCCCCCCCACGGCCCCCCCCCCCCCTCCCCCCCCCGCCCCCGCCCCCCCCCCCCCCCCCCCCCCCGACGCACCCCCCCCCCCCCCCCGCACCCCCCCCCCCCTCCACCCCCCCCCCCCCCCACCCTCCCCCCCTTCCCCACCCCCCCCCCCCCCACCTCCCCCCTTCCCCCACACCCCCCCCCCCCCCCAGGGCCTGGCCCCCCCCCCCCCAGCCCCCCCCCCCCCCACCACCCCCCCCCCCCACCCCCCCCCCCCCCCACCCCCCCCCCCCCCCACCCCCCCCCCCCCCCACCCCCCCCCCCCCCCACCCCCCCCCCCCCCCACCCCCCCCCCCCCCCACCCCCCCCCCCCCCCACCCCCCCCCCCCCCCACCCCCCCCCCCCCCCACCCCCCCCCCCCCCCACCCCCCCCCCCCCCCACCCCCCCCCCCCCCCACCCCCCCCCCCCCCCACCCCCCCCCCCCCCCACCCCCCCCCCCCCCCACCCCCCCCCCCCCCCACCCCCCCCCCCCCCCACCCCCCCCCCCCCCCACCCCCCCCCCCCCCCACCCCCCCCCCCCCCCACCCCCCCCCCCCCCCACCCCCCCCCCCCCCCACCCCCCCCCCCCCCCACCCCCCCCCCCCCCCACCCCCCCCCCCCCCCACCCCCCCCCCCCCCCACCCCCCCCCCCCCCCACCCCCCCCCCCCCCCACCCCCCCCCCCCCCCACCCCCCCCCCCCCCCACCCCCCCCCCCCCCCACCCCCCCCCCCCCCCACCCCCCCCCCCCCCCACCCCCCCCCCCCCCCACCCCCCCCCCCCCCCACCCCCCCCCCCCCCCACCCCCCCCCCCCCCCACCCCCCCCCCCCCCCACCCCCCCCCCCCCCCACCCCCCCCCCCCCCCACCCCCCCCCCCCCCCACCCCCCCCCCCCCCCACCCCCCCCCCCCCCCACCCCCCCCCCCCCCCACCCCCCCCCCCCCCCACCCCCCCCCCCCCCCACCCCCCCCCCCCCCCACCCCCCCCCCCCCCCACCCCCCCCCCCCCCCACCCCCCCCCCCCCCCACCCCCCCCCCCCCCCACCCCCCCCCCCCCCCACCCCCCCCCCCCCCCACCCCCCCCCCCCCCCACCCCCCCCCCCCCCCACCCCCCCCCCCCCCCACCCCCCCCCCCCCCCACCCCCCCCCCCCCCCACCCCCCCCCCCCCCCACCCCCCCCCCCCCCCACCCCCCCCCCCCCCCACCCCCCCCCCCCCCCACCCCCCCCCCCCCCCACCCCCCCCCCCCCCCACCCCCCCCCCCCCCCACCCCCCCCCCCCCCCACCCCCCCCCCCCCCCACCCCCCCCCCCCCCCACCCCCCCCCCCCCCCACCCCCCCCCCCCCCCACCCCCCCCCCCCCCCACCCCCCCCCCCCCCCACCCCCCCCCCCCCCCACCCCCCCCCCCCCCCACCCCCCCCCCCCCCCACCCCCCCCCCCCCCCACCCCCCCCCCCCCCCACCCCCCCCCCCCCCCACCCCCCCCCCCCCCCACCCCCCCCCCCCCCCACCCCCCCCCCCCCCCACCCCCCCCCCCCCCCACCCCCCCCCCCCCCCACCCCCCCCCCCCCCCACCCCCCCCCCCCCCCACCCCCCCCCCCCCCCACCCCCCCCCCCCCCCACCCCCCCCCCCCCCCACCCCCCCCCCCCCCCACCCCCCCCCCCCCCCACCCCCCCCCCCCCCCACCCCCCCCCCCCCCCACCCCCCCCCCCCCCCACCCCCCCCCCCCCCCACCCCCCCCCCCCCCCACCCCCCCCCCCCCCCACCCCCCCCCCCCCCCACCCCCCCCCCCCCCCACCCCCCCCCCCCCCCACCCCCCCCCCCCCCCACCCCCCCCCCCCCCCACCCCCCCCCCCCCCCACCCCCCCCCCCCCCCACCCCCCCCCCCCCCCACCCCCCCCCCCCCCCACCCCCCCCCCCCCCCACCCCCCCCCCCCCCCACCCCCCCCCCCCCCCACCCCCCCCCCCCCCCACCCCCCCCCCCCCCCACCCCCCCCCCCCCCCACCCCCCCCCCCCCCCACCCCCCCCCCCCCCCACCCCCCCCCCCCCCCACCCCCCCCCCCCCCCACCCCCCCCCCCCCCCACCCCCCCCCCCCCCCACCCCCCCCCCCCCCCACCCCCCCCCCCCCCCACCCCCCCCCCCCCCCACCCCCCCCCCCCCCCACCCCCCCCCCCCCCCACCCCCCCCCCCCCCCACCCCCCCCCCCCCCCACCCCCCCCCCCCCCCACCCCCCCCCCCCCCCACCCCCCCCCCCCCCCACCCCCCCCCCCCCCCACCCCCCCCCCCCCCCACCCCCCCCCCCCCCCACCCCCCCCCCCCCCCACCCCCCCCCCCCCCCACCCCCCCCCCCCCCCACCCCCCCCCCCCCCCACCCCCCCCCCCCCCCACCCCCCCCCCCCCCCACCCCCCCCCCCCCCCACCCCCCCCCCCCCCCACCCCCCCCCCCCCCCACCCCCCCCCCCCCCCACCCCCCCCCCCCCCCACCCCCCCCCCCCCCCACCCCCCCCCCCCCCCACCCCCCCCCCCCCCCACCCCCCCCCCCCCCCACCCCCCCCCCCCCCCACCCCCCCCCCCCCCCACCCCCCCCCCCCCCCACCCCCCCCCCCCCCCACCCCCCCCCCCCCCCACCCCCCCCCCCCCCCACCCCCCCCCCCCCCCACCCCCCCCCCCCCCCACCCCCCCCCCCCCCCACCCCCCCCCCCCCCCACCCCCCCCCCCCCCCACCCCCCCCCCCCCCCACCCCCCCCCCCCCCCACCCCCCCCCCCCCCCACCCCCCCCCCCCCCCACCCCCCCCCCCCCCCACCCCCCCCCCCCCCCACCCCCCCCCCCCCCCACCCCCCCCCCCCCCCACCCCCCCCCCCCCCCACCCCCCCCCCCCCCCACCCCCCCCCCCCCCCACCCCCCCCCCCCCCCACCCCCCCCCCCCCCCACCCCCCCCCCCCCCCACCCCCCCCCCCCCCCACCCCCCCCCCCCCCCACCCCCCCCCCCCCCCACCCCCCCCCCCCCCCACCCCCCCCCCCCCCCACCCCCCCCCCCCCCCACCCCCCCCCCCCCCCACCCCCCCCCCCCCCCACCCCCCCCCCCCCCCACCCCCCCCCCCCCCCACCCCCCCCCCCCCCCACCCCCCCCCCCCCCCACCCCCCCCCCCCCCCACCCCCCCCCCCCCCCACCCCCCCCCCCCCCCACCCCCCCCCCCCCCCACCCCCCCCCCCCCCCACCCCCCCCCCCCCCCACCCCCCCCCCCCCCCACCCCCCCCCCCCCCCACCCCCCCCCCCCCCCACCCCCCCCCCCCCCCACCCCCCCCCCCCCCCACCCCCCCCCCCCCCCACCCCCCCCCCCCCCCACCCCCCCCCCCCCCCACCCCCCCCCCCCCCCACCCCCCCCCCCCCCCACCCCCCCCCCCCCCCACCCCCCCCCCCCCCCACCCCCCCCCCCCCCCACCCCCCCCCCCCCCCACCCCCCCCCCCCCCCACCCCCCCCCCCCCCCACCCCCCCCCCCCCCCACCCCCCCCCCCCCCCACCCCCCCCCCCCCCCACCCCCCCCCCCCCCCACCCCCCCCCCCCCCCACCCCCCCCCCCCCCCACCCCCCCCCCCCCCCACCCCCCCCCCCCCCCACCCCCCCCCCCCCCCACCCCCCCCCCCCCCCACCCCCCCCCCCCCCCACCCCCCCCCCCCCCCACCCCCCCCCCCCCCCACCCCCCCCCCCCCCCACCCCCCCCCCCCCCCACCCCCCCCCCCCCCCACCCCCCCCCCCCCCCACCCCCCCCCCCCCCCACCCCCCCCCCCCCCCACCCCCCCCCCCCCCCACCCCCCCCCCCCCCCACCCCCCCCCCCCCCCACCCCCCCCCCCCCCCACCCCCCCCCCCCCCCACCCCCCCCCCCCCCCACCCCCCCCCCCCCCCACCCCCCCCCCCCCCCACCCCCCCCCCCCCCCACCCCCCCCCCCCCCCACCCCCCCCCCCCCCCACCCCCCCCCCCCCCCACCCCCCCCCCCCCCCACCCCCCCCCCCCCCCACCCCCCCCCCCCCCCACCCCCCCCCCCCCCCACCCCCCCCCCCCCCCACCCCCCCCCCCCCCCACCCCCCCCCCCCCCCACCCCCCCCCCCCCCCACCCCCCCCCCCCCCCACCCCCCCCCCCCCCCACCCCCCCCCCCCCCCACCCCCCCCCCCCCCCACCCCCCCCCCCCCCCACCCCCCCCCCCCCCCACCCCCCCCCCCCCCCACCCCCCCCCCCCCCCACCCCCCCCCCCCCCCACCCCCCCCCCCCCCCACCCCCCCCCCCCCCCACCCCCCCCCCCCCCCACCCCCCCCCCCCCCCACCCCCCCCCCCCCCCACCCCCCCCCCCCCCCACCCCCCCCCCCCCCCACCCCCCCCCCCCCCCACCCCCCCCCCCCCCCACCCCCCCCCCCCCCCACCCCCCCCCCCCCCCACCCCCCCCCCCCCCCACCCCCCCCCCCCCCCACCCCCCCCCCCCCCCACCCCCCCCCCCCCCCACCCCCCCCCCCCCCCACCCCCCCCCCCCCCCACCCCCCCCCCCCCCCACCCCCCCCCCCCCCCACCCCCCCCCCCCCCCACCCCCCCCCCCCCCCACCCCCCCCCCCCCCCACCCCCCCCCCCCCCCACCCCCCCCCCCCCCCACCCCCCCCCCCCCCCACCCCCCCCCCCCCCCACCCCCCCCCCCCCCCACCCCCCCCCCCCCCCACCCCCCCCCCCCCCCACCCCCCCCCCCCCCCACCCCCCCCCCCCCCCACCCCCCCCCCCCCCCACCCCCCCCCCCCCCCACCCCCCCCCCCCCCCACCCCCCCCCCCCCCCACCCCCCCCCCCCCCCACCCCCCCCCCCCCCCACCCCCCCCCCCCCCCACCCCCCCCCCCCCCCACCCCCCCCCCCCCCCACCCCCCCCCCCCCCCACCCCCCCCCCCCCCCACCCCCCCCCCCCCCCACCCCCCCCCCCCCCCACCCCCCCCCCCCCCCACCCCCCCCCCCCCCCACCCCCCCCCCCCCCCACCCCCCCCCCCCCCCACCCCCCCCCCCCCCCACCCCCCCCCCCCCCCACCCCCCCCCCCCCCCACCCCCCCCCCCCCCCACCCCCCCCCCCCCCCACCCCCCCCCCCCCCCACCCCCCCCCCCCCCCACCCCCCCCCCCCCCCACCCCCCCCCCCCCCCACCCCCCCCCCCCCCCACCCCCCCCCCCCCCCACCCCCCCCCCCCCCCACCCCCCCCCCCCCCCACCCCCCCCCCCCCCCACCCCCCCCCCCCCCCACCCCCCCCCCCCCCCACCCCCCCCCCCCCCCACCCCCCCCCCCCCCCACCCCCCCCCCCCCCCACCCCCCCCCCCCCCCACCCCCCCCCCCCCCCACCCCCCCCCCCCCCCACCCCCCCCCCCCCCCACCCCCCCCCCCCCCCACCCCCCCCCCCCCCCACCCCCCCCCCCCCCCACCCCCCCCCCCCCCCACCCCCCCCCCCCCCCACCCCCCCCCCCCCCCACCCCCCCCCCCCCCCACCCCCCCCCCCCCCCACCCCCCCCCCCCCCCACCCCCCCCCCCCCCCACCCCCCCCCCCCCCCACCCCCCCCCCCCCCCACCCCCCCCCCCCCCCACCCCCCCCCCCCCCCACCCCCCCCCCCCCCCACCCCCCCCCCCCCCCACCCCCCCCCCCCCCCACCCCCCCCCCCCCCCACCCCCCCCCCCCCCCACCCCCCCCCCCCCCCACCCCCCCCCCCCCCCACCCCCCCCCCCCCCCACCCCCCCCCCCCCCCACCCCCCCCCCCCCCCACCCCCCCCCCCCCCCACCCCCCCCCCCCCCCACCCCCCCCCCCCCCCACCCCCCCCCCCCCCCACCCCCCCCCCCCCCCACCCCCCCCCCCCCCCACCCCCCCCCCCCCCCACCCCCCCCCCCCCCCACCCCCCCCCCCCCCCACCCCCCCCCCCCCCCACCCCCCCCCCCCCCCACCCCCCCCCCCCCCCACCCCCCCCCCCCCCCACCCCCCCCCCCCCCCACCCCCCCCCCCCCCCACCCCCCCCCCCCCCCACCCCCCCCCCCCCCCACCCCCCCCCCCCCCCACCCCCCCCCCCCCCCACCCCCCCCCCCCCCCACCCCCCCCCCCCCCCACCCCCCCCCCCCCCCACCCCCCCCCCCCCCCACCCCCCCCCCCCCCCACCCCCCCCCCCCCCCACCCCCCCCCCCCCCCACCCCCCCCCCCCCCCACCCCCCCCCCCCCCCACCCCCCCCCCCCCCCACCCCCCCCCCCCCCCACCCCCCCCCCCCCCCACCCCCCCCCCCCCCCACCCCCCCCCCCCCCCACCCCCCCCCCCCCCCACCCCCCCCCCCCCCCACCCCCCCCCCCCCCCACCCCCCCCCCCCCCCACCCCCCCCCCCCCCCACCCCCCCCCCCCCCCACCCCCCCCCCCCCCCACCCCCCCCCCCCCCCACCCCCCCCCCCCCCCACCCCCCCCCCCCCCCACCCCCCCCCCCCCCCACCCCCCCCCCCCCCCACCCCCCCCCCCCCCCACCCCCCCCCCCCCCCACCCCCCCCCCCCCCCACCCCCCCCCCCCCCCACCCCCCCCCCCCCCCACCCCCCCCCCCCCCCACCCCCCCCCCCCCCCACCCCCCCCCCCCCCCACCCCCCCCCCCCCCCACCCCCCCCCCCCCCCACCCCCCCCCCCCCCCACCCCCCCCCCCCCCCACCCCCCCCCCCCCCCACCCCCCCCCCCCCCCACCCCCCCCCCCCCCCACCCCCCCCCCCCCCCACCCCCCCCCCCCCCCACCCCCCCCCCCCCCCACCCCCCCCCCCCCCCACCCCCCCCCCCCCCCACCCCCCCCCCCCCCCACCCCCCCCCCCCCCCACCCCCCCCCCCCCCCACCCCCCCCCCCCCCCACCCCCCCCCCCCCCCACCCCCCCCCCCCCCCACCCCCCCCCCCCCCCACCCCCCCCCCCCCCCACCCCCCCCCCCCCCCACCCCCCCCCCCCCCCACCCCCCCCCCCCCCCACCCCCCCCCCCCCCCACCCCCCCCCCCCCCCACCCCCCCCCCCCCCCACCCCCCCCCCCCCCCACCCCCCCCCCCCCCCACCCCCCCCCCCCCCCACCCCCCCCCCCCCCCACCCCCCCCCCCCCCCACCCCCCCCCCCCCCCACCCCCCCCCCCCCCCACCCCCCCCCCCCCCCACCCCCCCCCCCCCCCACCCCCCCCCCCCCCCACCCCCCCCCCCCCCCACCCCCCCCCCCCCCCACCCCCCCCCCCCCCCACCCCCCCCCCCCCCCACCCCCCCCCCCCCCCACCCCCCCCCCCCCCCACCCCCCCCCCCCCCCACCCCCCCCCCCCCCCACCCCCCCCCCCCCCCACCCCCCCCCCCCCCCACCCCCCCCCCCCCCCACCCCCCCCCCCCCCCACCCCCCCCCCCCCCCACCCCCCCCCCCCCCCACCCCCCCCCCCCCCCACCCCCCCCCCCCCCCACCCCCCCCCCCCCCCACCCCCCCCCCCCCCCACCCCCCCCCCCCCCCACCCCCCCCCCCCCCCACCCCCCCCCCCCCCCACCCCCCCCCCCCCCCACCCCCCCCCCCCCCCACCCCCCCCCCCCCCCACCCCCCCCCCCCCCCACCCCCCCCCCCCCCCACCCCCCCCCCCCCCCACCCCCCCCCCCCCCCACCCCCCCCCCCCCCCACCCCCCCCCCCCCCCACCCCCCCCCCCCCCCACCCCCCCCCCCCCCCACCCCCCCCCCCCCCCACCCCCCCCCCCCCCCACCCCCCCCCCCCCCCACCCCCCCCCCCCCCCACCCCCCCCCCCCCCCACCCCCCCCCCCCCCCACCCCCCCCCCCCCCCACCCCCCCCCCCCCCCACCCCCCCCCCCCCCCACCCCCCCCCCCCCCCACCCCCCCCCCCCCCCACCCCCCCCCCCCCCCACCCCCCCCCCCCCCCACCCCCCCCCCCCCCCACCCCCCCCCCCCCCCACCCCCCCCCCCCCCCACCCCCCCCCCCCCCCACCCCCCCCCCCCCCCACCCCCCCCCCCCCCCACCCCCCCCCCCCCCCACCCCCCCCCCCCCCCACCCCCCCCCCCCCCCACCCCCCCCCCCCCCCACCCCCCCCCCCCCCCACCCCCCCCCCCCCCCACCCCCCCCCCCCCCCACCCCCCCCCCCCCCCACCCCCCCCCCCCCCCACCCCCCCCCCCCCCCACCCCCCCCCCCCCCCACCCCCCCCCCCCCCCACCCCCCCCCCCCCCCACCCCCCCCCCCCCCCACCCCCCCCCCCCCCCACCCCCCCCCCCCCCCACCCCCCCCCCCCCCCACCCCCCCCCCCCCCCACCCCCCCCCCCCCCCACCCCCCCCCCCCCCCACCCCCCCCCCCCCCCACCCCCCCCCCCCCCCACCCCCCCCCCCCCCCACCCCCCCCCCCCCCCACCCCCCCCCCCCCCCACCCCCCCCCCCCCCCACCCCCCCCCCCCCCCACCCCCCCCCCCCCCCACCCCCCCCCCCCCCCACCCCCCCCCCCCCCCACCCCCCCCCCCCCCCACCCCCCCCCCCCCCCACCCCCCCCCCCCCCCACCCCCCCCCCCCCCCACCCCCCCCCCCCCCCACCCCCCCCCCCCCCCACCCCCCCCCCCCCCCACCCCCCCCCCCCCCCACCCCCCCCCCCCCCCACCCCCCCCCCCCCCCACCCCCCCCCCCCCCCACCCCCCCCCCCCCCCACCCCCCCCCCCCCCCACCCCCCCCCCCCCCCACCCCCCCCCCCCCCCACCCCCCCCCCCCCCCACCCCCCCCCCCCCCCACCCCCCCCCCCCCCCACCCCCCCCCCCCCCCACCCCCCCCCCCCCCCACCCCCCCCCCCCCCCACCCCCCCCCCCCCCCACCCCCCCCCCCCCCCACCCCCCCCCCCCCCCACCCCCCCCCCCCCCCACCCCCCCCCCCCCCCACCCCCCCCCCCCCCCACCCCCCCCCCCCCCCACCCCCCCCCCCCCCCACCCCCCCCCCCCCCCACCCCCCCCCCCCCCCACCCCCCCCCCCCCCCACCCCCCCCCCCCCCCACCCCCCCCCCCCCCCACCCCCCCCCCCCCCCACCCCCCCCCCCCCCCACCCCCCCCCCCCCCCACCCCCCCCCCCCCCCACCCCCCCCCCCCCCCACCCCCCCCCCCCCCCACCCCCCCCCCCCCCCACCCCCCCCCCCCCCCACCCCCCCCCCCCCCCACCCCCCCCCCCCCCCACCCCCCCCCCCCCCCACCCCCCCCCCCCCCCACCCCCCCCCCCCCCCACCCCCCCCCCCCCCCACCCCCCCCCCCCCCCACCCCCCCCCCCCCCCACCCCCCCCCCCCCCCACCCCCCCCCCCCCCCACCCCCCCCCCCCCCCACCCCCCCCCCCCCCCACCCCCCCCCCCCCCCACCCCCCCCCCCCCCCACCCCCCCCCCCCCCCACCCCCCCCCCCCCCCACCCCCCCCCCCCCCCACCCCCCCCCCCCCCCACCCCCCCCCCCCCCCACCCCCCCCCCCCCCCACCCCCCCCCCCCCCCACCCCCCCCCCCCCCCACCCCCCCCCCCCCCCACCCCCCCCCCCCCCCACCCCCCCCCCCCCCCACCCCCCCCCCCCCCCACCCCCCCCCCCCCCCACCCCCCCCCCCCCCCACCCCCCCCCCCCCCCACCCCCCCCCCCCCCCACCCCCCCCCCCCCCCACCCCCCCCCCCCCCCACCCCCCCCCCCCCCCACCCCCCCCCCCCCCCACCCCCCCCCCCCCCCACCCCCCCCCCCCCCCACCCCCCCCCCAGCCCACCACCCCCCCCACCCCCCCGCACCACCCCCCCCGACCACACCCCCCCACCCCACCCCCCCCCACCCCCCCCCCCCCCCCATCCCCCCCCCCCCCCCCCCACCCCTCCACCCCCCCCCCCCCCCGCCCCCCCCCCCCCTCCCCCCCCCCCCCCCCTCCCCCCTCCCCCCCTCGCCCCCCCGCTCCCACAACCCCCCCCCCCCCCACCCCCCCCCCCCCCCACCCCCCCCCCCCCCCACTCTCCCCACAACAGACACCTTGTGAAGTAGGTGGGGCTGAGAGAGTCCTGGAGAACTGTGACTAGCCCAAGGTCACCAGCAGGAAAGTAAAAGTGCGGAAACACATCTGGTTCACCAGATAAGCCTCTGCCACTCAGGTGGAGGAGTGGGGAATTCAACCCGGTTCCCCAGATTAGAATCCAACTGCTCTGAACCACTTCACCATGCTGGAAGGATGACGGGTCCCCTTGAGGGGGTCTGGTGGGGAATCTCAGGCAGTGAACAAGGAACTTCCAGCTTTGGCCTCTGCCCACCTGTGAATGCCCGAGCACTCAATGCACAAGGTGATGCCCAGGTTGATGCTGGCCCACCGCGGATCTGCCAGGCCACAGTCACAGCAGACGGCGTTGCCGGCGATACTCTGGACCCTCTGGAGGGAGCTCTCTCCTTTCAGCAGCTTCTCCTTGGTCTCGGCACCAAACTCCGGGCTCCCGGCCGGCGGGGCAGCCTTTCGCTCCACCTGGTGGGAGACGCCCAAAACGAAGTCAAGAAGCCAGCCCTGCGCAACTTTGACTTTCCCTGACTGGGCACCCCACCTCTGCCAAAGGAGCCCCTTCCTGCAGCATGCCAAGAGGGCGATGGGAACGGCAGCGCAAAACACAACTCCTCTCCTGACAAGTGAAGTTTCTATGGCTTCACCCCCAGCTGCTGAGTCTGTGCTTGTATTAGGGAAGGCTGCCTCACCCCCACCTCTAACTCCTAGGCCACCTTGTAATACAAGAACATAAGAACAAGCCAGCTTGACTGGGGACCAGAGTCCGCCCTGTCCAGCTCTCATACTTTCTATTGAGTGGCCCACCAGGTGCCTTTGGGAGCTCACCTGCAGGAGGTGAAAGCAATGGCCTTCTGTGGCTGTTGCTCCCGAGCACCTGGACTGTTAAGGCATTTGCAATCTCAGATCAAAGAGGATCAAGATTGGGAGCCATAGATCGACTTCTCCTCCATAAATCTGTCCAAGCCCCTTTTAAAGCTATCCAAGTTAAGGCCATCACCCACCTCCTGTGTGGTAGTATATTCCAAAACACCAATCACACGTTATGTGAAGAAGTGTTTCCCTTTATTAGGTCCCAATTCTACACCCCAGCATTTCTAAATGAATGTCCCCTGGTTCTAGTATTGTGGGAAAGAGAGAAAAATGTCTCACAACATTTCTTTCTACCCCAAGTACAATTGTATAGACTTCAATCCTGACCCCCCTCAGACGTCGCCTCTCTAAACCAGAGTCTCCAAACGCTGCAGCCTCTCCTCATAAGTACCAGGTCCTTTCCAGTCCCTCAATCATCCTCGTTGCCCTTTCTCTTAACTTTTTCTATATCTTCGAGTATCCTTTTTGAGATGTGGCGACCTAGAACTGAAAATACAGTACTCCTAGTGTGGCCGCACCACGGCCTATATAAGGGGTATGGCTAACCTTTAGGCTGAATAACAACTTCTGGGAGAGCTCTTCTTTGCTGCCTCTTCCTCTGGAAAAAATGCCCCTCTGCCCCACGGCACCCATCCCCATGTGGACAAAACTGAGTTAGGTCTACTTGCTTCAGAGTCTTCCCCTTTGTCCCGGTAGGCCGTGGCGATGCTGGCTTGGACGGCCTGGATCCACGCCTGCCGCAGCTTTTCCGAATCAGCCTGCAGGATACAGCTTCTGCGAGAGAAAGAAGTCGATTGGATGCTGTGAGCGTCATGACTCGACAGGAATTTGAACCCAGGTCCGAGTCTAGCAGCCTACATTCCCAAAGCCCCGGAGAGTCTTTAGACAACGCTTGAGCTCTGCAGCCCAAATGCCAGGATCCCCATGACTGCGTGCTCAAAGGACATCTGCTTACTTTGTCGGGGAGACCACCTCGAAGCAGAAGCGCCTCTCGACGTCCTCACAGGGCTTCACTGTGCACAGGCGCAGATCCTCCACAACTACGGTGGGGTTATCCTAAAGAGAGAGAACGAAACGTTAGGGACAAGACCTACCAGACCAGGGCCACACAGCCCGGAAAACGCACCACAGCCAATCCTCCACCCCATTCAGAGAACGCGTGAGACTCACCTTGAACTTCTTCTGGTACACCAGTTGATTATTCTGTATCGAGAACCAGCGTCTACAAAAGGGAAGCAAAGATCGTCACTCTTCCTGCTGTAAGACGTTACACAACGGGAGAAGCACAGACTCCCAAGCAACACTGCACAGGTGGGACAATTCCCTGATCAGAGACTCTGTTGCCAACCAGACTTTGAGCTCCAACAGTACAGCAATGAAAGTTTTAAGCGGAGATGAAAAGTTGAGAATATGAAAGGCCTGAGAAAGAGGGATCTGGGGGGAAGCTCCAGAAGACAGAATCAGTCACACCTTTTCCCCCAGTTCAGGGGGCTGAGGAGAAGCCATCCAAATTTACCAAATTATGTAGTGTGGTGAGAACCGCGAAGGATTGTGAAGAGCTCCAAGCGAACCTTGATAAATCAGGGGAGTGGGCTAAGAAATGGCAAATGTAGTCAAATGTAGCAAAATGAAAAATGATGCACATTGGGGCAAAAAATCCAAACTTCACATACACGCTACAGGGGTCAGTGCTATCAGTCACAGACCAGGAAAGGGATTTGGGCGTCGTAGTGGATAGTTCCATGGGAATGTCAACTCAATGCATGGCAGCTGTGAAAAAGGCAAACTCTATGCTGGGGATTATTAGGAAAGGAATTGAGAATAAAACTGCAAAGATTGTCATGCCCTTATATAAAGCAGTGGTGCGACTGCACTTGGAGTACTGTGTTCAGTTCTGGTCGCCACATCTCAAAAAGGATATCAAAGAGATAGAAAAAGTGCAGAGAAGGGCAACGAGGATGATTGAGGGACTGGAGCACCTTCCTTATGAGGAGAGGCTGCAGCGTTTGGGACTCCTTAGTTTGGAGAGGAGACGTCTGAGGGGGGATATGATTGAAGTTTATAAAATTATGCAGGGGGTAGAAAATGTGGACAGAGAGAAATTTTTCTTTCTCACAATACTAGAACCAGGGGGCATCCATTGAAAATGCTGGGGGGAAGAAATTAGGACTAATAAAAGGAAACACTTCTTCACACCTAACGTGTGATTGGTGTTTGGAATATGCTGCCACAGGAGGTGGTGATGGCCACTAACCTGGATAGCTTTAAAAGGGGCTTGGACAGATTGATGGAGGAGAAGTCGGTCTATGGCTACCAATCTTGATCCTCCTTGATCTGAGATTGCAAATGCCTTAGCAGACCAGGTGCTGAGGAGCAGCAGCAGCAGCAGAAGGCCATCGCTTTCACATCCTGCACGTGAGCTCCGAAAGGCACCTGGTGGGCCACTGTGAGTAGCAGAGTGCTGGACTAGATGGACTCTGGTCTGATCCAGCAGGCTTGTTCTTATGTTCTTATCCCTGAGGGACTGTTGGGAAGCCCGTACTGCAGGAATAGCCCAGGCACACCAAAGGAGGCAGGAGAGAGCATTTCCACAAAAGCCTGCCCTTCCTTCCCAGCAGAGCACCTGCTGGCCCAGGCGACGCCGGGACGGGATCCGTTGCCTTTTCGGGCCTTAAGCACAAAACTACTCCACTTTGACCAAGATGCAGAAGCGCCCACCGGTATTGCCAAAGAAAGGATCACAACACAACTGGCAAGCTTTGCAGAGGAATCTGCTTTTGGGTATGCTAGGCTTCGTCAGTTCAAAGCAGCAGTGGCACTCAAAACATTAAATCTACCCAAGGCAAACTCAATCAACCCAAGTTCACACTGTTAGAAAGCAGGATTGCAAGGCATCAAGAGGGCAACAAAAATGGTCAAAGGTCTGGAGTCCATGCCCTATGAGGAGAGACTTAGGGAACTGGGGATGTTTAGTTTGGTGAAGAGAAGAAGAGTTTGGATTTATATCCCCCATTTCTCTCCTGCAGGAGACTCAAAGGGGCTGACAATCTCCTTGCCCTTCCCCCCTCACAACAAACACCCTGTGAGGTGGGTGGGGCTGAGAGAGCTCCGAGAAGCTGTAACTAGCCCAAGGTCACCCAGCTGGCGTGTGTGGGAGTGCACAGGCTAATCTGAATTCCCCAGATAAGCCTCCACAGCTCAGGCAGCAGAGCGGGGAATCAAACCCGGTTCCTCCAGATTAGATACACGAGCTCTTAACCTCCTACGACACTGGTTAAGAGGTGACATGATAACCATGTTTAGATATCTGAAGGGATGTCATGTTGGTGAGGGATCAAGCTTGTTTTCTGCAGCTCTAAAGACTAGGACCAGAAGTAATGGGTTCAAGGTGAAGGAAAAGAGATTCCACCTAAACACTAGGAAGAACTTCCTGACAGGAAGGGCTGTTCGACAGTGGAATGTGCTACCTCGGAGTGTGGTGGAGTCTCCTTCTTTGGAGGTTTTTAAACAGAGGCTGGACAGCCATCTGTCAGGAGTGCTTTGATTGTGTGTTCCTGCATGGCAGGGGGTTGGACTGGATGGCCCTTGGGGGTCTCTTCCAACTGTGTGATTCTATGATTCTAAGTATGAGAAAAATCACATTTTGAAAAACTTGGTGCTTTGCAAAAGGGATTCTTCTGAGCACACTTGAGAATGAGCCGAAGCAGGCAGAGCCCAGCCCCTGAGCTAGTTTCCAAGCACACACACACACGCACGCACACACTCCAAAACGGCCACATTCCCAGGGCCATAAGCGAGGGGAACTGTCGAGCCCATGTGCAGAAGGTGCCTGCTACTCCCTGCTACACCCCAGCCCACCAGTGACCCTGAAACCATCAAACCTGTTTCAGCCAATGAAGTGGTGGGCCAGTGAGACTTCCTTTTATCCGTGGCAAGTCACCTGAGTGGAAAGGGGAGGGCCACATGCAGGGCGGGCATGCTGAGCCAATGAGCGGGGCAAAGGGGAGGGACGCAAGAAGCTGGCCGGTACCTGATGCGATCGGGCCTTTTCCTGTCATGTGGAAAAAACGGGGCAGGGTTAAACGTAATGGGGAGAAGAAGAGGACCCCAACGCCGAGAAAACCCCACCAAAACAATCGCAGAAGTAGCAAGACACAAGGACTCAGTGGAGTTAAGGAAACAGAGGGCAGGTACACGCTGCAGCTAAGTCAACTGAGGCGCTGTGGTGGGCAGCAATGGTTTAGACGCCACATGGCTGCAGACGCACACACTGACGAACACACAGAGTCAGCGCAAAGGGGAAAGCCAACAAGCACTCAGCACAGCCTTAGAAGCCATCTTCCTTGAAGAAGAAGAAGAAGAAGAAGAAGAAGAAGAAGAAGAAGAAGAAGAAGAAGAAGAAGAAGAGTTGGATTTATATCCCCCCTTTCTCTCCTGCAGGAGACTCAAAGGGGCTGACAATCTCCTTGCCCTTCCCCCCTCACAACAAACACCCTGTGAGGTGGGTGGGGCTGAGAGAGCTCCGAGAAGCTGTGACTAGCCCAAGGTCACCCAGCTGGCGTGTGTGGGAGTGTGCACGGAGAAGCTAATCTGAATTCCCCAGATAAGCCTCCACAGCTCAGGCGGCAGAGCTGGGAATCAAACCCGGTTCCTCCAGATTAGATACACGAGCTCTTAACCTCCTACGCCACTGCTGCTCCTTGGAACTGCTGGACGGAGCAGGTTCAGGCCCCATGGCCAAGCAAGGCTCCGTTGCCTTCCTGTGTGTCCACCTCTTCTTAACCACTATACCATGCTAGCCAAGACCACAAGAGGGGCAGCTGTGACTGACCAACTTCAAGGGAGACTTGGCCTTTGGAAACTTCATTCCTCATTGCCAACCCCCTGTGGTTTCAAGGTAGCCCAGGAGAATCTACCTAGAGCATAGGTATCGAACTGGCGGCCCTCCAGATGTTATGGACTACAGTTCCCATCATCCCCTGCCAGCGTCATGCTGGCAGGGGATGATGGGAGCTGTAGTCCGTAACATCTGGAGGGCCGCGAGTTCGACACCTGTGACCTAGAGGGAAGCCCAGACAACCACATTCTCAGCTTCGCCAATCAGCAGCAGCCAGTCACGGATGAGGCTAGGAATAGAAAAGGGGCTCCCCCAATGCAGAGGAGAGCTCTGTAAGATCAAGCCAATGTGGAGCGTCCTGTAGACTCCAGTCCTAAAAAGTGACAAGCTTGGACTGGCAGACGCATCCGGGACAGAAGGGGGGTGGCAGGAGCCATTCACACAAACGCGTGGCAAAGTCCAGCGGAGCAGAAAAAGGAAGTGGGAGAGCCGGTTACCTGTTCCAGGTCTTGAAGGCGTTGCTGGCTCGCTTGAAGAGGTACCCTTCCATGACGATGCCATTGGCTGCATCGACGTTGTATTCCAGCTTCGTCTCGTCACTGGAGAAATCCTGGTGGAAAAACAAGAGGTCGCTTCAATGAAGTGCGGCATGGAACAGAATCACACAGGCCCTTGGAAAAGAAGATTTTGGATCTATACCCCACCATTCTCTCCTACAAGGAGACTCAAGGTGGCTTACAAACTCCTTTTCCTTTCCTCTCACCACAACAGACACCTTGTGAGGCAGGTGGGGCTGAGAGAGTTCTGAGAGAACTGGGACTGGCCCAAGGTCTCCCAGGAGGCTTTACATGGAGGAGCAGGGAAACTAATCCAGTTCTGGTTCTGGTGGGTTTTCCGGGCTGCGTGGCCGTGGTCTGGTGGGTCTTGTTCCTAACGTTTCGGCTGCATCTGTGGCTGGCATCTTCAGAGGTGTATCACAGAGAAACCAGAACCAGTTGAATCCGGCCGTGAAAGCCTTCGACAAGACATTGAACACCTCTACGGAGAGGAAATGTTCCAACAGACCCGGAAAATGGAGACACTCCGGATCAAGAAAGCACACCTGCTATGCTCTTTATCCTTTCTTCTGCGTTGCAGAGACACCAAGAATATACCACGCTAAACTTTCCCTTCTCACTTAGACAGTGTGAAACAGACTTCTCTCTGTGATACATCTCTGAAGATGGCAGCCACAGATGCAGGCGAAACGTTAGGAACAAGACCCACCAGACCACGGCCAACCAGCCCGGAAAACCCACCACAACCAGTTGAATCCGGCCGTGAAAGCCTTCGACAACATATTAATCCAGTTCTCCAAATAAGAGTCTGTCACTCATATGGAAGAAGAGGGAATCAAACCTTGGAGTTGGCAACCCTAATTTTTCAAGGAAAATAATAGTTTGGATTTATACCCCACATTTCTGGATGGAAGGAGATGGCTTACAACTCCTTTCCCTACAACAGATACCTTGTGAGAGAGAAAAACTGGGACTGGCCCAAAGTCACCCAGCAGGCTTCATGTGGAGGAGCGAGGAAACAAATCCAGTTCACCAGATTAGAGTATGCCACTCTCGTGGAGGAGTGGGAACTCGAACCCAGTTCTCCAGATTAGCGTCCGCTGCTCTTAACCACTACACCACGCTGGTTCTCCCGGCTCAAGGGGCACCCTTCCACAGACTCAGCAAGCGGTACGAAGTCTCCCTCCATTCTGGCTTCCTGTATTTTGTCCAGAACCACGGCCTGAAAAACCTCAGAGGAACCCAGGACGCAGCTCACTGTAGGAGGCGCCCAGCACCTGCATCGTCTAAGCGCTTCTTCAGGATTTGTGCTCCATCTTAACACACAGGTTCAAGTCAAAGCTGCGAGATCGACTTCAGCTTGAGGAGAGGCAGTGTGGAAAGCAGACACAATTGTGGCTTCATTCGCACTTGGACTACGATTCATTTGGCAGAACAGGCCTGTCTTTGGCCAGTTCTGGTCCTTGTAATGCTTGGCCCCGCCTCCTCCGCTGGGCAGCGGCTCTCCAGTGCCTCAGGAAGAGAAGGGTCCATGCCGCCACCTGAGGACTCATACCTGGAGATGCCAGGAACTGAACAGGTGACTCTCTGCGTGCAAAGCAGATGCGCCACCACAGAGTTCCAGCCTCATATGGCCGAGGAACACCTGTGTCTCACGTCCCAGCTAAAGGGCTCAGGCTGCGAGCCGCGCAGCACCTCTGGAAATTCAGAAAGCAGCCAATGTGGTGAAGTGGTTAAGAGCAGGTGCATTCTAATCTGGAGAACTGGGTTTGACTCCCCATTCCTCCACCTGAGTGGCAGAGGCTTATCTGGTGAATTAGATGTGTTTCCGCACTCCTACATACCTGCTGGGTGACCTTGGGCCATTTGCAGTTCTCTCAGAACTCTCTCAGCCCCACCCGGGTGTTTGTTGGGGGGGGAGGGTAAGGAGTTTGTAAGCCCCCTTGAGTCTCCTTACAGGAGAGAAAGGGGATATAAATCCTTCTTCTTCCCCCTATTTCTCCTGCCAGCAGCCACGTAGCAGGGCACCAAAAACCACCTTTCGAACCCGCCACTGGGGTAGAAAGGCAGTGTGAGGAGCAAAAAGGCGAGAGTCCCACTGGGAACACGTGTGGGGCTCCAGAACTCTGCACAGGCACCCCTGCACGTGACTGGGCCCCTGGCCGTCTGCACCGGGCCTCCTGCAACGGTGGCACGTTTCAGGTACCTTTTGCTGAATGGTGGAGTGTTTCTGCTCCATCTCTCTCTTCTCCTTCTCAGCATCCACTGCCAGCCGGTTCAGCTGCAAAGAGGAAGAGGAAAAGGCCACTTTAGAGAAAGGACAGCCAGGAGCTACTGGGGGACTTATGTGCGCCCCCCCCAGAGATGCACCTCGACCCCCCCATCCCACGACCCTGCCTGCCCTCCAGCGCTCCCGTCCCAAGGAGCTTTCCTGACTACAGCCAGGCAAGAGGCCTGTCCTGTTTCCTGACACCTCTCCAAGGAGCTGGCAGCTTTCAAGAATAGCAGCGGTGCCAGGGACATGCGGCTGGTGAAAAAGGATGACTCATGCCCAGCAGCGCAAGCAGCCGGCCAGCCGGCCGGCTCTCCCTTCCTCCCTCCCGCCTTCAAGCAACAGCAGCCCTGAGACAGTAGCTGGGAGCACAATAGCCGGCCGGAGGACTGACCTCCCAGGAAGAGAAAAAGAAGAAGAGTTTGGATTTATATCCCCCCTTTCTCTCCTGCAGGAGACTCAAAGGGGCTGACAATCTCCTTGCCCTTCCCCCCTCACAACAAACACCCTGGGAGGTGGGTGGGGCTGAGAGAGCTCCGAGAAGCTGTGACTAGCCCAAGGTCACCCAGCTGGCGTGTGTGGGAGTGCACAGGCTAATCTGAATTCCCCAGATAAGCCTAAACAGCTCAGGCGGCAGAGCTGGGAATCAAACCCGGTTCTTCCAGATTAGATACACGAGCTCTTAACCTCCTATGCCACCGCTGCTCCCTGAAGAGCTGAATTCCGGCCCCACACAGACCAGCCAGACAGGATCTTGGGTAGTCTTTCAAAGAAGAAGAGTTGGATTTATATCCCCCCCTTTCTCACCTGTAAGGAGACTCAAAGGGGCTTATAATCTCCTTCCCCCCGCCCCCCCACAACAAACACCCCATGAGGTGGGTGGGGCTGAGAGAGCTCCGAAGAACTGTGACTAGCCCAAGGTCACTCAGCTGGCGTGTGTTGGAGTGCACAGGCTAATCTGGTGCACCAGATCAGCCTTGACAGCTCAAGTGACAGAGCAGGGAATCAAACCCGGTTCTCCAGATTAGAGTGCACCTGCTCTTAACCTAAGGTGACCAGATGGTCACCTTTGTAAACCGGGACGGGTGGGTAGGTGGGCGGCCGCACGCGCAGCCGCAGGAGCGCACGGTCTTGTGGGGCGCTCCCATTTCCCACCCTGTCACAGGAAACACTGCCACAAGGCCGTGCGCTCCTGCGGCCACGCGCGCGGGACACTCCCCCACTGCCTTGCGCCCCAGAAGGCAGTGCGGCAGCCTTCCAATAATGAGGACACTTGTAAAAACCCGCAGGACGCGGGACAAATTGTTTTAAGGCGGGACTGTCCCGCCAAAAGCAGGACGGCTGGTCAGCCTATCTTAATCACTACACCACGCTGGCTCTCTTTCAAACTCTTTTAAAGGCAAGTGGTGGGGGAAGGGGGGGGAGGTCGACCCCTTCAAGTCCCAGCTCGTTTGGCTAACTGAAGCCAGTGGCGCTCCAGGCCCTTTCCACAAAAAGAGGGGCAAGTCTTTTTTTCTGTAAAGGACTATATCAGGATGGAGAGCCTGTCTCTCCTGGAAGAAGACTCAAAGGGGCTTATAAACTACTTTTCCCTCCCCTTTGAGCCTCCTTTCAGGAGAGTAAGGCGGGGCAGACATCCAAACTCTTCTCCTTTCCCAAACTAAAATCAGGCTCCCCATCCTGATATAGTCAACAGACACCTGGCAAGGTAAGTGGGGCTGAGAGTTCCGAGAGAACTGTGACTGGCCCAAAGTCACCCAGCTGGAACGTAGGAGTGCGGAAGCAAATCTAGTTCGCCAGGTGAGACTCTGTCGCTCGGGTGGAGGAGCGGGGAATCAAACCCAGTTCTCCAGATCAGAGTCCACCTGCTCTTAACCACTACACCACGTTGGTAGGTGGGGCTGAGAGAGTTCCGAAGAACTGTGACTGACCCAAGGTCACCCGGCAGGTTTCATGCATAGGAGATAAATCCAGTTCACCAGGTAAGAGTCCACTGCTCAATATGGAGGCTGTGGGGAATCAAACCCAGTTCTCCGGATTAGAGTCCACCTGTTCTTAACCAATACCACTGGACTGGCAGGGTTTAAACCCCGCTTTCCATGCCCTGCGTGCCCTGAGCTGCTTCAATGGAGCTTAAAACGATACTGTGAAGGTTTGACCCCAGAGATTCTAGAACACAGGTGTCAAATTTGCGGCCTTCCAGATGTTATGGACTACAGTTCCCATAATCCCCTGCCAGCATGATGCTGGCAGGGGGTGATGGGAGCTGTAGTCCATAACCTGCGGGACCGCCTTACCCCAAATTAACAACAACAACAACAACAACAACAACAACTGGAGGGCCGCGAGTTTGACACCTGTGTTCTAGAACTTTCAGCTCCCAGTCTGCGCATCAGGGGATTTTCTCTCAGAAAACGGGTCACACTGGAGACAATGGTAACGTCGGTGCCGTGTTTCACACGGTCAGCCTTGGCTTCTGCTACATGCAACAGTCCACCCGTTCGCTGACCCCAGGAAGAAACGGTCATTTCAGCCGAGGAAGACAGAGACCCCAGGCCTGGGGGCACGTAGTCCTGTTCATGGACTACAATTCCCATCAGCCCTGCCACTTGGCCATGCTGGCAGGGGCTGATGGGAATTGCAGTCCATGAACATCTGGAGAGCCACAGGTTGCAGACCCCTGCTGTAGACAATACCTTGAAGCCGCAAGGAAACAGTAGGGGCCAAAGTTGGCAAACTCCTGTCGTGCGCAATTAGCAGTGTTCCGTATTCTGCTAAGCGAGAGGAGAATTTGGGGCAGTGAGCCCGGCAGAACGGCAACACCAGCTGAGAGCCAGCGTGGTGTAGTGGTTAAGAGCAGGTGGATTCTAATTGGGAGAACCGGGTTTGATTCCCCACTCCTCCACCTGAGTGGTGGAGGCTTATCTGGTGAACCAGATACGTTTCCTGCTGGTTACCTTGGGCCAGGCACAGTCCTCTTAGAACTCTCTCAGCCCCACCTACTTCACAAGGTGTCTGTTGTGGGGAGAGGAAGGGAAAGGAGCTTGTAAGCCACCTTGAGTCTCCATGCAGAAGAGAAAGGTGGGGTATAAATACATAAGAACAAGCCAGCTGGATCAGACCAGAGTCCATCTAGTCCAGCTCTCTGCTACTCGCAGTGGCCCACCAGGTGCCTTTGGGAGCTCACAAGCAGGATGTGAAAGCAAGGGCCTTCTGCTGCTGCTGCTCCCGAGCACCTGGTCTGCTAAGGCATTTGCAATCTCAGATCAAGGAGGATCAAGATTGGTAGCCATAAATCGACTTCTCCTCCATAAATCTGTCCAAGCCCCTTTTAAAGCTATCCAGGTTAGTGGCCATCACCACCTCCTGTGGCAGCATATTCCAAACACCAATCACACGTTGTGTGAAGAAGTGTTTCCTTTTATTAGTCCTAATTCTTCCCCCCAGCATTTTCAATGGATGCCCCCTGGATCTAGTATTGTGAGAAAGAGAGAAACATTTCTCTCTGTCAACATTTTCACACAAAGTTCTTTCTCCAGCGGAAAGGATCACACACACAGCAGGTGCTGGAAAGACCGTTCTCCGACTGGGACTGAGCAGAGTTCTGACTTGGCACGAGGCAGCTTTGTCTGTTTCAAATCAATTTCTTCACCGCTGTAAGCCACAAGAATCTATGCCAGTGGTTGCGAACCTATGGCACGGGTGCCAGAGATGGCACTCAGAGCCCTCTCTGTGGGCACTCACACACAGAGTTAGTCATGTGGGAGGGGGGTGGAAAATCACCGCCCGCCCACCCCCCCACATATATCTAGGCTGGCATGGCCTTGATCCTTTACCTGGGAGTAAGCTCAGTTGCTGGCAATGGGGCTTGCTTCTGAGTAAATCCTCCTAGGATCGTGATTCACCCATTTGAAGCATTGCACGGTTGCTTCACTAAGCTTACCCCTGAGTAACGCATGCCTTGGAGCCAACCATTTTTTCTAAACTAAAACCTCAGTATTCAGGTTAAACTGCCGGGTTGGCACATTGCGAAAAATAAGTTTTGGGTTCTGGGTTGCCATTTGGGCACTCGGGTCTCGAAAAGGTTCACCATCACTGATCTATGCCGGCCTCCGAGAGGGTTGGCTCGTTCTCCTAGTCCACTGAGCTGTCGAGTTCTCCCTCGACACCCTTCCCCCCTACCCTGCTCAGGTGACCCCCACCATTCCTTACCTGAGCTCCGAGGTCTTTCATGTAGGGTCCCAGTTCACTGAAAAGGTCATAACCTTGATGAAAGAAGGCCAGGTGGGCATACATGAAGGACAACATCTAAGCAGACAGAAAGACAGATCTTAGCGGCGACATCCCACACTGCCTAGTACAGGGGTCGGCAACCTTTACCACCCAAAGAGCCATTTGGACCCATTTTCCACGGCCCCGAAGATCTACCAAGCCGGAAGGCAGCTCTGTACAGAGCCACCTCCGGTTCGGTCCCTCCACTCACCTTTCCTTCCAGCGCTGGGAGGCGGAGGCGCCAGGCAGGGAAACCCCTTCTGCCCGATGGAGCAGGCCGTGGGGCAGAGGGGGGATGGCGGCTGCGGGAATGGCAGAGGGGGGATGGCGGCTGCTCTGGAGGGACACGCCCATGCTACCCTCCGACCTCCAGGGGTTGGAGAGCAGTGTGGGCATGTTCCTCCAACCCTCCAGAGCAGCGCTGGAAGGAGAGGTGAGTGGAGGGGATGCGAAAAGCGGCAGCCTCACACACGGAGCCATCTCCAGTTTGGCCCCTCCACTCACCTTTCCTTCCAGCGCCACTCTGAAGGGCTGGAGGGGCACGCCCACGCTATCCTCCAACCTCCAGGCCACGTGGAGCCGCAGTATAAGGCTGAAAGAGCCGCAGGTTGCAGACCCCTGGCCTAGTATTTCGCTATTTATGAAAACCTTTATCCCCTGCCTTTCTGTCATGCCTGAAGGCACCTTAAACGTAAAGAGTCCCCCTGTGCAGGCACCAGGTCATTACTGACGCATGGGGAGATGTCATGTCGCGACAGTTAATGGGTAGACTTTGTTTAGAGGGTGGTTTGCCACAGTCATGATCAGCCCGCTTGATCCTGCCGTGTCTCCTCTCTCCTGCCCGGGATGTGGGAACCCTTCCCTTCTCGTTCCCCCTCCCTGATGTGCTTATGCTTTTTCCACTTTGCTTCTCAGGCAATGCCTTATCAGCTCATTAGACACCTGCCCCAACAGCCATTGCCTTCCCCAGTTGTCTACACTTTACCCCCAGCAAGCTGGGTACTCATTTGACTGACCTCAGGAGGCTGGAAGGCTGAGTCAACCTTGAGCCGGCTACCTGAAAGCCACTTCTATCACAATTGATCTCCGGTTGTGAGTAGATGGCAATACTGCAGCTTACTGCTCTGTGCCGAAGTGGGGGCTTACACAGTTTCCAATTAAGAACATAAGAACAAGTCAGCTGGATCAGACCAGAGTCCATCTAGTCCAGCTCTCTGCTACTCGCAGTGGCCCACCAGGTGCCCTTGGGAGCTCACCTGCAGGAGGTGAAAGCAATGGCCTTCTGCGGCTGTTGCTCCCGAGCACCTGGACTGCTAAGGCATTTGCAATCTCAGATCAAAGAGGATCAAGATTGGTAGCCATAGATTGACTTCTCCTCCATAAATCTGTCCAAGCCCCTTTTAAAGCTATCCAGGTTAGTGGCCATCACCACCTCCTGTGGCAGCATATTCCAAACACCAATCACACGTTGCGTGAAGAAGTGTTTCCTTTTATTAGTCCTAATTCTTCCCCCCAGCATTTTCAATGTATGCCCCCTGGTTCTAGTATTGTGAGAAAGAGAGAAAAATGTCTCTCTGTCAACATTTTCTACCCCATGCATAATTGTATAGACTTCAAACATATCCCCCCCTCAGACGTCTCCTCTCCAAACTAAAGAGTCCCAAACTAAAGAGTCCCAAAAATTAAAACTACAAATACCCTAACTGCTTCCCTGCAAAGAACACCCACGGCTCAAAGCTCCATTAAAAGCCCAAAGGTTGGATCCTACGAAGAAACTTACAGATTTCAGGATCTCAGATCTCCTCTTCGACTGGAGAACGTTGATCTAAGAAAAACAAAAGGTCCAGTTTATTGTGCCAACCGAGGTTCTCAAAGCAAGTACCAGGGACGGCCGGACTGGCAGCTCGTCCAGGTTAAAGAAAAGCCTGCACAGGACAGCACAGATACAGAGGCAGCCTTCCCATCAGTCACGAGCTTTGCCTGCAACAACAGAGCGCCTGGACACCTGTCCAAAACCACGGCCTTTGGAGGAAGTGGCCCAAACTCATCTGCAAGCCAGCCCCACCTCAGGCCAACCAGAGATTTGCCAGTCCGTGCTGCTAAAACCGCTTGCCTCTGCTTCTTTGCCTTTCCAGTAGCTGCTGTGACCCCCAAAATCTTTTCTTCCTCCACCATCCTGACCCGGAACTCTGCAGGCCAACGCGAGCCTGCAGAATACTCTCAGCGGCAGTGGTGGGATCCAAAAATTTTAGTAACAGGTTCCCATGGTGGTGGGATTCAAACTGTGGCGTAGCGCCAATGAGCGGGGCGGGGCACTACAGGGGCATGACCGGGCATTCCAGGGGCGGGGCATTCCTGGGCAGGGCTGCGGCAAGGACGCAGCCGCTGCGCCAGTCCTTGGGCGGGAAACGAATGCACGCAGGCGCAGGCTGCCACGCACGCCGGTGCACCTCCTGCTAGACTGCTTCAAGTTCTGCGCGCTACTGCTGAGAAAAGGGGCGTAACTAAGGCAAAAATCACGTGGCAAAATCACCAAGGAGTAACCCCCACTCGGCACACACAAATAATTAGTAACCTACTCTCGGGAACCTGCGAGAACCTGCTGGATCCCACCTCTGCTCAGCGGTGCTTGAGGAACAGTTCGCCTTTGCAAGGTTTTGCCAAGAGCAAAAATAAATACTCGGGGCGGGGGCAGCAAACCCACATATCAAAATGGTCTGCAGGAAAAAGGGGGAGGACAGAGAGAAATTCTTGAAATCCATGGAGAGCCTGAAACATCTCTCAACAGCTCACCCCTTGACAGGGAAACAGCCGTCACAACCAACATTCACCTGACCAACTGGCCCACCTGTCCACCTCCAGAGGAACAGGTACAGTGGTTAGGAGCAGCGAACTCTAATCTGGAGAACCAACTTGATTCTCCAATCCTCCGCACGAGTAGCAGACTCATATCTGCTGAACTGGATCTGTTTCCCCACTCCTACACATGAAGCCTGCTGGGTGACCTTGGGCTAGTCACAGTTCTCTGAGAACTTTCTCAGCCCCACCTATCTGGCAAGGTGTCTGTTGTGGGGGAGAGGAAGAGAAAGGAGTTTGTAAGTCACCTTGAGTCTCCTTTCGGGAGAAAAAGGTGGGGTATAAATCCAAACGCTTCTTCTTCAGAGCCACCTTCCTCTACCTTCTCTTCCGGGCAAGCAACAGCTTCACCTGACAAGCGTTCCTAGAGGCCGTTGTCCTCCCTCTTCCTTTCTCTTCCCTCCCCAGCCCTGACCCAAGGTCACATCCTGGGCTCCCCTTTGCCTGAAAACCTCCGGGCAGAGACCGACAGACAAACACAAACGTCTCTGAACGGCCGCTGCCGGAAGCCCTTCCATTTACCTGCAGGACGTAATCGAGGGCGATGTGGCGGAAGCACTTCCGAGTGGCGGTCAGGATGTGGGCGGCTTCCTCGACTTCGTGCTGCTTGTTGCGAGGCACCTGCGCGTTCTTGGCGAGCGCGTTCTCTTTCTCCTCGCTGACCTTCTCAAACTGCTTCTTGGCTTCTTTAAATTTTCGAATATCTCTGGAACACAAAGGGAAGAGGCATCAGTTGACAAGAGCTCTCAAAGTGCAGCGGAGGGGAATCCGTCTCTTGGGGGGATTCCGCCCATGGGCGAGGGGAGGGGTGGAGGCAGACAGAGACACAGGTCATAGATTTCCATTGCAAGGGACAGAAGAAACAGGACAGGAGCTGGAGAAGTGAAATTCAGACACCTGCTGGAGACATTTGTATTTACCCCCAGAATGCATTTAACATTATCGCACCCCGTTACTCTCCATTTCCAACTTTCTATAAGCAAAAATATCAAGAAGAAGAAGAAGAAGAAGAAGAAGAAGAAGAGGAGGAGGAGGAGGAGGAGGAGGAGGAGGAGGAGGAGGAGGAGGAGGAGGAGGAGGAGGAGGAGGAGTTTGGATTTATATCACCCCTTTCTCTCCTGCAGGAGTCTCAAAGGGGCTGACAATCTCCTTGCCCTTCCCCCCTCACAACAAACACCCTGTGAGGTAGGTGGGGCTGAGAGAGCTCCGAGAAGCTGTGACTAGCCCAAGGTCACCCAGCTGGCGTGTGTGGGAGTGTACAGGCTAACCTGAATTCCCCAGATAAGCCTCCACAGCTCAGGCGGCAGAGCTGGGAATCAAACCCGGTTTCTCCAGATTAGATACACGAGCTCTTAACCTCCTACGCCACTGCTGCTCTGGTTAGGGGGCAGAGATCAGTTCTCTCTAGCGTGCCTCTAACTCAGAGGTATTATTTCGGCAAGGCTCTGATTCACTCAGATGTTCCAAAATTTCCTTTGCTCTATCAAAACGGCCAGCATATTAACCATCTAAACACCTTTCTCTGCTTCCGGACCCAAATGGGTCTTGAATCTTTCCCACTTCCTGAATCCTAAGAACACCCACGGCTGCGGAAGCAAAAGTTCTCTGGACGGCACCATAAGCACAATGTCAGCTGAGGTCAGCCTCAGCCAGGACAAATTAGGCAATTGCCTGCCGTCAGGGCTGTGCCGTCTTTAGGTACAAACCCTGCCGGCAGCTGTTTCTCTGATAAGCAAATCCGTGGCTGTACGTAATCTACGCTTTATTCGGCACGCGTCTCCGCAAAAGAAAAAGGAAAGCGAACTTACTCTTTAACAAATGTCTGAAGCTGCATTTTAATTGATCTTTGTGTTTGGTCAAACAGGATCTGAAACAGGGAAAAAAAGAACACTCGTTGAAGCACTGATACGAGAAAGGAGAGAAACTGTGTCGAGCCCGGAACAGCAAAGTAAGGAAACTCAACGGGGCTGACAATCTCCTTTCCCTTCCCCCCCCGCACGGCACCCCAAAACAAACACCCTGTGAGGTGGGTGGAGCTGAGGGAGCTCCAAAGAACCTTGACTAGCCCAAGGTCACCCAGCTGACATGTGTGGGAGTGCACAAGCTAATCCGGTTCACCAGATAAGCCTCCACAGCTCAAGTGGCAAAGCAGGGAATCAAACCCGGTTCCTCAGATCAGAGCGCACTTGCTCTTAACCACTATGCTGTGCTGGTGCCTGCCCCAAAGCGAGGCGCATGCAGCAGCCACGTCCTGCTCCTTCCTTAGTTAACAGGGCAAGCGTTGCCCTGCAAAGGAGCAGTGGCGAAGGCAGCCCCGGGGATAAGCAGCCCCTGGTAGCCATCCCACTGAAGGGAATGACTTTAACAGGAGCAGGCAGGCTGCCCAACCCCCCGGGGCCTAAAAGATCGTAGTCAAAGTCAGAAGAGCGCCCGGGAATTCACGGCATTTAACAGACTTATTAGCCACGCTCTCCAAAGGACATGCACACTCTAGGTGGCTTGCAATAAGAGCACAAAACCACAGTCCCGAAACAACTGAAGTCAGTATTCATAAAAGCAACAAGAAGTCCCTAAAAGCAGTAACGTGAACCAGCAGCACAAAAGAACCATCAAGAACAACAGCAGAGAAAACGGCCTCAACCTTACAAGCAACAGACCGACAGGACAGAGAGAGAGAGAGAACTCGGCTGGGTGCCTCCAGCTTCAGTAGCGCGCGCGGGGGGGGGGGGGGGGGCTCTTAGTACCATCACTTCTTGCTAAGCATAAGCATTTTATTGTCATTGTGCACGCACAACGAAATTTACAGCAGCCTTCCTCGATGCACACAATTTCAGACTCATCCCCCATCCTCACTTTCCCCTTCCTCCACCCATCCCTACACAGCCCCAAACACATCAACACGAAGCCCCAGAGTTTAGCATAGCCACAGCTCTAGAGCAGAAGCTGTCTCTAAGCCTCTTTGTCCTAGTTTTGATAGACCTGTGTCGTCTGCCAGATGGTAGCAGTTCAAAAAGAGAGTGTGCTGGATGAGACGGGTCCCTCAGAATATTTTGGGCTTTTTTTAGGCTTCGGGAATTCTAGAGTTCTTCACTTTGGCAGGGAAAGGAACATGAAGCAGGGCCTCGATCATGACTCCAGTTGTGACGGTGTTAACGGTGCGGCTGTCCAAACAGCACATTCTCTGGGGTCTATGATAAAATGCGTTGTCTATTCTCAACTTTCATGCGCTCAGGAAGCGGATGGCAGCATTCCCTCCCTCCAGGATAGACTCTGTTTGTAACTTTGCTCGTCAACTGAAGTGCTGGTACTTTAAAATGACCTACCCACCCCGTTTCTCCAAAAATAAGACATCCCCTGAGAATAAGACGTCGTAGAGGTTTTGCTGAGGTGCTAAATAGAAAGCATCCCCTGAAAGTAAGACGTAGCAAAGTTTTTGTTTGGAAGCATGCCCGACGAACAGAACACAGAAAAATAAGACATCCCCTGAAAATAAGACATAGCGCATCCTTGGGAGCAAAAATTAATATAAGACACTGTCTTATTTTCGGAGAAACATGGTATTTAATTTAATTTATTTATTATTTAAACTTTTATACCGCCCCATCCCCGAGGGGCTCTGGGCGGTGTACAACATAAATCTCAATACAAATAAATATAGTTAAAACCTTTAAAAACAGCAGTAAGATAATAAGAGGTGTCCAAGAAACCCTAATTTTAAATCCTCCCCCAAGAGGGAGGGAGCGGTGAGTCCCATTAGATAAAAGGACCCAGATGACTGCCAAATTATACATTTTAAATTACACATTACCTCTTTATGGGTTGGATTTTGGGATCTGTTCCTGTCAAGATCACAGGTCTTCCCTGCTTTCCAACTCAAGAAGTAGGAATCATAGAATCACAGAGTTGGAAGAGACCCCAAGGGCCATCCAGTCCAACCCCCTGCCATGCAGGAACACACAATCAAAGCACTCTGGACATATGTTCACCCAGCCTCTCTTTAAAAACCTCCAAAGAAGGAGACTCCACCACACTCCAAGGGAGAGCATTCCACTGTCAGAGGGTCAGGACACACCAGCAGAATCGATAGAAAGCAACAACCCAGACCGACGGCTGGATTTTGCACACAGCAGTTTCTTATGTTTATCAGTTGTCTTTCCGAGCTACATCCCCGGTTCTTCCACTTGCAGAATTAGCCCAGTGCCCTGCAGGGCCTCCAGGGGACACTGCCAGGACAGCCATCTGCTGGAAGCCTCCCAGGAAATTCACTGCCCGGCTGGGATTTGACGCCCAGTTAAGTTCTGCATGTAGGAAGGATCCCAGCTGCAGGATAACTCTGGGATTGGGGAGGGGAGGCCTCTTCCTCCCTCCCTCCCACCTCATCTTGCCTCCTTCTTTGCTCTCTCTCTTTCTCACACACGCTCCCCCCACAGTCCTAAGTAGATCCTAAATCATGGGCTTAGAAGGGGATAATTCAGCTTAGGGAAGCACAACTCGTCTCCTAGATTTGCACTGTGGGAAAAACCAGCCCAGAGGGACACTTTGGAGCCCCCTCTCCACACCGCAAGCATTGCTGAGGATACGCGGCAAACGCTTCCTCTTTCCCTGTGCTCAACACCATAAGCATAAGCATAAGCGTTTTATTGTCATTGTGCATGCACAACGAAATTTACAGCAGCATTCCTCGATGCACACAATTCCAGACTCATGCCCCATCCTCACTTTCCCCTTCCTCCACCCATCCCTACACAGCCCCAAACACATCAACACGAAGCCGCGGAGTTCAGCATAGCCACAGCTCTAGAGTAGAAGCTGTCTCTAAACCTCTTTGTCCTAGTTTTGATAGACCTGTGTCGTCTGCCGGATGGTAACAGTTCAAAAAGAGAGTGTGCTGGATGAGACGGGTCTCTCGGAATATTTAGGGCTTTCTTTAGGCTTCGGGAATTATAGAGTTCTTCCCAGGAGGGGAGAGGGCAGCCGATCATCCTCTGAGCAGTAGTGATCACCCTTTGGTGCCACACAGACAGAAAAATGGCTAAAAAGCCAAGCTAGATGCAACGAGGAAGATACAATCTCTGGCAAAGCCTCGTGGAAGCTTTTTTTAAAAAGCGGGTAAAGAAGAAAAAGAAGAGTTTGGATTTATATCTCCCACGTTTCTCTCCTGTAAGGAGACTCAAGGTGGCTTACAAGCTCCTTTCCCTTCCTCTCCCCACACCTTGTAAGGGAGGTGGGGCTGAGAGAGTTCAGAGAGAACTGTGACAGGCCCAAGGTCACCCAGCAGGAATGTCGGAGTGCGGAAACACATCCGGTTCACCAGATAAGCCTCTGCCACTCAGGTAGAGGAGTGGGGAATCAAATCCGGTTCTCCAGATTAGAATCCACCTGCTCTTAACCACTTATAAGCTCTGCCTACACATTCACCTTGTTGTCCAAGAGGCTGATAAAAGAGGGAAGGAGAGACTGACAGGCGCCACGGTGCTGCGTTTCCACAGGAACCATCAAGGCCACGGAGCGCCTGCCAATAAGACAGTATTCCAGAAAGCCCAGGAAAACCGGCACGTGCGAGTTTCCCCCAGACTCAGCTTCTCAAAAATGAAATCCGCAACAAAAGGTGCGGATAATGCACGCCTAAGAAGGAAGAGAGAAGTACCGAAGAGCGGCCGGTCACAGCGGAGTGATTTCCCCAAACTTACCGTGTGATAATTGACCATTTCGTGAAGGCTGTCGGAGAATTTGGTCAGGCTGTTCTGCAAGGGAAGAGAGAAGGCGAGAAAGCCCCATTACAGCAAAGTTACCTCCAAAGACCTCAGAAAGCAACTACAGCATAGAATCTTAGGCCCCTTCCGCACACGCAAAATAATGCGTTTTCAAACCACTTTCACAACTGTTTGAAAGTGGATTTTGCCATTCCGCACAGCTTCAAAGAGAACTGAAAGCAGTTTGAAAGTGCATTATTCTGCATGTGCGGAATGAGCCATAGAGTTGGAAGAGACCCCAGGGGCCATCAAGTCCAACCCCCTACCATGCAGGAACACACAATCAAAGCACTCCCGACAGACTCCACAACTCTCTGAAGCAGTGAATTCAGCATCTTGCAAGGGACAGACGATAGGCCAGGTTTGGCTTCTGCAAGCGCACGGCTCTTCGTAACACCCTTCCATCTGGCACCCCATTTGCCTCAATGGCTCAGGTTACATAAAGGTTTAACATAAGAACACAAGAAGGAGCCTGCTGTATCAGACCAGAGTCCATCTAGTCCAGCTCTCTGCTACTCACAGTGGCCCACCAGGTGCCTTTGGGAGCTCACGTGCAGGATGTGAAAGCAATGGCCTTCTGCTGCTGCTGCTCCCAAGCATCTGGTCCGCTAAGGCATTTGCAATCTCAGATCAAAGAGGATCAAGATTGGTAGCCATAAATCAACTTCTCCTCCATAAATCTGTCCAAGCCCCTTTGAAAGCTATCCAGGTTAGTGGCCATCCCCACCTCCTGTGGCAGCAGATTCCAAACACCAATCACACGTTGCGTGAAGAAGTGTTTCCTTTTATTAGTCCTAATTCTTCCCCCCAGCATTTTCAATGAATGCCCCCTGGTTCTAACATTTTACACTGGACTGAAGTAAACAGGTCACTTGAAAAGATAAAGAGCGGGGTTGCAAAAACTGAAAGGGTGGGAGACAAGCTGTACAACACCCCCCCAACCCCACCCCGGATTCAGTGGTTGGAAGAAGAGAACTGCACTGAAACAGGTTGTTGGAAAAGATGCCAGTCGTAGATGCGGCCAAAATGCTCGGAGCAACTAACTCTCCAATTCTTCCATGGTGTTGTGCAGAAGTTCCAAATCACCGTGCAGAGCTGAGCAGCGCGCAAGAGCGCTCCCTTTCCTGCACAGCCCCAGCACGCTGGCCACGCACTCGTGCAGCTTACGGGGAAAGTTGGTTAGGAGCCAAAACTATCAGACCACAGCCATGCTGTCCGGAAAACCCACAACAGCCGGTTGATTCTGGCCATGATAAATCCTCTGAACTGCTCAAGGGAAAACAGCACCCAAACTTACCTCAACGAGACCGTCGTGACTGGAATACTGCGCAAGGTCCCGAATGCCGTTCATGAACTGCTTGTTGGCCACACAGAAGGCTTTTCCCGTGTCAATCATGGCGATGCAGAGCTTTACCAGCTGAAACGAGAAAAGGGACTGGTGAAGGATTCGGCCCCTCCACACTGAGATCGCTTGGAGAAGAGGGGGGGGGAGGTCTAGCCATTAATTTTTTTAAATCTATGAAATATGTAAAAGTTATCAAAATAAAACATCGTTTTTTAACCATTTTGGCACAGGACGTAAAATGTAGTTTCCATTTCTCATCCAACCCCATCTCTGTCTTGTTTACAAGACCTATGAGTGGTGGTAGTTAATATATATGGCTACTAGTATCGCAGGAGTAATTAAGTAAGGGAAAGTAAGACTCCCCAAACTAAACATTTTAAAATATAGTAGTTTATATGCTTTGTATGATTTTCATGGGTGTTGTTTTCATTCACTGTATCCTATTTTTGAACATCATCATCATCATCATCATCATCATCATCATCAGAAGAAGAAGAAGAAGAAGAAGAAGAAGAGAGTTTGGATTTATATCCCCCCTTTCTCTCCTGCAGGAGACTCAAAGGGGCTTACAATCCCCTTGCCCTTCCCCCCTCACAACAAACACCCTGTGAGGTGGGTGGGGCTGAGAGAGCTCCGAGAAGCTATGACTAGCCCAAGGTCACCCAGCTGGCGTGTGTGGGAGTGTACAGGCTAATCTGAATTCCCCAGATAAGCCTCCACAGCTCAGGCGGCAGAGCTGGGAATCAAATCCCGTTCCTCCAGATTAGATATATGAGCTCTTAACCTCCTACACCACTGCTGCTCCTAGTATCGAAGGAGTAATTAAGTAAGGGAAAGTAAGACTCCCCAAACTAAGCATTTTAAAATATAGTATTTTATATCCTTTGTATGATTTTCGTGGCTGTTGTTGTTTTCATTCACTGTATCCTGTTTTTGATGATAATGATAATAATAATAAGCATTTATTGTCATTGTGCACGCACAACGAAAATTACAAACATTCCCCGATGCACACTATTTCAGACCTCACACCCCATCCTCAACTTCCCCTTCTTCCACCCATCCCTACACAGCCCCAACCACGTCAGCACGAAACCATGGAGTTCGGCATAGCCACAGCTCTAGAATAGAATCTGTCTCTGAGCCTAGTTGTCCTGGTTTTCATAATCCTGTATCGTCTGCCAGATGGTGACATTTCAAAAAGAGAGTGTGCCGGATGAGACGGGTCCTTCAGAATACTCTGAACTTTCTTTAGGCAGCGGGAATTTATAAACGTCTTCCAAAGAGGGGAGAGGGCAGCCAATAATCCTCTGAGCAGTAGTGGTCACCTTTCGCAGCGCCTTCCTATCTGCCACTGTGCAACTGTCAAACCATGCACAGATGCAGTATGTTAGAACACTCTCTATAGCACAGCGGTTTTTCATTCAATGCATTGTCGAAGGCTTTCACGGCCGGAATCACTGGGGTGCTGTGTGGTTTCCGGGCCGTATGGCAGTGTTCTAGCAGCATTCTCTCCTGACGTTTCGCCTGCATCTGTGGCTGGCATCTTTAGAGGATCTGTTAGTAGGAATGGAAAGCAAGTGGAGTATATATACTGTGAGGTCAAAAGGTGAGGCCCTCTGAATAGAGTAGCCTGGCATGTGAGTCACAAAGAAGTCTGTAGCGTGGGAGTAACAATGAAGATAGCAAGGTCAATAGGTGAATGCATCCGAATAGAAGTATCCTGGTCTTTTGTTCCCTTTGGTTGCTATTGTCTATAGTTGTTCTGAGTTTGTGTGGAGCTGATTAGTCACTGTCTTGATTCTAGAGTTTTTCAACACTGGCAGCCAAATTCTGTTCATTTTCATGGTTTCTTCCTTCCTGTTGAAATTGTCCATGTGCTTATGAATTTCAATGGATTCTCTGTGTAGTCTGACGTAGTGGTTGTCAGAGTGGTCCAGAATTTCTGTGTTTTCAAATAATATTCTGTGTCCAGGTTGGTTTATCAAGTGTTCTGCTATTGCTGATTTTTCTGGCTGAAATAGTCTGCAGTGCCATTCGTGTTTTTTGATTAGTGTCTGAGCGCTGTGTTTGGTGGTTCCTATGTAGACTTGTCCATAGCTGAAGATGCCAGCCACAGATGCAATTGAAATGTCAGGAGAGAATGCTGCTAGAACATGGCCATACAGCCCAGAAACCACACAGCACCCCAGTGATTCCGGCCGTGAAAGCCTTCGGCAATACAGTATATATACTCCACTTGCTTTCCATTCCTACTAACAGATCCACAGCTGAAGATGCCAGCCACAGATGCAGGCGAAACGTCAGGAGAGAATGCTGCTAGAACACGGCCATACAGCCCGGAAACCACACAGCACCCCGGTTTTTCATTCAGTTGCTGATGTTCTCTGTATTTTGATATTTTATATAAATGAGAAATTAATCAAATATATATTCTTAAAAAGAAAGAAAGCCAGCTTCCTGATGAACACAGAGGCTCAATTTGTTCAACATAATGGGCAGCTGACAGGCAAGTTCAAAACCTTTTTAAAAAGCTACCTAAGAGCTTGAGGTTATTATGAATAATGCATATTTTTACAGTCCTTTTACAATGCCCTCAGGAGATATCATTTGTAGCTCTGGAGTGAGCTGCCATTACTACGCGGATGACTCTTAAGCTCGATATTTCTCTAAATCTCCTGGCGATGCCACAGAAATGTGGAGCCACCATTGACCGGGTGATTAATATGGCCGAGCGAACAAGCAGAAGATGAGTCCTGACAAAATGGAGGCCCTTCCCCCATTCAATGGGGTTCCGCTGCTCTTGCCAAGTCGATCACTAAGTCGATATATTTCTGTGTTTTATGACATGGACCGGCAGTCACATGGACCCAGCACTACAGCTAGAATACAAATCAATGCACTGGTTGTTGTGGGTTTTCTGGGCTGACGTTTCGCCTGCATCTATGGCTGGCATCTTCAGAGGATCTGATAGTAGGAATGGAAAGCAAGTGGAGTATATATACTGTGAGGTCAAAAGGTGAGGCCCTCTGAATAGAGTAGCCTGGCATGTGAGACTTCTTTGTGACTCACAGTCACAGACTTTGTGACTCTATTCAGAGGGCCTCACCTTTTGACCTCACAGTATATATACTCCACTTGCTTTCCATTCCTACTATCAGATCCTCTGAAGATGCCAGCCACAGATGCAGGCGAAACGTCAGGAGAGAATGCTGCTGGAACACAGCCAGACAGCCCGGAAACCACACAGAACCCCAAAATATATTTTGTGTTACTAGACGCATGTGGGCAACGAGTTGGAAAATGGCGGCAGCAGCCGTGTGAATCTTTTGGCTGCTGGTATCTGAGAATGCGGCGTATTACGGATGAAGTACTGCGGGTTCTGATATATTATATCTGATCTCCTTTTTCTGCATACTTTCTCATTTTTGCTGCCTCGCTCCCGTTACATTGTTTGCCGGGTGGCTCATGCCTTGTGTTACACTGTGGAAGCTGTCGTTTCAGCAAGAAAGGCAGGCTAGTAAGGAAATAGAGAGCCCAAAGAACATAAGAACATACGAACTAGCCTGCTGGATCAGATCAGAGTCCATCTAGTCCAGCATTCTGCTACTCGCAGTGGCCCACCAGGTGCCTTTGGGAGCTCACGTGCTGGAGGTGAAAGCAAGGGCCTTCTGCTGCTGCTGCTCCTGAGCACCTGGTCTGCTGAGGCATTTGCAATCTCAGATCAAGGAGGATCAAGATTGGTAGCCATTGATCATCTTCTCCTCCATAAATCTGTCCAAGCCCCTTTTAAAGCTATCCAGGTTAGTGGCCATCACCACCTCCTGAGGCAGCATATTCCAAACACCAATCACACGTTGCGTGAAGAAGTGTTTCCTTTTATTAGTCCTAATTCTTCCCCCCAGCATTTTCAATGAATGCCCCCTGGTTCTAGTATTGTGAGAAAGAGAGAAAAATGTCTCTCTGTCAACATTTTCTACCCCATGCATAATTTTATAGACTTCAATCATATCCCCCCTCAGACGTCTCCTCTCCAAACTAAAGAGTCCCAAACGCTGCAGCCTCTCCTCATAAGGAAGGTGCTCCAGTCCCTCAATCATCCTCGTTGCCCTTCTCTGCACCCCTTCTATCTCTTTGATATCCTTTTTGAGATGTGGTGACCAGAACTGAACACAGGACTCCAAGTGTGGTCGCACCACGGCTTTATATAAGGGCATGACAATCCTTGCAGTTTTATTCTCAACTCCTTTCCTAATTATCCCCAGCATAGAGTTTGCCTTTTTCACAGCTGCTGTGCATTGAGTTGACATTCCCATGGAACTATCCACTAAGACGCCCAAATCCCTTTCCTAGTCTGTGACTGATAGCACTGACCCCTGTAGCATGTATGTGAAGTTTGGATTTTTTGCCCCTATGTGCAAAGAAGAACAGTTCACATCTCAGCCACCCCAAACACTGTTGAGGGGGTTCCTTGTTGCCCACGGTGCCCAGGGACGGGACGGGCACAGCACTCACAAGCAGGCAGGTGGAAAAAGTGACTTCGAACGAACATGGGAGTTTTGCACTTGGACCATTTCCAGAGCTCACTGGGGAAAGGCACAGGCGCCCGTAAACAAGGTCCATGGATCATTTGGCAGGCAGTGGGGGGTCGAGAACCAGCCGAGCGGCAGAGACGCCACCCAAGGGTCACCTGCCCAGCAGGGGGAAGAGGGAGAACGGGGCACCACGACAGCACCCCCATGAAACCCCTCGAGCTCTGCAGAAGGAAGTCCGAGACTTCTCCTCCTCCCAGCTGGGGCAGGAAGTAAAGTAGAGAAGTGCTCACTTCCTGTTGCTCCCAGACGGAGAATGAAGAGTTCTCTCTTGGCGTCCCTCCCTCCCTGACCCCAGCAGCCTTCGACGGGCAGCAAAGCCAGTACAGCACTTCTCCCATTTACACCTTGCCCTGCCTCTGAGGAGGAGACTGATGCATCCGGATGGCTGCCAGGGAAATTTAAAAAAAAATGCAATTTAAACCACCACCCCTGGCTTCCTGCGCATGTGTTTTATCCCCCCCTTCCTGGTCATCGCGATCTTTGTGTCTGTGCTTTACCCTCCTTTCCGCAACAGCCTCAGAAGTTGTACGAATGTTTGCGCGTGTTTTATCCAGTGGTGGGATCCAAACATTTTAGTAACAGGTTCCCATGGTGGTGGGATTCAAACTGTGGCGTAGCGCCAGTGGGGCTGGGCGGGGCACGACGGGGGCGTGGCTGGGCATTCCTGGGGCAGGGCATTCCTGGGCGGGGCTGTGGCAAGGACACAGCCGCTGCGCCGGTCCTTGGGCGGGAAACGAATGCACGCAGGCGCAGGCTGCCACGCACGCCGGTGCACCTCCTGCTAGACTGCTTCAAGGCCTGCGCGCTACTGCTGAGAGGAGGGGCGTAACTAAGGCAAAAATCACGGGGCAAAATCACCCATTAGTAACCCCCTCTTGGCACACACAAATAATTAGTAACCTACTCTTGGGAACCTGTGAGAACCTGCTGGATCCCACCTCTGGTTTTACCCCCCATCGAGGCCTTTTTGAGTATGTTGTGAATCCTTCTTGGTAGTATTGAAGAAGAAGAAGAAGAAGAAGAAGAAGAAGAAGAAGAAGAAGAAGAAGAAGAAGAAGAAGAAGAAGAAGAAGAAGAAGAAGAAGAAGAAGAAGAAGAAGAAGAAGAAGAGGAGTTTGGATTTATATCCCCCCTTTCTCTCCTGCAGGAGACTCAAAGGGGCTGACAATCTCCTTGCCCTTCCCCCCTCACAACAAACACCCTGTGAGGTAGGTGGAGCTGAGAGAGCTCCGAGAAGCTGTGACTAGCCCAAGGTCACCCAGCTGGCGTGTGTGGGAGTACACAGGCTAATCTGAATTCCCCAGATAAGCCTCCACAGCTCAGGCGACAGAGCAGAGAATCAAATCCGGTTCCTCCAGATTAGATACACGAGCTCTTAACCTCCTACGCCACTGCTGCGTAAGATTTATACATCACTTTTCTCTACTGTAAGGACACTCAAAGCGGCTTATGGACTCCTTTCCCTTCCTCTCCCCACAACAGACAACCTGTGAGGTAGGTGGGGCTGAGAGAGTTGCGAGAGAACTGTGACTAGCCCAAGGTCACCCAGCAGGCTTCAAGTGGAGGAGAGGGAAAACTCTCCAGGTATGAGACTCTTCAGGTAAGAGTCCACTGTTCATGTGTAAGAGTGAGGAATCAACCCAGGTTCTCCAGATTAGAGTCCGCTGCTCTTAACCACCATACCACGCTGTGAGAATAAGCAGTGCCAGATCCTAAAAGATGCTCCACACAGCTGTCTCCCTCACATTTCTATTCCATTCATGCCCAGCAACCGGGTCCCTTTAGATATCATAAACAGACAGACAGATGGTAGAGAGACTGTGTATCTGTCTGTCTATGGTAGCTGCAGAGATGATACACGTATATGTGTCTTAACAGGCCATTGTTCATGCCCACTGGTGCCAATCAGGTGACTGGGCTCAGAAAAATCTGGCAAGCATTTAAAAACATGGACAGTTAAATCACTGCCTTCCTGAGACCGTGTTCGATTCTTCTCTGAGCCTGGACAGCATCTGCCAGGATCCTAGCAGGTATCCAAATCCAATGAGCCACCCCCTCTTTCACTATGCAGCAGTGGCGTAGGAGGTTAAGAGCTCGTGTATTTAATCTGGAGGAACTGGGTTTGATTCCCAGCTCTGCCGCCTGAGCTGTGGAGGCTTCTCTGGGGAATTCAGATTAGCCTGTACACTCCCACACACGCCAGCTGGGTGACCTTGGGCTAGTCACAGCTTCTCAGAGCTCTCTCAGCCCCACCCACCTCGCAGGGTGTTTGTTGTGAGGGGGGGAAGGGCAAGGAGATTGTCAGCCCCTTTGAGTCTCCTGCAGGAGAGTAAGGGGGGATATAAATCCAAACTCCTCCTCCTCCTTCTTCTCTTCTGTCTGAACTACCCACTTAGAACCAGCAGGCGGACCAGCGAGTCAGCCACTCTTCAGCCCATGATTCACCGCTCTGAATTCCAAATGACAGATAAAAAGAGTCCCCGTTCTGGTCTTCTGCTTCCTGGCAGGGGATTCCAACTATCCCATCGACAACAAACTTGGGTTTTTTTTCACGCTGGAGAATCGAACACAGCTCCGGCCTGGGAACACCCACCTGATTGGGCGAGGGGGAGTGAGCTGAGAGCTTTCTAATGCCGATGGCTGCTCCCCCTTGACTTGGGACTCTGAAAATTTCATGGAGACACACACACACACACCCCAGTATGGCCCAAGGAGCAGAGGTGAAGTCATGAATGCTCACCTTCTCCAGCTTCAGCTCCAGCTCCATCACATCTCCTTCGACCTCTTCCAAAGCAGCCCTGCAAAATAAGAGCGGAGAGGACCTTAAGGACTCACACGACACGTGCCCAGCCCTCCCTGCAAAAGACGCAGGAAGCAGAAAGTAATAACCACATTCCCCAATGCCAGGGCAGGAAGGGCTAACGGATGGATCACGACGGATCAGGATGGCCACAAAAATGGTCAAAGGTCTGGAATCCATGCCCTATGACCGTGGTGGCGAACCGTTGGCACTCCAGATGTTATGGACTACAATTCCCATCAGCCCCTTCCAACATGGTCAATTGGCCATGCTGGCAGGGGCTGATGGGAATTGTAGTCCATAACATCTGGAGTGCCAACGGTTCGCCACCACTGCCCTATGAGGAGAGACTTAGGGAGCTGGGGATGTTCAGTTTGGTGAAGGTTAAGAGGTGACATGATAGCCCTGTTTACATATTTGAAGGGACGTCATGTTGGTGAGGGAGAGAGCTTGTCTTCTGCTGCTCCAGAGACCAGGACCAGGAGTGATGGGTTCAAGGTGCAGGAGAAGAGATTCCACCTAAACATTAGGAAGAACTTCCTGACAGTCAGGGCTGTTCGACAGTGGAATGCACTACCCCGGAGTGTGGTGGAGTCTCCTTCTTTGGAGGTTTTTCAAGAGAGGCTGGATGGCCATCTGTCAGGAGTGCTTTGATTGTGTGTTCCTGCATGGCAGGTGGATTGGACTTGATGGCCCTGGGGGGTTTCTTCCAACTCTGTGGTTCTATGGCCTCATTGAATCAGAGAGTTGGAAGGGACCGTGCATTCCATCAAGTCCAGCCCCCTGCTCACTGCAGGATCAGCCTAAAGCACCCATGACCAGTGTTTGTCTAGCCACGGCTTGAAGGCATCCAGAGAGGCAGAGCTCAACAACCCCTAGGGCAGCGATGGCGAACCTTTTCGAGACCGAGTGCCCAAACTGCAACCCAAAGCCCGCTTATTTATCGCAAAGTGCCAACACAGCAAATTAACCCGAATACTGAGGTTCTCGTTTAGAAAAAAACAGTTGGCTCCGAGGTGCATGTCACTCGGGAGTAAGCTTGGTGAAGCAACCGTGCAAAGCTTCAAATGGGTGAATCACGACCCTAGGAGAGTTTTCTCAGAAGCAAGCCCCATTGCCAGCAACTGAGTTTACTCCCAGTTAAAGGATCATGCCCAGGCCAGCCTAGGGGAGTCTGCCCCCCCCCACATGATGAACTCTGTGCATGTGTGCCCACAGAAAAGGCTCTGAGTGCCACCTCTGGCACCCGTGCCATAGGTTCGCCACAACTGCCCTAGGGTGGTCAACTCCACTGCTGGACAACTCCCACTGTAAAAAAATTAATTCTGATATCCAGCCATTAAGTCTGTAATTTATACCCGTTCTAGTGAGCCCTGTCCTCTGCTGCCCACAGGAACAGCTCCCGGCCCTCCCCTAAAAACTGAAAGGGAGAAATCTGGTGCCCCCTCAACTTCCTTTTCTCATATGGAGTATTCCCAAATGCCTTTCCTCACAGGGCTTGTAATTGATCATCCTCGCTCCCCTCTGCGCCCGCTCCATCCTGTCTACATCCTATTATTCTGATCATTACTATTTAATGTTGTTAGCTATCACAGCTGGCAGTTCTTTAGTTGGTTGTTGGCCTTTCATCACGCTTCGAGCCTCACCCAGAGGCCTAGGATGCGGTGTTTGTGCGGATCGCAGCAGGGCTGCCTTCTGAATCCGACAGAGGTCGATTCTGTGGATTTGAAGATGCCTCAAGTGCCGCTTGAGTGTTTTCGGAGTGGCGCCCAGGGTGCCGATTACCACTGGGACGACTTCGCTTTGTGCCAAAGTCACTGAATCTCAACTTGCAAATCGTGGTATTAAGCGACCTTCTCGTGTTCTTTTTCAATGACCCTGCTGCCACTGGGTACTGCTATGTCGATGATGGTCACTTCCTTGTCGTCCATCACATAAGAACATAAGAACATAAGAACTAGCCTGCTGGATCAGACCAGAGTGCATCTAGTCCAGCTCTCTGCTACTCGCAGTGGCCCACCAGGTGCCTTTGGGAGTTCACCTGCAGGAGGTGAAAGCAATGGCCTTCTGCTGCTGCTGCTGCTCCTGAGCACCTGGTCTGCTAAGGCATTTGCAACCTCAGATCAAGGAGGATCAAGATTGGTAGCCATAGATCGACTTCTCCTCCATCAATCTGTCCAAGCCCCTTTTAAAGCTGTCCAGGTTAGTGGCCATCACCACCTCCTGTGGCAGCATATTCCAAACACCAATCACACGTTGCGTGAAGAAGTGTTTCCTTTTATTAGTCCTAATTCTTCCCCCCATCATTTTCAGTGAATGCCCCCTGGTTCAAGTATTGTGAGAAAGAGAGAACAATTTCTCTCTGTCAACATTTTCTACCCCATGCATAATTTTATAGACTTCAATCATATCCCCCCTCAGACGTCTCCTCTCCAAACTAAAGAGTTTGACACTGTGATGTCTGTTATTATGTGCCAACACTTGGTCTGTTTAGATTCAAAAGTCTCACGAGATCTTTCTGTGACCTTCTCTGGACAATGTTCCCCCCGATTTTTAGCTGTCCCAATGTTATACTTTTTGCATAAATTCCAGTGGATCATCTTGGCCACTGAGCTGTGCCTCTGCTTGTACTCAGTCTGGGCAATCTTTTTGCAGCAGCCGAGTACATGATCTACTGAGTACGTCAGCTTCCTTGCAGCAGCTGAGTACGTCGGCTTCCTTGCACAATCTGTATATTGTATCATCCGAGGACTTTTCAATTCTGACTGTGAACATATTTGTTCTAATGGCTTGCTCTTTAGCAGCTAAAATCAAGGATTCAGTTTCCTTTTTCAGAGTTCCAGCTGTTAACCACAGCCAGGTCTTTACTATTATTATTTAGAACTCCTAGGCCAACCTTCCCCTTTCCGGCTCAGCACAGCTCACAAAAGTAATACAATTAAAATTATGAGCAAGTATCAATCATTAAAATACCAATTGTAAAACGTTGGTGCCAAAAAAAATTCAGAATTAAGACTGGAATTAAAAAACAGCTATAATATCCACATAGAGTGGAGAAGTGAAAAGTCAGCCAGAGTGCTGCCTTCCAAAATAATTCCATAAATCATAGAATCATAGAGCTGAAAGAGACCCCAAGGGCCATCCAGTCCAACCCTCTGAGATGCAGGAACCACAAAATCAAAGCACTCCTGACAGATGGCCATCCAGCCTCTCTTTAAAACCCACCACAGAAGGAGACTCCACCACACTCCCAGGCAGTGAATTCCACTGTCAAACAGCCCTTCCTGTCAGGAAGTTTTTCCTGATGTTTAGGTGGAATCTCTTTTCCTTCACCTTGAACCCATGACTCCTGGTTCTAGTCCAGTGGTGGTGAACCTATGGCACGGGTGCCAGGGGTGGCACTCAGAGCCCTCTCTGTAGGCACGCACAAACAGAGTTCATCATGTGGGAGGGGGGTGGACCCCCCCCACACACACATCTAGGCTGGACTGGGTGTGATCCTTTACCTGGAAGTATGCTCGGTTGCTGGCAATGGGGCTTGCTTCTGAGTAAACCCTCCTAGGATCGTGATCCACCCATTTGAAGTGTTGCACGGTTGCTTCGCCAAGCTTACTCCTGAGTAACGTGTGCCTTCGAGCCAACCGTTTTTTCTAAACTAAAACCTCAGTATTCAGGTTAAATTGCCGTGTTGGCACTTTGCGATAAATAAGCGGGTTTTGGGTTGCAATTTGGGCACTCGGTCTCGAAAAGGTTCGCCATCACTGCTCTAGTCTCTGGAGCCGCAGAAAACAAGCTTGCTCCATCACCAACACGACATCCCTTCCGATATCTATACATGGCTACCGTGTCACCTCTTAACCTTCTCTTCACCAAACTGAACATCCCCAGCTCCCTAAGTCTCTCCTCGTTGGGCACGGACTCCAGACCTTTCGCCATTTCAATGCAACCAGCGCATCCCATCTGCTGCAGAAAGAAACATGAGCTTGCAAGCCATATTAATTATTCATGGATCGTCCATCCCTTTTGAAGAGAGGTTGCACCTGAATCACCCCCAGGTGTGGCCTGACCAATGAAGAAGAAGAGTTTTGGATTTATATCCCCCCTTTCTCTCCTGCAGGAGACTCAAAGGGGCTGACAATCTCCTTGCCCTTCCCCCCACCCAACAAACCCCGTGAGGTGGGTGGGGCTGAGAGAGCTCCGAGAAGCTGTGACTAGCCCAAGGTCACCCAGCTGGCATGTGTGGGAGTGCACAGGCTAATCTGAATTCTCCAGATAAGCCTCCACAGCTCAGGCGGCGGAGCTGGGAATCAAACCCGGTTCCTCCAGATTAGATACACGAGCTCCCAACCTTCTATGCCACTGCTGCTCTTGAAGCATACATCATACATATTGTGTAAAGGGGGGGGGGGGGCACAGAGAGTTTGTTGTACTGTGGCAGACAATAGGACCACATAGAAATGGATCACACCGGTCGTATTGACCTGAAAGGTCTACTTGGAAGCTGGATACGCCAGAGGCTCGCTTCCGTGTTGCGAATACCAGAAACCTCTCGCCGCTTGTCCGTTCACGCCCGCGAGCTAAAAGCCAGCCTTCAGGGCACGCACAACAGCTGTAGCGGCACGTCGAGTCCGCCGGTCGATGTCACTAGGAATTAATCAGCAGCTTCCACGAATCGGTTCATCCGCACAGCTCGCTCGCTCGCTGGCGCTGGCAAATGCAATCGGGCGCTCGGCTGACTGCTTTGAGCAGGGAGCCAAATATCTCCATGGAAATAAAGAAGCAGAGAGCTCCACAATGTACTCAGCAGAAGGGACGGGAGAGAGGAAAGCTCTGGCAATTATCTGTCCGCCTCTTTGCAATGCAGAGAGGAGGAGGAGGGGTAGTTTGGATTTATATCTCCCCTTTCTCTCCTGTAAGGAGACTCAAAGGGGCTTAGAGTCTCCTTTCCCATTTCCCCCACCCCAACAAACACCCTGTGAGGTGCGTGGGGCTGAGAGAGCTCCGAAGAACTGTGACTAACCCAAAGTCACCCAGCTGGCGTGTGTTGTGAGTGCACAAGCTACTCTGGTTCACCAGATAAGCCTCCACAGCTCAAGTGGCAGAGAGGGGAATCAAACCCCAGACTAGAGTGCACCTGCTCTTAACCACTACACCAATTGGCCATGCTGGCAGGGGCTGATGGGAATTGTAGTCCATAACAACTGGAGTGCCAAAGGTTCACCACCACTGCACTACACCTTCCTTCAGAGCCACCGCCAGATGCTCCAGAGGCAGCACGAGGGTGGGGGTCAGCGCAGCAGCCGGCCAGAATTCTCCCCTCCCCCACTGGCCACGGGCACCTGGCTGTTTCTGCCTTCAGCTACACAGGTCGACACCCTAGAGAAGTGGGTTCCGTGCTCCCCCCGCCCCAAAGCATTCCAAGCAGCCAGATCCCTTCCCCTTTACCTGCTGCAGGAGTACAAGCATTAAGCACTGCCTGCGACGTCAGCAGATATTTTGCCAGCGTGGCGTAGTGGTGAAGAGAAGATGGATTCTAATCTGGAGAACAGAGTTTGATTCCCCACCCATACACCTGAGCGGCAGAGGCTTATCTGGTGAACCAGATGTGTTTCCGCACAGTTCGAGATGGGAAGAGAAGAAGAGTTTGGATTTATATCCCCCCCTTACTCTCCTGCAGGAGACTCAAAGGGGTTTACAATCTCCTTGCCCTTCCCCCCTTACAACAAACACCCTGTGAGGTGGGTGGGGCTGAGAGAGCTCCGAGAAGCTGTGACTAGCCCAAGGTCACCCAGCTGGCGTGTGTGGGAGTGCACAGGCTAATCTGAATTCCCCAGATAAGCCTCCACAGCTCAGGCGGCAGAGCGGAGAATCAAACCCGGTTCCTCCAGATTAGATACACGAGCTCTTAACCTCCTACGCCACTGCTGCTCCTTTCCCTTTACCTGCTGCAGGAGTACAAGCATTAAGCACTGCCTGCGACGTCAGCAGATATTTTGCCAGCGTGGCGCAGCGGTGTAGAGCAGGTGGATTCTAATCTGGAGAACTGGGTTTGATTCCCCATCCATACACCTGAGCGGCAGGGGCTTATCTGGTGAACCAGATGTGTTTCCGCACTCCTACATTCCTGCTGGGGACCTTGGACTAGTCACAGTTCTCTCTGGACTCTCTCAGCCCCACCTCCCTCCCAAGGTGTCTGTTGTGGGGAGAGGAAGGGAAAGAAGCTTGTGAGCCGCCTTGAGTCTCCTCACAGGAGAGAATGGTGGGGATGAATCCCAACTCTTTTTCGTCTTCTTCTACACAACAGACCAGCTGCTCTGAAGTCCAGTCCACCATAATAATCAAGGCAGGTGTACGACAGGTACTGTCACAAATATTACACCCATGCGTACTGCAACTCACTAGGTGAGTCTCATTTCAACATTATCTTTCTATCACAAATAACAAAAAAAAATTTTTTTCCTGGTTAGTACACCGTCAGGTACGGCTATAAAACCTCTAGATTAGGACTGCCGAAATAAAAACCTAATCTAGAGGTTTTATAGTCATACCTGACGGTATACTTATTAGAAAAAAAATTTTTTTGTATATTTGTGATAGAAACATAATGTTGAAATGCTACTCACCTAGTGCTGTGAAGTCCAGTAGCAGGGTCACCGCCTAGGTTAGAACCACCTGCTAGGAACTGGGCTCAAGAGATCAACTCAGAGCCACCCGCGGGAGAAGGCACGGCCCCGTTCTGCTGAGCCGAGATGCTAATCCTCTCCAGTAAAGCAGAAAAGACGGGATCAGAAAAGACAAAGAGGCCAGATATACCCTGCATACTGGTTTGCTAGGCTCTCTCCGCAAACTCTGGCACATCCAGGAGGCAACTGATCCGGCATTGCTCTGCCCACCCTTCTTGGAAAAGCAAGCCAGCGGGTTGAAGAACGGACCCCCCAAAATGAGCCAGCCACGGATGGCTGGCAGGACACCGACGTTATTTCGATCAGCAAAAAGTGTTTTTGGATGCATCAAATGAGAGCCAATGTGGTGGAATGGTTAAGAGCAGGTGCACTCCAACCTGGAGAACCAGGTCTGATTCCCCGCTCTGCCACTTGAACTGTGGAGGCTTATCTGGTGAACCAGATTAGCTTGTGCACTCCAACACATGCCAGCTGGGTGACCTCGGGCTAGTCACAGCTTTTTGGAGCTCGCTCAGCCCCACCCACCTCACAGGGTGTTTGTTGTGAGGGGGGAGGGAAAGGGGGGTATAAATCCAAATTCTTCTTCTACTACTCCTTTGACCCTTGACCCTTGCTTTTCTCAAATGGAAAGAGTCTCAAAGCGACTTACAAACACCTTCCCTACAACAGACACCTTTTGAAGGAGGTGGGGCTGAGAGAGTTCAGAGGATTGTGGTAAAAACCAACTAAGTGGTTTCTAGATCAAATCAAGCCTGAACTCTCTCTAGAAACAACGACGACTAAACGGAGGATGTCTCACTTTGCTTACGTAATCAGAAGAGTCACTGTAAAAGATAATACTAATTTCTGTTCACAATACTAGAACCAGGGGGCATACATTAAAAATGCTGGGGGAAGATTAGGACTAATAAAAGGAAACACTTCTTCACGCAACGTGTGATTGGTGTTTGGAATATGCTGCCACAGGAGGTGGTGATGGCCACTAACCTGGATAGCTTTAAAAGGGGCTTGGACAGATTATGGAGGAGAAGTCAATCTATGGCTACCAATCTTGATCCTCCCTTGATCTGAGATTGCAAATGCCTTAGCAGACCAGGTGACCAGGAGCAGCAGCAGGAGAAGGCCATTGCTTTCACATCCTGCATGTGAGCTCCCAGAGGCACCTGGTGGGCCACTGCGAGTAGAAGAGCTGGACTAGATGGACTCTGGTCTGATCCAGCAGGCTCTTTCTTATGTTCTTATAATAATGCAAGGAAAAGTTGAAAGCAGCAGGAGAGGAGGAAGATCAACATCCGATGGATGCAGTCGATAAAGGAAGCCATGGTCCTCGGTTTGCAAGACCTGGATGTTAATGATACCATTTTGGAGGATACTGATTCAGGGTCGACAGGGGTCAAAAGCGACTCGACAGCGATTAATGGTCACACAATGATTTTGCTGCACAAGTCACCTCCAAAACGGCAGGGGCAGTTCCCGAAGCTTCCGGAAGGTTCTCATCGTCACTGAGCATCACGTGAAAGCAGAACGTGTTTCCTCGGAAACCACTCAACAGTTCTACGGCATTTGCCAAGCTGCTGTTCCTAGCAGGCTAGATCCATCCTTGGCGGTTCTTGTTTCCGAAAAACACTTTTTAGAAGAAGAGTTTGCCAGCGTGTTGTAGTGGTTGAGAGCAGGTGCACTCTAATCTGGAGAACAGGGTTTGATTCCCCGCTCTGCCACTTGAGCTGTGGAGGCTTATCTGGTGAACTAGATTAGTTTGTGCCCTCCAACACATGCCAGCTGGAGAGCCAGAGTTGGACATCCCTGGTCTAGAGGTCCTTAGGAGATTCTGAGCAACAGTGGGTGGGTTACTTTCCAGGGAACCTATGGTCTAAAGGAGTTTCCCAGCAAGTAAAGGCACCAGCAGTGGCATAGTGGTTAAGAGCAGGTGCATTCTGATCTGGAGGAACTGGGTTTGATTCCCCGCTCTGCCGCCTGAGCTGTGGAGGCTTATCTGGGGAATTCAGGTTATCCTGTGCACTCCCACAAACGCCAGCTGGGTGACCTTGGGCTAGTCACAGTTCTTTGGAGCTCTCTCAGCCCACCTACCTCACAGGGTGTTTGTTGTGAGGGGGAAAGGAAAGGGAGATTGTAAACCCCTTTGAGTCTCCTAACAGGAGAGAAAGGGGGGATATAAATCCAACTCTTCTTTATACCCCAGCTTTCCCTTCCTCTCCCCACAACAGACACCTTGTGAGGTAGGTGGGGCTGAGAGAGCTCTGAAGTACTGTGTCTAGCCCAGCAGGAATGTAGGAGTGTGGAAACACATCTGGTTCACCAGATAAGCCTCTGCCCCTCAGGTGGAGGTGTGGGGAATCAAGCCCGGTTCTCCAGATTAGAATCCACCTGCTCTTAACCAGTACACCACGCTGGCTCTTTTAGATGGCTAGCGTTAGACGGCAAGAAGTAGGCGGAGCATTTTGCCAAACAGTCTTTGTCACGCAGGAGGGTTAAACCCTGTCATTGTGCTTTTTGCCGAAGCAGGACCAACCTGGTTACAGTCCAGGGGCAGAAAGGAACCGGCAATCCTTGACCGCAGTCGAGACGCAAAGCATGTTGCGGTGGCTTGTCTCTGAGAAGCTCAGCCCCGCGCAACACTCTTCCCCAGCGCAACTTCTTCATCTGATATCTGCCCTTTGCACAACTGGGGGATTTCGAGTCCCGTTTCCTCGTTTGGTTCTGCTGGTTTTGGCCAAGGAGGAAGTAGGAGGTGGCCAAGGCGGGCAAGCAAGCAGCAAAGCAAAGGGGGTGAAACTAGACCAGCAAAGCAAAGGGGGTGAAACTAGACCAATTGGCCATGCTGGCAAGGGCTGATGGGAATTGTAGTCCATAACATCTGGAGTGCCAAAGGTTCGCCACCACTGAACTAGACCTTGGAAGATGCCGTGGGGCAGCCAAGGACCAAACCGGAGACTTCAGACCGAGAGTTCTCCAGACAACTCAAGACTCTGCGTGCGTCAAATACTGTCGGTCTCAGAGGACGACCAATAGCCCTCTGCCGGCTCTCTGCTTTCTGCAACTTCTCCCATGAGCCCCAGTCTTAGGAGGAGGGCAGCCCAAATGGTCAAAGGTCTGGAATCCATGCCCTACGAGGAGAGACTTGGGGAGCTGAGGATGTTTCGTTTGGTGAAGAGAAGATTAAGGAGCGACATGATAGCCCTGTTTAGATATTTGAAGGGATGTCATGTTGGTGAGGGAGAGAGCTTGTTTTCTGCTGCAGCAGAGACTGGGACCAGGAGTGATGGGTTCAAGGTGAAGGAGAAGAGATTCCACCTAAACATCAGGGGAAAACATCCTGACTGTCAGGGCTGTTTGACAGTGGAATGCACTACCTCAGAGTGTGGTGGAGGTTTTTAAAGATGGCCATCTGTTGGGACTGCTTTGATTGCGTGTTCCTGCATTGCAGGGGTTGGACTGGATGGCCCTTGGGGTCTCTTCCAACTCTATGACCCTATGGTTCCTGGACCATTTGGTACCCCACTTGTCTTGAAGCATCTGCCCACCGCCCACTAAAGGCGGTCCAGCCCGGCAAGGAAGCCACAACGGTCACCTCTCGATGGCTGCTTGCGGGCAGCACGGGCACCAGGAGGCTCTTGCGGTCATCCTGTCTGTGGCCTTGTTGGAGATGGCCAATTGGCCACAGCATGAACAAGATGCTAGACCACAGGGGCTGATGGTCTGATTCAGTGGGGCCAGTGGGGCGCGGTGGTGAAGAGCAGCAGACTCTAATATGGAGAACTGGGTTTGACTTCCCACTCCTCCGCATAAGCAGTGGACTCCAATCTGGAGAACTGGATTTGTTTCCCTGCTCCTTCACATGAGCAGCAGACTCTAATCTGGAGAGCTGGGTTCGATTCCCCACTCTTCCGCACAGGGGCGTAACGAGGCAGCCCTGGGCAAACTGTAGCCCTGGGCAAAACCTGAGTTGGATGCCCCCCCCCCCCCCATGGGCGGCCACTCCACCATGACCAAATTTTTTTTGCACCAGGACATTGGTGCCTGCAGGGGGTGCATTTTTAGACATACCAGCACCACAATTTCAGCATATCATCAGGAGACTGTCCTTATGCTACTCTCCAAGTTTGGTGAGGTTTGGTTCAAGGAGTCCAAAGTTATGGACCCTCAAAGGGGGTGCCCCATCCCCCATTCTTTGCTAAGGAGATGGGGGCTACCCTTTTGAGGGTCCTTTAACTTTGGGACTCCCCTTGAACCAAATCTGCACCCTCAAACCTTCAGTTGCCATCATGACAGTCTCCAGATTTGATACCCTGAAATTTTGGTGCTGGGATATCAGTCTCAAGAATGCCCCTCTCCTGCAAGAACATCCCTAATATTGCCTAAGCAATCCTTTTGTTCTGCATTGAGTTTTCTGCATTGCTGTCAATGGGGTTTCAGGTTGGGGCAGCTATTTCTGAAGGCACAGTCTCAAAACTTTCAGGGTCTCATCAAGAGACTGCTCTAATGATACCCCCCTGAGTTTTTTTAGTGCAGTTTGGTTCAGGGGGGCCAAAGTTATGGACCCTCAAAACTGTAGCCCCCATCTCCTATTAGCTCCCATTGGAAACAATGGGGGATAGGGGCACCCCCTTTGGGAGTCCATAACTTTGGACTCTCTGAACCAAACCTCACCAAACTTGGGGGGTAGCATGAGGACAGTCTCCTGGTGATACGCTGAAATTTTGGTGCCGCTAGCCTAAAAACCGCGCCCCCTGCAGGCCAAAAATGGAAAACCACTAAAATACCCAAAAACGAACCCAGCATTTTGATGCCCCCCACAAGGTGATGCCCTGGGCAGCTGCCCACCTTGCCCAATGGGCATTACGCCAGTGCTTCCGCATGAGCTGTAGACTCCAATCTGGAGAACTGGATCTGTTTCCCTGCTCCTCCACATGACCAGCAGACTCTAATCTGGAGAGCCAGGTTCGATTCCCCACTCCTCGCCATGACTGGCAGACCTTAACCTAGAGAGGTGGTATTCAAAGGCATAAAGACATGGAAAAACAGTGTGGCGCAGTGACTAAAAGCCAAATATCGGCCTTGCATCAAAACGTACCAAGGGATTTGGGCCCGCGAGCACTCTCTCAGCCTAGCCTACCTCACAGGAGTGTTGTGAAGATAAGATTTGGAAGGGAGAGCCCTGGAAACACTGCAGAGAAAGGGGGTTGTGATGAAGACAAGGAAGCCGCACAGATGGTGTCCAGGTCCGAGGAGAAGCTGCGCCGCTTCCATACCATCTGGGTCCTCCTCCCATCCCAATCCACAGCGGTCCCGAAGAAGCCCTCCTCGGCCATGTTCGGAAGCAAAAGGGGCCAACACCATTCAGGTCCTGCAGGCAGACCTCCCCAAAGCCCTCCACGAAGCCTGGTCCGGCCAGCCAGCCACCCGGGGAGCCCTGTGGAACTCACCGCCACTGGAGGCCGTTCTTGCCCAGGGGCTGCAGAGGCTGCCCCCCCCCCCCCCGGCTCTGAAGCACTCCTAGCCCCGCCCTCCCCTACCAGATCCCTGCTACGGAAAAGGCCGAAGTCTGACACGGAAGACGCAGCAGCCAGGCTACACGTGTCGCCCTCTTCACACAAGACGAGGGTCTGTGTTGCGCCAGAAAGGCCGGGTTCGGGCTGGCGGCCCGCCGGGAAATGCCGGCCGCCGGTCTACCTCGCAGGGCTGTTAGGAAGCTGGGGGGGGGGAGACGGACCTGAAGCGGGGCGAGTCCTTGAGGCACTCCTCGAAGTCGACGGCGACCCTCATCGCGGCGCCTCCTGCGACCCTCTCGGCGGAGGTTGGGCGGGGCTCGGCTTTCCGGGGGGGAGGAGCGAAGGAGCGCCCCGTCAGAGCGTCCCTAGGCGATTGCCACTCCCGGCAGCCAATCGGGAGAAGGCGCCGTCGACGCCCGCCTTCGCCAGACCGCCCCCTCCCGCCAGCCAAAGGCGTGTGAGAGAGGCGGCCGCCTGGACCAATCGCCGGTTGCCTTTCTGCCCGGGGGAGGCCGTTTCTGAGAGAGGCGTCCGGCTTGTGTCACGTGGCGCCTCTCAACCTATCCCGACGCACTTTGGGAGAGGCTTCTGGCGTCAGCGCTCGCCGACTCAACGTGGGCGTTAGGAAAGGGGCGGGGTTTGGCCGTGAAGCAAGCCCCGCCCCTTGCTCTCTACTGAGCCGGGAGGCGTGTCTGTGTTGGACAGGCGTGTACACGTGTGAATGCAACAAGCCAGCTAGAGATCCTGTCCAAGAACGCCGCCATAGGGGAGCTGATCTGGGTTGCCTGGAGATCCAATTGCAAGAGCGGGAGATCTTCAGGGGCCACCTGGAGGCGGGTTTGCCTGGACGTTGGCAACCCTTTCCCCCCCCCCCCCCACCTCCCCCAGGCTCAAAATCTTCCTGAATTTCCCTGTGAAAAAGGCAGCGGCTCCACCTTTCAAGTGAATGGAGGCCATTGGGGGAGGGGGGGATCCAGGCTGCAGAGAAGCAGAAGGATTCCTTCTTTTTCTTGTTCCGATCTTACCTCCCTTTCTGTCAAGGAACTCCATCTATGTGTAACCCATGTCATTTTAATACTTGTTTTTTCTTTTTGAATGTTAGAAGAACCAGGAGAGTTTAGATTTACACCCCACCTTCCCCTCCCTGGAGAGCCAGGGGGATGTAGTGGTTAAGAGCAGGTGGGTTCTAATCTGGAGAACTGGGGTTGGTTCCCCACTCCTCCACCTGAGAGGCAGAGGCTTACCTGGTGAACCAGATGTATTTCCACACTTCTACATTCCTGCTGGGTGACCTTGGGCTAGTCACAGTTCTTTGGAACTCTCTAAGCCCCACCCACCTCACAAGGTGCCTGTTGTGGGGAGAGGAAGTAAAAGGAGCTTGTAAGCCACCTTGAGTCTCATTGCAGGAGAGGAAGGTGGAGTATAAATCCAAGCTCTTCTTCCTGTAAGGAGACTCGCAGTGGCTTACAAGCTCCTTTCCCTTCATCTCCCCACAACAGACACCTTGTGAGGTAGGTGGGGCTGAGAGAGTTCTGAGAGAACTGTGACTAGGCCAAGGTCACCCAGCAGGCTTCATGTGTAGGAGCAAGCAAACAAATCCAGTTCACCGGATAAGAGCCCACCACTGAAGTGGAGGGGTGTAACCCAGGTTCTCCAGCATCTCAGGAATCCAACCTGGCACCACTGGCTACCATGCCAAGGGATACTTTAGAGCCTAGGGAATAGGAGCAGTTGGTAAGTTCGCTCCTATATTACCAACTGCAACAGCCCCACTCCTCTCTGTCAATCCAACCTGCAGCAGCAGAGGGAAGCCCCAGAGCTTGACTGCAGGAATTGGATCATTTCCTTACAGGCCAAAACTGGAGAAAAACCTGCAGCTGCCACCAAAGAAGAGCAGATGGGAAAGAAACTGCCCTGCGCTTCTAATATTTTAGACTCCTTCCCTTCTTTTATTATTGGGCACTGATGGTAGCTGTTATTGTCCTGCGTGCCTTTCCTGAAGAGCACTGAAAATCCCTGATACATCAGCTGTGCTATATTCATAACCACTATATTCATAACCACTATATGATCCTCTGAAGATGCCAGCCACAGATGCAGGCGAAACGTCAGGAGAGAATGCTGCTAGAACACGGCCATACAGCCCGGAAACCACACAGCACCCCAGTGATTCCGGTCGTGAAAGCCTCCGACAATACACTATGATTTAGTTTTAATTGCAGTTGTAAAGTTGTTGCATTCATAGTAAACGTGTGTGACCGTGAACGTTGTTCTTCCTGTTGAAGCAACTTCTCATTCCTTTAAAAAGGCACAAGGTGCTCTCATTTTATTTTTTAATGATAATTTGTTCAATTAATTTTCAGAGTATAATTGACAAAAAAAAATAGAGAAATATGAAATGAGGGGAAAAAAAGAAAATTTTCATGATGAACAAAGACAGAACTCAGAGATAAAAAGTAGTACAACCACCCAAGAACTGTATAGATATAGCCGTAACACATTGGATCTTGAAATATTAAACCTAGTATTACCAGAAAAACTATTACAAAGTCTTAAAATGTGCTGCCTTGTATCTACTACTAGCTGTGGAGCATCATCACTAAACAAACTTTTATATCTTAGAGAATTAATAACCATCCAGGTATTATTATTTTTACATAACTGATTCAGCTTCAAATAAGTAGCAAAAGTTCCTGTTTCTCATCCAATTCACGTTTTGATTATCTATTTACAAGGTCCGTTACGCAGTTGAGCACATTCTCTGATTTTATCTTCCCAAAGTTCTCTTCAGATTTTTATCGGTTTCCCAACAGGATGCCATTATCACTCTTGCTGCAGTTCATAAGTGCCAACATAGTTCATTAAGCTAATGTACTGCCATTTTATTGATTTCAAATCCTCCCCCCCTCCCCCACAAGTTCCCAATGGAGGCTTGTGTAGCCAGGGATATGCTGGTTACAAGAACATTGAATTCTTCTCTAATCTACCCTCTTAACTACATATGACAGAGGCTGACCATCACACAGAAGGGCATAGTGAAGAAGAAGAGTTGGATTTATATCCCTCCTTTCTCTCCTGCAGGAGACTCAAAGGGGCTTACATTCTCCTTTCCCTTCCCCTCCACACAACAAACACCCTGTGAGGTGGGTGAGGGCGAGAGAGCTCCGAAGAACTGTGACTAGCCCAAGGTCACCCAGCTGGCATGTGTTGGAGTGCACAGACTAATCTGGACATTCCAGTGGACATTGGAGTCCAGACCTTAGAGGCTGTGACCAGTGAATGCCAAAATCGAAGTCGGGTAGCAGCTTGTAAACAGCAGATATTTGCAGGCGTCCCTGACACGACGCCCTGGCACCCACTTAGGTTATCGGGGCGGTCGGGGGGGGGGGGGTGTTGTAAGGCAGGGCTGGTTATTGTCTGCCCTCATTAAATCCAACAGCCTTTGGATGCTTTTTTTAATCTTGTAGCATCTGGCCCGAGGAAGAGTCCTGTGCAACTCAAAAGCGTCCACATTTTTGTGCGTTGCGGCAACGAAGAGCTAGAGAGCGTGAATTGGAAAAAACAGGTAACGGATACCTTGTTGGGCGGCAACATTGTACAGTCACCTCCAGAATATGAGAAATTCCAGGCGGTTTCTACTAATCTTTCTAAAAGGGGCTTCAGTTATTACGGGTTTAGAAGCTTTGTATGGAGCACAGGGAGGACTGTGAGTACATGTGACGCGGCGGCCAAGAAAGCCAATGTGATTCTGGGCTGTATCAACAGGAGTCTAGTGTCAGGATCGAGGGATGTAATTGTACCTCTCTATTCTGCATTGGTTAGACCTCACCTGGAATACTGTGTACAGTTCTGGGCACCGCAGTTCAAGGATACTGGCAAGCTGGAACGGGTCCAGAGGAGGGCAACCAAAATGGTAAAAGGTCTGCAGTCCATGCCCTACAAGGAGAGACTTAGGGAGCTGGGGATGTTTAGTTGGTGAAGAGGTGACATGATAGTGATGTTTAGATATTTGAAGGGATGTCATGTTGGTGAGGAAGCAAGCTTGTTTTCTGCTGCTCCAGAGATGAGGACCAGGAACGACGGGTTCAAGATGAAGGAAAAGAGATTCCACCCAAACATCAGGAAAAACCTCTTGTAAGTGCTGCTCGACAATGGAATTCACTGCCTCCAAGATTGAATAACGTGGAAGAGCTGCAGTCAGGATGCCAGTTTCATGCCTTTTACATCAAACCCAAGCTGGGCCCTGTTTTTCTCTTGAACTCAACTGATACCATGTTTCCCCAAAAATAAGACAGTGTCTTATATTAATTTTTGCTCCCAAAGATGCGCTATGTCTTATTTTCAGGGGATGTCTTATTTTTCCGCTCCACAGCTGCATGCTCTGGTGTTCTGTTCGACGGGCACGCTTCCAAACAAAAACTTTGCCACGTCTTACTTTCGGGGGGATTGTTTTATATTTAGCACTTCAGCAAAACCTCTACTACGTCTTATTCTCAGGGGATTTCTTATTTTCGGGGAAACAGGGTATTTCCAGTCCACCTGAGACTAAATTGGGTTGCAATGTCAATCAATGGGATGAGACATGCATCTACCAGGCTGCGGCCACACAGCCCAGAAAACTCACAACCGCCAGTTGATTCTGGCCGCAAAAGCCTTTGACGATACATAGTGCGGTCCTTTCTTGAGCGAGGCTTCGTCCTGATGACTTCTGCTCGCATCTGTGGCTGGCATCTTCAAAGGCATGTGTCGGTAAGACGTGTTTCTCCTTTTTTATTGGGAGAAAGCCATAAGCTAGGAAAGTGAGCATTTCCTTTGCTTGCGCGCAAACACCGCTTCCAGACAAGACACGCGGTCCCCTTGCTGGGTCCAACCTTCACCAACCAGATGTTTGAAAAGGGAGTCAGCGTGGTGTAATGGTGAAGGATAGCAGACTCTAAACTGGAGAACTGGGTTTAAGTCCCCACTCCTCCACATGAGCAGAACACTCTTTTTCTGGTGAACCCGATTGGTTTGCCCACTCCTACACATGAAGCCTGCTGGGGTGACCTTGGGGCTGGTCACAGTTCTCTCAGAACTCTCTGGGGGGAGAGGAAGGGAAAGGAGTTTGTAAGCTGCTTCGAGAGTCCTTCTGGGAGAGAAAAGCAGGGTATAAATTTAAACTCCTCTTCTTCGGTTGCAGCATCCATTTATCGATTTTCAGCAAACAGCCAGTGCAAACACCCCCCCCCCTGCGCCCACTCCTACACAACGGAGAACTTTAAAAGGAGTTTTAGAATTTTATTCGACTTTGCGCACGCGCACAAATGGCAGACAATAAGTTACCTTAAATTAGAGCCGTAAAGCCGCACGGAGCTGTCCACAGACCGAACGTCACCCGAAAGGAAGGCATGAGAAGCCGAAGCAGAGCTTTCTACGCTCGGGAGTGTTTGCGCGTGTACGTGACCAGGGTGCGCGTGAAACCAAACCCTCGGCTCTCCTTGGCGGCCTGCCCCCCTCAAATCCGACACCGCTGCTTGGAGTCTGCGATGCGAAGGCCTTCACCCGCTCCCCGCCCAAATCCTGCTCGCGGCTTCTCAAATGGCGGTGCGTTCCCCAAGCCAGCTGGATCGGCCAAGCATGCTAACAGAGGAACAGAGGAGGCCAGCCGCTCTGAGAAGCAGACAAGCGTTTGGAAAGGTCTGAGAGAGCGTTTCCCCCCCCCCCCGCCCCCAGTGTGGATTGTCAGAGACGCCTTCCCTCCAGAGGCTGGAGAGAGCATGTGTCCGAGGGATGCTTTGAGCAGCGCATGGTCTAGAATGGAGCAGCATGATGGAAAAGCCACAAAGCAGGAGTCCAAACCCAAGCCCACCACAGATAGCAGAAGAGGACAAAGTGACACTGCAAAGCCAGACTCCAGTTATCCCACACCAAGCAAAGGGGGGGAGGGGCGCTCGGGAACCACTGAAGGCATGCAAAAAACCATCCTGCTTTTGTTTCGCTGCAAACGAGAACGCGGCTCCCTTCTCTCACGAGCTGGCGGAGCAAAAGAGCAATTGCGCCCTGCCGGCTTGCTAAATTCACAAAGGGGGAGGAGGGCTGGGAAATGCTACCAAAAAGGAAAACTACTCTACTGATCTAATCCCTTCTTTAGTAGAACTTGAAAACGGCGGAGAAGTTTGATACATGTGCAATTATCCTCGGCTGCATAGTTTGGCACATCGATGCCACCGGCCCTTCTGAATCATGCCACCGCTTAAAACAGAACAGAACACCCGAGTGACTGTTTCGCATGTTTCACAACCAGAAAGAGGAGCGACACGGATGTCCCACGGTCACCGACGCCAGGCCACGTCCTTCGGCAGGCGAGGAGAGGTCTTCTCTGCGAAGAGGAGCAGAGGGTAAGCCGGCTCGGCAGAGTTTCCGCCTGCCCGCCAGACCGGCTCCAAAGGTCCCCCCACCAGTCTGGGCAACAGAAAAGTTAGAACGGAGACCCTCCGCGGCCCTCGGGCCACGACTGCAGGGCAGCGAAGCTGTGGATACAGACGTATGGCCGGAGCGGCGGTTCCGAGTCCCGAGCAGACTTCTCAGCTGCGTGGAACGTTCTCAAGCGGGTCGGTAGGCGCAGGCACTGCAGAGAAGAGAAGAGCAGACATAGTTTTCTCAGGAGGGAACACTGGCCCGCCTCACAAAACGGCGGCGCCTCCTTGGGGCGGGGCAGCTGCCAGTCACCTGAACACAGCGGAAGAGAAACCCGACATTTCAAATGCTTGAAAAAGAAGCCCCCCGGATCCAGATACACCTGAGAACGTGCCTTGACTCAGGTGGGACCCAAGCCCAGACCCCTTCCAACGATCAGTAAGTCCACAAGAGTTCTGAGCGTCACCGAATTTAGACTTTATTTGGAATTTACAACGCAGCGGCTCCATTGTGCAGAATTTTGAATTTACTCAGATCCATGAAAGAACACGCGCTCAACGGGAAGGGGTTTAGAGCCCCCGCGTCCCGAACCGACAACATCTGCAACCAGCCCAAGATCAAAGGCACTGGCTGGTCGGGCCTTCCAGGCTCCTGACAGACCACCTGTGCCACAGGTAAGGAGGTAACATCCAACACCGAGGACCACCACGAGGAGCTGGCATGGAGTACCAGCTGCTCCTCGATTTCTCACCTGAAAACCCCAATTCTCCCCCCACAAATACGACCTGCTTCTCTGGACTCTGCTGGATGTTTTACAGGATTCAACAGTCTGATGTTCATATGGGAATTGTGCACAGGCGACGCTGCAGTTCTGTAAACTTAAGACCGGTGTGATGCTGCACAGGATTGTGTTGTTGAGTACCGACAAGAAGAGTTTGGATTTATACCCTGCCTTTCTCTCCTGTAAGTCGAGTCAAGGGGGCTTACAAATTTCTTCCCTTCCTCTCGCAACAACAGCCACCTCGTGAGGCAGGTGGGGCTGAGAGAGTTCGGAGAGGACTTGTGACTGGCCCAAGGTCACCCAACAGGCATCATGCGTAGGAGTGGGGAAACAAATCCAGTTCACCAGATGAGAGCCCGCCACTCACGTAAGGGAGTGAGGAAATGAACTTAGTTCACCAGATTAGACTCCACTGCTCTTAACCACTATGCCACACTGGCTCTCTGTTCACTGAAAACACGGGAGGACGAAAGACCCCCGGCGCTCCAAAGGACTGGAACCTTTAATTTAAAAAGTATGGATCTTGAAGGGATTGCTGAGCTGAGGAGGAAGTCCCACCTTCAAGCAGCCGAAATGCAGCTGATGAGCAAATGAAGACGGGAAGTGTTATGGTAGGAAGAAGAAGAAGAAGAGTTTGGATTTATATCCCCCCTTTCTCTCCTGTAGGAGACTCAAAGGGGCTTACAATCTCCTTGCCCTTCCCCGCTCACAACAAACACCCTGTGAGGTGGGTGGGGCTGAGAGCGCTCCGTAGAGCTGTGACTAGCCCAAGGTCACCCAGCTGGAATGTGCTGGAACGCACAAGCTAATCTGAATTCCCCAGATAAGCCTCCACAGCTCAGGCGGCAGAGCGGGGAATCAAACCCGGTTCCTCCAGATCAGAATGCACGTGCTCTTAACCACTACACCACTGCTGGAGCCTTTACTTGCTGGGAAACTCCCTTAGACCATAGGTTCCCTGGAAAGTAACCTACCCGCTGCTGCTCAGAATCTCCTGAGGACCTCTAGACGAGGGATGTCCAACTCTGGCTCTCCAGATGTTCACGGACTACAATTACCATCATCCCCTGCAGGAGATAATAGGAATCGTAGTCCATGAACATCTGGAGGGCCAGAGTTGGACACCCCTGGTCTAGACTTACTGCTGAGAAGCACTAGCAGAATAAGATTTGTAATTGGTTGACTGGCCGAACAACAAAGAGTGCTCGTCCATAGCTCATCTTTATCCTGGAGAGGGCTGTTCGACAGCAGAATGACTACCTCAGAGGGTGGTGGACTCTCCTTCTTTGGAGGTTTTTAAAGAGAGGCTGGATGGCCGTCTGTCGGGAGTGCTTTGATTGTGTGTTCCTACATGTCAGAGGGTGGGACTCTATGATTCTAAGAAATTAACTTCTAACCAGTCTGGCAACACCCATGCAGTCAAGCACATAGGGAAGAAATTAACAGAAACATCCCAGAGAAATAGATTGGATTAAACGAAACCAAAAAAAAAATCCTTTACAAAGGGTTTATTATAAAAAAATAGAGAGATCTAAAGGGGAAGGGGTGGTTGAATTCAAAAAGGGGTGGAGAAAGGCAAGAAAAAATAAACGGTAAAGCACACAGCAACAGGAATGCAGTGATATTCAAATGAAAAGAAATACAGTTGCACTAACTAGGCTAAACATGTTACTAATACTGTAGCTGGTTCCTCAGAGCTGGTGCAGAGTTCCTACACTAACAAGAAGGGGGCCTTAACCCCTACCTAACTTCCTATGTACCCAGTTTCCGCTGAAAACAGAAGGCTAGGGAAAATCTAAATATACAGATATGTTAAGGGGAGTTGGACCTAAAGCAGCTTCCTTTCTAAGACTGACAAGCGGATTTCTCCAATCCCATGCAAATCCCTCTCTCTGAGGCTGTGTCTGCCAATCAGAGCCATGTCGGCAGGGGCTGATGGGAATTGTAGTCCATGAACACTGGGCGGGCCAGAGTTGGACACCCTTATTTTTAAAGCTTCCCAGGTTCCTTCTCCAGCTCAGTTTCCAATTTGGGTTCAGTTCTGACCAATGAGAGACCTTCGTTTCTAGGCTCGGGATACATGGGAACATGTTCCGGGTACCGCTGAGAGGGAAGCTAAAAACACTGGAAAGTTCACCACTGCCGTTCCCGGGTGTGCCAAGCAGCAGCAGCTGTTGATGAGGCAACCGGGCTGATGCACCTCTGCAGGCCGGGCACAAAATCATAGAAAAGCAAAGTTGGAAGGCCATCAGTCCAAGCCTCTAAGTCAGGGGTCTTTAAACTATGGCCCTCCAGATGTTCATGGACTACAGTTCCCATCAGCCCCTGCTAGCATGGCCAAGTGGTAGGGCTCATGGGAATTGTAGTCTATGAACATCTGGAGGGCCGTAGTTTGAAGACCCCTGCTCTGTCAAGGAGAGAAATGCTTGTCAAATGCATCGTCCACTGGAACGAACCGCCTTCCCCATCAGGGCTTAGTTACAGAATCATAGAGTTGGAAGGGGCCAGACGTGCTGACCAACGTGGACCGCTTCCTCAAAGTAGGGCCAACCCAGAGCAGTGTTTCAAACCTTCCCAATGCCGCCACCCTTTAATGGCAGTTCCTACATGTTGTGGTGAATCAAACTCACATTTATCCATTTGACATGATGGAGAACAATTTGATGCAGAGAGTCTCAGGTGGCCCCTGCAGGTGTTTGCTCTGACTCCAAAGGGGTCGCGACCCAAAGGTTGAGAACCACCAATGGTTAGAGCATTCCCGACAAGCATTTTGTCCAACAAGCCAAAGCTGGAACACTGTCAAGAACAAAGAATGATATGGCAGCCAAGAAAGCCAATGCAATTCTGGGATGCATCAATAAGAGTATAGTGTCTAGACCAGGGGTCTGTAACCTGCAGTTCTCCAGATGTTCGTGGACTACAATTCCCATCATCCCCTGCCAGCATGGCCAATTGGCCATGCTGGCAGGGGCTGATGGGATTTGTAGTCCACGAACATCTGGAGAACTGCAGGTTGCAGCCCCCTGGTCTAGATCGAGGGAAGTAATTGTGCCTCTCTATTCTGCATTGGTCAGACCTCACCTGGAATATTGTGTTCGTTGATGGGCACTGCAATTTAAGAAGGATATTGACAAGCTGGAATGTGTCCAGAGGAGGGCAGCCAAAATGGGGAACGGTCTGGAATCCACGCCTTATGAGGAGAGACTTAGGGAGCTGGGGATGTTTAGTCTGGAGAAGCGAAAGTTAAGGGGGGACATGGCAGCTATGTTGAAATATTTGAAGGGATGTCCTGTTGGTGAGGGAGGCAAGCTTGTTTCCTGCTGCTCCAGAGACGAGGACCAGGAGTCATGGGTCCAAGGTGAGGAAAAAGGGATTCCACCAAAACATCAGGAAAAACTTTCTGACTGTCAGGGCTGTACAACAGTGGAATTCACTGCCTTGGAGAGTTGTGGAGTCTGGAGGTTTCTCTTTGCGTTTCTCTGTGGAATATTCATTGCCAGAATTCCTTCCCCGTATTATACAGTCTAAAAGGTCCCCCTGGCCCCCTCTCGCTGCCAACGTTGAGTGCTCATTCCCCTTGGCTACCTTTAAAAACCTTAATGTGTGCTGTTACACTCTTAGCAGCTGGTGGAGAATCCCTTTTATAAAACCCCTTCCCCTGTTAGGCCAGTAACAAGGTTTTCAAACAAAGGCTGGATGAACATATGTCGGGCGTGCTTTGATTGTGTGTTCCTGCATGGAAGTTGAACTTGATGGCCCTTACGGTCTCTTCCAACTCTATGATTCTATGATCCCAGACAAGCATTTGTCCAGTCACAGCTGGAAGACTGTCCATGAGGGGGAGCTCTTCACCTTCCCTTGATAACCAATTGCACTGCTGAGCTACTCTAAGTGTAGTCTGTCCCTTCCTGCCCGTAATGTGTCCCGGTTATTAAACATGGAGCTCCCGGCCCTCCGCGTTCTTATTCTACTGACATTCACCCGTCGACTTCTCAAGAGAGAGAGCTCAGTTTATTCAGGCAACTGACGATTCCGGCAGAGAATTTGTTTAAAAGGAGGGGGAGACAGAGGAGAGGCTGGGAAGAGAAAGGTCTTTCCCTCTCCAAATTGATGTATTTAAGAGGCAGGTGGACTCAATCAAAGGTGAAGAAGATGGATACATTCCACCTGGGGGATGCTGCATCTGGAATGCAAACGTGAAAAGCGGGATCAGAAGGCAGACACCTGCCGGCATTCCACGTTCTGCCGCCCCACAGTTCAGGTGCACAAACGCAGACCCTGAGCTGGAGCAGAGAGCACTCAGGGGCATCCCGCACAATCCCTACAAGCTGGTTGTGGTGGGCTTTCCGGGCCGCGTGGCCGTGGTCTGGTAGAAGATCTTGTTCCGAATGTTTCGCCTGCGTCTGTGGCTGGCATCTTCAGAGGTGTATCACAGAGGGAAGTCTGTCGCACGCTGTGTCCAGTGAGAAGGGAATTCTCACTGCACACAACGTGTAACAGACTTCCCTCTGTGGTACACCTCTGAAGATGTCCGCCACCGATGCAGGCGAAACATTGGGAACAAGATCTACCAGACCACGGCCACGCAGCCCAGAAAGCCCACCACAACCAGTTGAGTTCGGCTGTGAAAGCCTTCAACAAACCCTACAGACCCAGGGGAAAATCAGAATCGCTCTCATAGAATCATAGAGTAGGAAGGGGCCATACAGGCTATCTAGTTTTCTTAATTAAATTTATATCCCGCTCTATCCCCGAAGGGCTCAGGGTGGCTCACGACATAAAAAACATAGGATCGATAATACCATTAAAATAACAATACAATTATTTAAAAAACAGTAAAAAAATTCCAACACCTAATAAATAACAACAGATGGATTATAAATAATAAATATCCCCATCACCCCTTCTCCCACCCCCCCACCCCGCCCCCGAAGGCCGAAAGGAGATGGTCTTACATCATTCAATATGGTTGGATGGATGGGAAAGCCAGGTCTTGCAGGCTCTGCGGAATTGCGATTGCTCCCGCAGGATTCTGACCTCACCTGGTACCTTGTTCCACCAGGATGTAAAAGCCCTTGCTCTTGTGGAAGCCAGGATGTCCCTCGGGCCGGGAATTGTCAAAAGGTTCTCACAATACTAGAACCAGGGGGCATTCATTGAAAATGCTGGGGGGAAGAATAAGGACTAATAAAAGGAAACACTTCTTCACGCAACGTGTGATTGGTGTTTGGAATATGCTGCCACGGGAGGTGGTGATGGCCACTCACCTGGATAGCTTTCAAAAGGGCTTGGACAGATTTTTGGAGGAGAAGTCGATCTATGGCTACCAATCTTGATCCTCCTTGATCTGAGATTGCAAATGCCTTAGCAGACCAGGTGCTCGGGAGCAGCAGCAGCAGCAGAAGGCCATTGCTTTCACATCCTGCATGTGAGCTCCCAAGGGCACCTGGTGGGCCACTGCGAGTAGCAGAGTGCTGGACTAGATGGACTCCGGTCTGATCCAGCAGGCTAGTTCTTATGTTCTCCTCCAACAAAAGGAGGGGCCTTTGAGGGCAATATGGGGAGAGGCGGTCTCGAAGATATGTAGGCCCAACCCCACTCATGACCTTAGAGGTCAACACCAGTACCAGTTTCACCCCTTGCTCAACGCATGATCGGCAGAGAGCATCCCAGACAAGCGGGATCTCTCAGGTGAGCGCTCTGCCACTTCGCCTTCCGGCTCGGAGAAATGAGGCTCCCCAAAAACTATCCTCTTGTCCGCAGAGGAGCAAAGCTGGTTGGGGCGAGTGTAGGAGAAACAGCTCAGTGGCCCAGAGAGCTGATGCCAAGTCAAGACCTGGTTTAGAGACAACCAGGAGGGCAACTCCTGGGCTGGCAGGACCAAGAGCACCAGCTGGATGCTTAGCAACACAAATCCAAAGAGACAGGTCTGAGCTGGAAGGATCCAGGCAAAGAGCTCAAAGGCCTGACCCCGGCACTGAGCAGCCCGGAAATGACTCTCGTCTGCTGTGTCATAAGAACATAAGAACTAGCCTGCTGGATCAGACCAGAGTCCATCTAGTCCAGCACTCTGCTACTCGCAGTGGCCCACCAGGTGCCTTTGGGAGCTCACAGGCAGGATGTGAAAGCAAGGGCCTTCTGCGGCTGTTGCTCCCGAGCACCTGGACTGTTAAGGCATTTGTAATCTCAGATCAAAGAGGATCAAGATTGGTAGCCATAAATCTGTCCAAGCCCCTTTTAAAGTGTCCTCTCTCTGGCACCTGGTGGGCCCAGGGGGAAGAAGTGAGAGGGAAATCCACTCTGTGCCTAACCAAAGGGCATAAGCCTTGAGAAGCAAGAGCTTACCAATATTTGGACACATCTGGTCTGAGTTGGCTGTCTCCACCATTTCTTGGTCTTCCACCTGTTTCTCTTCCTCCTCCTCCTCGTCTTCCTCCTCCTCCTCTTCCTCACCAGCTGCGTTCCCCCGCAGTTCCTTCTCAATCAGCTGCCGCGCGAGCTTGATATTCTGGCCTTCGTTGTAGTGCCTCTTCCGCTTCATTTCGAACTGCTTCTTTTTTTCTGCAGACACAAATCGTCAATCCTGACACCCTGACCCAATTCAAACTGGCCCCACGAAACCGCAGCACAGCTATCCGGGGCCTCCACGCTCCAAAAGGCTACTGTCGCTGAGCGTGATAGAATCATAGAGTTGGAAGAGACCCCAAGGGGCCATCAAGTCCAACCCCCTGCCATGCAGGAACATACAATCAGAGCACTCCTGACAGATGGCCATCCAGCCTCTCTTTGAAAACCTCCAAAGAAGGAGACTCCACAACTCTCCGAGACAGTGCATTCCATTGTCGAACAGCCCTGACAGTCAGGAGGTTTTTTCTGATGTTTAGGTGGAATCTCTTTTCCTGCACCTCGAACCCATGACTCCTGGCTCTAGTCTCTGGAGCAGCAGGAAACAAGCTTGCTCCCTCTTCAACATGACATCCCTTCAAACATGGCTGTCATGTCACCTCTTGTCCGGGAGCGGGGGTAGCCCCCACCCCCTCCCCAGACTTGCTCCCCGACCTGCGGCTGGCCGGCGGGGCCCCGGCAACACGGAATGCCAGAAGGGAAGCCCGTCGCTGTGTCGACAAGGGGCTCGACCGGCGCTCCGCTCTCCCCTCAGCCGGCGTGACGGGCGAGGGCTCCGGCGACGGGGGAAGACACGTCGTTCCTTCGACGGAGGAACGAGGCACCAAGGAGTCCCGTCGCCGCGGCAGCTGGAGGAGAGGCAAACCGGGAGAGCCAGGACAGCTGAGCCCTGTTGGGCTAAAGACGGGAGGCAGAAGTGGGCGTGGGGGAGCAGGGGCGGGGTTTCCAACCCCTCGGCCGGCACAGGAGGGGATAAAAGGAGGAAAGCCCAGGAAGGGCGGAGAGAAGGACGAGGAGGAGGGAAGGAGGGAGAGCGTGTGGGTGAAGCAGAAAAGGGAACAGGACCAACAGAGGGGGTGTTTGAGGCGAGGAGAGGACAGAAGGGGTGACGGCCCTGGAGAGAAGGAAGGGCGGTGGCCCATCAGAGGGGGCAGGTACTGTGGGGAAGGGAGAAGCCACCAGCCCAGGGACTTCAGGGAGGCTTCCCTACTCTCCCTTCCGAACGTTCTGCGGGCCCTAGGGCAGCTGTGGGCAGCCGGGCCATCCTGAGGCTAAAGCAGCTGTCCCACTTAGTCCACTCCCCGGAGAATGGGAGTGAGGCCGGTAGTCCCAGCAGCCAGGCAGGGGAAGGTGGGTTGGCAACCGGGGTCCCGGTGGGGACCCCGCCCCGGGCGCAGGACACCTCTTAACCTTTTCTTCACCAAACTAAACATCCCCAGCTCCATAAGCCTTTCCTCGCCCTGCACGGATTCCAGACCTTTCACTCTCCTAGCGCTCAACAACAACATACGCGGTTCTTGCCAGGGGGCCAGGGACAAGGCAAGACATACCGAGCTCTTCCAGGGTTAGCTCTTCTTCCTCGTCTTCCTCTTCGTCGCTGCTCTCTTGTTGAGCCAGGATCTTCGGTCCAGTCCCGTCTGATAACCTGCGCAAAGAAAGCACGAGGAGGAGGTACAATTTCTGGCACAGAGCAAGGCAGGGAGGGAGGAACAAGAAGTTCTGAGCTGACTCCAGTCCCACCCCAAGGGCCAGCGTCGTCGTGCACTTTGCCGAGCCCGCAGTCCAGTCCAGCCACTGAGTGGCTGCTGCCGCCTGTGAACAATGGCAAACACTAGGATGTTGTGGGTTTTCCGGGTTGTATGGCCACGTTCCAGTAGTATTTTCCCCATGCAACTCGGAAAACCCACAACACCCTAGTGATTCCGGCTATGAAAGCCTTCGACAGTACAACGGCAAACACGCTGGGTGGGCCCACGATACGATTCAGCCGTTACTGTTCAGAGACGACAAGCAGAACAGTTTTTACCCATCGCTAAAGTGTGACGGTGACACTGAGGCCTTTGGAATTTATTCACACCAGTTTTCTTTTTCTCAACAACCAGTTTCAGTTGGGATTTTTCAAAAAACCAGTTGGCTTTAAGATAAAAAAAGAGATAGAAAAAGTGCAGAGAAGGGCAACGAGGATGATTGAAGGATTGGAGCACCTTCTTTATGAGGAGGGGCTGCAGCGTTTGGACAGGAGACGGCTGAGTGGGGATAGGATTGAAGTCTAAAATAATGCAGGGGGTAGAAAATGATGACAGAGAGAAATTGTTCTCTCTTTCTCACAATACTAGAACCAGGGGGCTTAGCACAGATTGTAGATAACTAGGCTAGTGACCCTGGTGAGCTACTCCCCAGGGAGACAGGATCTGCCTGTTGTCCTGCGGGGGTAAGGCAAGTCGGGTGGCTGTATTGATCTATCCCTATTGATCTATCCCTTGGGGAGCCTAGCTCCAAAATAACTCTTTTCACACTTTCTCCGGGAAATCGGGAGGGGGGCAGGTCGGGGATAAAGAGACTCGGCAAAGCCGGGTCTGGCAGAACCGGCTGTCTCAAGCTGGGTGCTTCGTTGCCTTTCAATCAACGCCGCTGATGAAGAATCCAGAGTCTGTTTACTGGCGAAAGGTCCGAGACCTAACATTTAAGGAAACTCAAGAAAGCTGACAAACTCTTTCCCTCCCTGTCCCCGCAGCAGATACTTTGTGAGGTCGGTGGGGCTGAGAGAGTTTGGAGGACTGGCCCGAGGTCACGTTTCATGAGGAGAAGAATGGAAATAAATCCTTTTCACCAGATAAAAGTCAGCCGCTCGTGTGGAGGAGTGGAAAAATCAAACCCAGCTCTCCAGATTAAGGTCGACCGCTTGTAATCCCAGCATTACACCTCACTGACCTAAGTAACACTTAGGGCCAGCATTTCTACCCATATACCCAGCCTTTCTCTCCTGTAAGCAGCAGTGGCGTAGGAGGTATCTAATCTGGAGGAACCGGGTTTGATTCCCAGCTCTGCCGCCTGAGCTGTGGAGGCTTATCTGAGGAATCCAGATTCCACCCCCCCCCCCCCCCCCCCCCCCCCCCCCCCACCCCCCCCCCCCCCCACCCCCCCCCCCCCCCACCCCCCCCCCCCCCCACCCCCCCCCCCCCCCACCCCCCCCCCCCCCCACCCCCCCCCCCCCCCACCCCCCCCCCCCCCCACCCCCCCCCCCCCCCACCCCCCCCCCCCCCCACCCCCCCCCCCCCCCACCCCCCCCCCCCCCCACCCCCCCCCCCCCCCACCCCCCCCCCCCCCCACCCCCCCCCCCCCCCACCCCCCCCCCCCCCCACCCCCCCCCCCCCCCACCCCCCCCCCCCCCCACCCCCCCCCCCCCCCACCCCCCCCCCCCCCCACCCCCCCCCCCCCCCACCCCCCCCCCCCCCCACCCCCCCCCCCCCCCACCCCCCCCCCCCCCCACCCCCCCCCCCCCCCACCCCCCCCCCCCCCCACCCCCCCCCCCCCCCACCCCCCCCCCCCCCCACCCCCCCCCCCCCCCACCCCCCCCCCCCCCCACCCCCCCCCCCCCCCACCCCCCCCCCCCCCCACCCCCCCCCCCCCCCACCCCCCCCCCCCCCCACCCCCCCCCCCCCCCACCCCCCCCCCCCCCCACCCCCCCCCCCCCCCACCCCCCCCCCCCCCCACCCCCCCCCCCCCCCACCCCCCCCCCCCCCCACCCCCCCCCCCCCCCACCCCCCCCCCCCCCCACCCCCCCCCCCCCCCACCCCCCCCCCCCCCCACCCCCCCCCCCCCCCACCCCCCCCC